>NC_084508.1:24378276-24747026 GCF_024500385.1 Phyllopteryx taeniolatus | reverse complement strand
AGAGACTACGTCCTTCGGCTGGCCTGGGAACGCCTCAAGATCCCCCCGCAAGAGCTGGATGAAGTGGCTGGGGAGAGGGAAGTCTGGGCGTCCCTGCTAAAGCTACTGCCCCCGCGACCTGAGCTCGGATAAGCGGTAGGAAATGGATGGATATGACTTTTTAAAACATGTTTTCTTCAGTTTTATATGTATTTGAACAAATTATTAACACCCAACAAATATAAATCGAATAAGCTTCACGTTAGTCCTTCCTTTGCGTTACATGATTAAATTTAACTTTTCTAAACTAGCTTTGAATATACTGCATTTGAACACAATCTAATAATGCTTTTTTATATACATGTAATAAACCTTTGCTTGCTGTACATTAATATTATTGATATAACTACTTTATTTTAAGTCTTCAATTGTAATCTTCACACGTTATCTTAATAGACATTTAAAATAAAAGTTTTTTTAGTTAAAAAAAATATTCATCTCAGTGGTCCAGCAGTACAGTATAGTACAGTACATAGATAGGAACGCTTTTAAAGAGCAAAGACATAAAACAATATATTGCACTTATTCATACCGGTCATTGTCACAAACACCAGTTTGTCAACATTTGTCAACTAAATATATGATCAGAATGGAAGGACACTGAAGAAATACACATTGTAATGTTATTGACTTCACGTATCTATGCTCACTCGAAGTTAAGAGGCCTCCGTGAGCTGCGGTGTGTGAAAAGAGTAACAGTCCAAATGAAGCCCACAGCCGCTTACCTGCTGCTTACGAGTCAAGGTTTTGCTCAGTTACTGGTGCTCCTCTCCTCCACGTTCACGCCACCGGGATCCTCAGTGTGCGCTCACTGTGCAGCCTGTGCTCACCTTGCATCCCTTTTCAAAAGTAAATACATATAACATGCAAAATAGCGCAGCCAGACGCTCGCAGTCGTGTGAGAAGAAAGTTTTGGGAGTGGAGTTCAGCCAGCGTGCACTGCAGAGAGGAGAGCAAACGAGAGGAGGGAGGAGGCGAGAGGGAGAGGTAGACGACGCCGGTGGGAGGTGAAACAAGGGGATTACGAGGAGGGTTTATTAATTGGAATCCTTCCCCTTTGAGAGTGATTGGCAGCTGTTTTCTGCTCAACTAATTGTATTAAATGTCAATTTCATTCACGACCACGGGAGGAGGCCTCGGCTAATGAAGCGCAACACAAGACTTTCTTTTGAGAAAAGATAAAAGATACGCTGAACGTTTTCACTCAGCACAACCGGACCGCATTGTGTTAAACGGCAAGGGAAAGGAAACTTTGACATTAGAACACTTGAAAGTCTGAACACAAGTGATTTGCTGGGACACTAGCATTGTTCTTAGTATGGGTGGCTATTGTTAGCATCTATCTATCTATTTTTCTGACACTATCCTACACTACCCTGTACGATCCTATACTATAATTTATCTCTAAATTACTCAATTATGTTATGTTGATATTACTCAATTCAATTACATTTGGTTCAGGTAATTCACTTTTTGAGTTTGCATTTAAAAGTGCAGAACCATGGTGGGGCACCGACATCTTAAACAGGGAACTCTTCAGTACTGACATGCTCTTCATTTTCTATTTCTCTCCCAATATCTTTGGAAAAAAGAAACACAACTGGGATTCATTATAAAATGTCTCAACTAAAATAAAGGTTTAGACCATTAAGAGGACTTACAAGCTTAAATCTATGACAGCCATAAATGTCTTGTTTTTATTGATATTAAAAATGTGCTCTATACAACGAGCTACAGTATCATATAAAGCTTGATACAGTGAACATCCCACCAAACCTTTTTAAATAGCAATAATTGTGTCTTTACATACAGGAAAATAGAGAAAACTGATTAGCAAAAACTGTACCTATCCAGCCAACCATTGTATAGACTTAGAGCAGACATAACAAGTAGAAATATAATTGATAAAACCTTTTTTTTTTCATTTACGTACAGTCAGGCCAATAAATATTAGGAAACTAACACAATTCTCATCTTTTTGGCTCTGAACACCACCCCGATGTATTAGAAATGAAATGAACAAAGAAAAAAGAAAAAAAGAAAAGAAAAAGGGAAAAAGAAAAAAAGAAAAGAAAAAAAAGAAAAAAAGGAAGAGGATAAAAACATGAAATGAAAAGCCGTTTTTTTACGGCATATTTTCAGCTTTAATTTGATTGTATTTACAGCCAAATCAGGTGAATGGTGTAAAAATGAAAACAGTTTGTATAGTGATTCCCACTCTTTAAGGGACCAAAAATAATGGGATAATTAAAGATCATAAATCAAACTTTCACTTTTTAATAGTTGGTTGCAAATCCTTTGCAGTCAATTACAGCCTGAAGTCTGGAACGCATAGACATCACCAGAAATTGGATTTCATCCCTGGTGATGTTCTGCCAGGCCTCTCCTAAAACTGTCTTCAGTTCCTGCTTGTTGCTGGGGCCGTTTCCCTTCAGCTTTGTCTCCAGCGAAAATGCATGCTCAATTGGATTCAAGTCAGGTGATTGACTTGGCCATGGCATAACCTTCCTCTTCTCTGCCTTAAAAAGCTATTTGGTTCTTTCACAGTATGCTTTGGGTCATTGTCCATCTGCACATTGTAGCTCGGTCCAATCGAAGCTGAAATAGTGATACCGAAATGAAAGCATAAAGTCTCCAGCTAAATCACATCTTGTTTTTCATTTCAAATCAATTGTGTTGCTGTCTAGAGACAAAAAGATGAGAATTGTGTCGATGTCCCAATCTTTATGGAAATGATTGTACCACATCAGTGCAGCACGGTGGTAGTAATGTCATGGCGTGGGCATGTTTGGCCGCCAGTGGAATCGGTTCCCTTGTATTTAACGATGAGGTGGCCACTGACAAAAGCAGCAAGCAATGGCCTGCCAGCAGGCCTGACCTAAAGCCCATTGAACACTTGTGGGATCAGCTTGGGGATGCTGCTCATGCCAGAGTGATCAACACAACCATGTTGGCTGACTTGTGACAAATGCTGCTTGAACGGGATGCCGTCCCACATCAGTGTGGGACCAAGCTAGTGACCAGCATGAGGAGCAGGCGTCAGACTGTTATGGCTGTCTACTGTTCTTCCACACACTAAGATGAATAAATGGCTAAATTGCCAGTATGTCTTGATTCTTCAAACTTCAATCATCCAATGCACCAAACAAGTCAGTGGCAACAGCAAAATAAGATGTTGGCATTGGCAGAGAATATTCATGGGCGTAACCCCCATACACATGCACATCTGTTGCTCATCCCACAAGTGCATGTTCCATATAAATGTGGTACCATTTAAAAGGCTAATGAAAAGGCTTTACAATGGTGTAAGATTTATTGCCAAGAAGTATTGTTACAACAAAGAAATCATCTACCAAACACCAATTTAACTGATGTAATTAAATTCTTTAATTCTAATGTCCCTAAATCTTAGGCTCCCAAAAATGTGCATATTTTTGAAACACTACAATGACTGTTGAAAATTACGTACAATTACAATTATATCGCAACTCTGCATTATATACAATATTGTATTGAGTCAGCCGCCCTGCTGAATTCTATCAATTGTGTTTCCTTCCTTTCCACAGTTCCCAATTTGGGAAGCACAGTGGCTCAGGGCAGCTTCGCCATATTTAGTTTAAACCCCGGAGAACAGCCGGTAATCTTAAAGCAGCCGACCTGAGAGCTTTTCAGGGTTCAATCTGGAGGACTGTATTTTCTATGTAAGCTCTTCAGTGACGCGCGGTATTTAACGACGTTGTCTATTCAGAAAGACGTGCCAGTGTGGCATTTGTGGTCCTTGACAATTCCATGTAATTACGCCACACGTCTTCCAAAAAGCTCAACTTTTGTCTAGTCAGTCCAGAGAATATTCTCCCCAAAGTCAGATTGCATTTATTTATTTAGATGTGCCTTTATGTTCTTTTTGGTCAGCAGTGGTTTTGGTGTTGGAACTCTGTAACGGATGCCATGTCTGCCCAGTCTCTTCCTTATTGTTCAGTCATGAACACTGAGTGAGGCCTGCAGTTGTTTAGATGTTGTCCTGTCCTTTGTAATCTCCTGCATGAGTTGTCGCTGTGCTTTTGACGTAATTTTTGCAGGCTGGCCACTCCTGCAAAGGTTCACCACTGGTCCATGTTTTCTCCATTTGAGCATAATGGCTCTCACCGTGGTTGGCCAGAGTCCTAAATGGCTTTAGAAAGGGCTTTGTAACCCTTTTCATTCTGATAGATGTCAACTACTTTATTTCTCTTCTTGAATTTCTTTGGATCGTGAAATGTTTTCCTCTTCTTTTTTTTGCAGCTTTTTGAGATCTTTTGGCCAACATGATTTAAATGATTTCTTGATTGAACAGGTCTGGAGACTCGGGTGTGGTCAGTGAAAATGAACTCAGCTTTGCCAAAAATGTGATTAGCCACTGTTAATTCATGATTTAACAAGGAGGGAAATTACTTTTTCACACAGGTAGCTTTGAATACTTTTTTTCCCTTGGTAAATAAAACCATTTAAAAACAGAATTTTAAGTGTTTTTGGTTTACCCATGTATTTGTTTGTTTACATTTGTTTGGTGATCTTAAACATTGAAGTGGAAAAAACAATTTAAAAAAAAATATATGAGAATTTGTTAAGGGGGCAATACTTTTTCACAGCACTGTATGCAATAATAATTTAGTATTCATTTTTTACACAATAACAAAAAAATGTATTCTTAATTTAATGTTAAAATAAAACATTTTACATTTTTCCTCATCTAAGAATGACATTGCCCAGCTGTCTGTTTTCCTAATCAAATGTTGCCCTTGAACACAAACGTTTTCCCACCTTTGGTCTATGGTTCCAATAAACTGATCACAATCAAAACAACAGTGGATATAAAAAGTCTAAACACCCCGGTTCAATCGGCAGGTTTTTGACAAATTCTTTTGTATCCTTCCCCTGTCTGATACATTTGAACAATGACATCTCCGCGGACCATGGCTTGTCCTGTGCCTGCAAGAACACCTGAACTTTATTCGGTGTTAAGGCACTTGAAATGGTGGCAGGTGTGTGCTGACTTCCATTTAATATAAGTTTAAATGTGACTGGTTAATTACGCATCCCAGTTTTAAGACTGTGCATTTTCAATTCTATGTTATTGTATTGCGTTAATGAATGAACATATTGATAAAGCTTTAAATGGACATATTAGTTGATGTTAAACGCTATTATACATTATGTATTATCCATCCATCTGTCTATCAATCGTTCTTACCTTGTTCAGGGTCATGACTGAGCTGAAGTCAATCACAGCTGACTTCAGGTGCCCAGTGATTGACTGGCGACCAGTCAAGGGGACAGCCTGCCTTTCATGACTGACTTCAGCTCACCCATGACCATTAACAGACAACCATTCACTCTAACATTGTCATTTAGTGGGGATTGAACCCACGCTGCCATCACGGAAGTCAAGCGAGCGAAGCAATATACCTACTGTATTAGAAACTATATGATTATTCAAATTGCTTTTGTTGTGATTTTAAAACTGATATTAAATGTTCTTTAGATTTCCATGACATCCATACATGAAAATATAAAAGCTAAAGACAGCCTGACTCTGCGTGTGTGTGTGTGTGTGTTTGGTAGACAAGTACAAAAGCAGCCGCTTTAAACAAGGGGAGGACACAGAGTTGAAGAAGCTGATGCCAGCTTAGTGTCCTAGAAATCAGCCATGACTCTAAAGACACTAAAGAGATTTCCTGTGACCTCAAACAAATCTAAAGATAAAGTTAAAGGGAGAACATTTACTAGAGAGACTGTCTCAGTGTTTACTTGGACCAACAAATGTTACAGTAAAAATTGTGGATGGTGCCAAGTGGGAAAGAAAGTGATTGCGATTATCTTTTGTTCCACCAACAAATGAGTAAAATGCATTCTGTGTATGGTTTACTTTCCATTAACCTCATTAGAGATTAGTTTGCTGTGCCAAAAGGTGCTTTGAACAATAGATGCATGTGCATACTAAGTTTCCTTGATTTATAGTAAATTAGACAGACAGACGGATATACAGGTCATCGTCACGTATCAACCCCGCTCAGCCCATCAGTACGAAACCAAAAGTTTGGGATATTCTTCCACAAGCTTCTCACAATAGTTGGCAGGAATCTTGGGTTGATTTGGAGTGGACAGTGAGCCAGGCCTTCTCGTCCAACATTAGTGTGTAACCTAACAAATATGCTCGTGGAAGATTGGGCAAAAAATCCTAGAAACTCACTCCTAAAGATTTCACACAAGAATTGAAGCTTTTACAGCTGCAAAGGGTAGACCAATATATTAAACCATATGGATTTAAAATGGGATATCACTTAACAACATATGTTAGTCAAGGCAGGTGAGCAAACACTTTTGGCAATATAGTGTATTTTGTGAAGTGCACCAGTCCCTCTTGCAAAGTTGGGATGGTGTTCTCAGGCTTAGAAGCGTCCCTCTTTTTCCTCCAAATGCTAACGATGCTCCATATGGCCAAACAATTAAATTTGAGTTGTCACACCACAGGACACGTATCCAAGAATTAAGGTCTTTGTCGCTGTGTGCATTTGCAAACTGTAATGGCTTCTTCCTGGCAGAGTGGTCTTTCAGCCCATGTCAGTAGAGTACTCGTTTCACTGTGGATAAAAACATACTCTTACCAGCTTCATCCAGCATCTTCACAAGGTCTTTTGCTTTAGTTTTTGGGTTGATATGCACATTTCGGTTTCAAGCACGTTTATCTTTGGGACATTGAACCTGTCTCCTTCCTGAGCAGTATGATGAATGGACATTACCATGGTGTATATACGTGCATATAATTGTTTGAACAGATGAACGTGACACCTTCAGGTCCTGCTCGCAAGATTTCTGACAGAGGAGTGCAAAGAATAATCAGAAGAGTTGTCCAAGAGCCAAGGACCACCTGTGGAAAGCTTCAAAAAGACCTGGAATTAGCAGGTACTGTCCAGGTACAAGGAAAGCAGTGAGTATTGCACTCTGCTGCCATGACCTGTATGCACGCTCACCACGCAAGACCCCATTGCTGGAAAAAAAAAAGCATGTCAAAGCTCGTTTAAAGTTTGCTGAACAACATTTGGACAAGCCAGTTAAATAGTGGGAGAATTTAATCTGATCGGATAAGAGCAAAATTGAACTGTTTGGGTGCCATAATGCACACCACGTTTGGAGGAAAAATGGCACTGCACATCACCTTAAAAACACCATACCAACAGTGAGGTTTGGAGGTGGCAGCATGATAGTGTGGGGCTGCTTTTCAGCAAATGGTACTGCTTAACTTTACATTATTGAAGGAAGGCTGAATGGGCAAATGCACTGAGACATTCTTGACAAAAATCTGCTGCCATCTACGAAGATGATGAAAATGAAACGAGGGTGGACAATTCACCAGGATAATGATCCAAAACAGACTGCCAAGGAAACTTTGAAATAGTTTCATCCATCCATCCATCCATTTTCTGAGCCGCTTCTCCTCACTAGGGTCGCGGGCGTGCTGGAGCCTATCCCAGCTATCATCGGGCAGGAGGCGGGGTACATCCTGAACTGGTTGCCAGCCAATCGCAGGGCACATATAGACAAACAACCATTCGCACTCACATTCACACCTACGGGCAATTTAGAATCCAATCGAAAATCTATGCAGAGAACTGAAACTCAAGGTCCATGAAAGAAGCCCACGGAACCTTTAAGATTTGAAGACTTCTTGTGTGGAGGAATGGGCCAAAATCACACCAGAACAATGCATGTGACTAGTTTCCCCATACAGGAGGCATCTTGAAGTTGTCATTGCAAAGGCTTTTGTACAAAGTATTAAATCAATATCAGTTGGCGTGTTCAATACTTTTTCCTTGTGTCATTTCACATTATTACACACAACTAAGTTTCTAAGCTTATTTGTTCTACTTTGTTTGTATTCATGGCTTACTTGGGGTTGTTCCCAACATCTGGTGAAATTTTCAGGTCAATAGCATCTTTGGAAGTATATTTAGTGAGAAAAATGATGACGTGTTAAATACTTATTTCAGCCGCTGTAGAAGCAATTTTGGTACAGTGCTATTCGCAGGTAGATTCACCAACTGTGAATAGCAAAAATCCATGAAAAATTGACATCCATTATAATTGGATAGGATCATTTTACATTTAACGCCAAATAATTGGAAATAAGTGGGGATACACAATCAATAAGCAATATCTGGGTTGCCCCACCCCCAACCCCTCAAGAAGCTTAGAAAACAACAGAAAAAGAAAATAATTTGGAAAAAAACTTTGATAAAAATAGATAGCCCATCTATGGCGTTTTGCAATGCGCGTTAGCATTAAGATAGCGGATCTTCGAAAAAGAACGACGTGATTTGGGCAAATACATAATGCGCACGATAATTCTTTGTTTTATGTTTAGTTTTACAGTAAAGTGCCGAAGTGTTTCTTGTTCTGAAGTTCGTTGCCCCCGTCTAGCGTTTGTAACTAACATTTTGGCTTGCAACACAAGGCAAAAAAATAAAATAAAAATCAGTCGACCAACACCGAAGTCTTTCAAGAAAGAATCGTAACATAAGGAATATTTCACAGCTAAAATAATATCTCCATTCTTTCACTAGTAAGGAAAAGGAAGCAAAAAAAGGGGTGGGGGGACAACAACAGTTGCAAGTTGAACCTAAACTCCCTCAGTCACAACAAGATTGCGGCGATTATCCCGTTCCAATTTTGCTCTTACAAATCTTTGTCCATCTACTGTTTGTCTGTTATCTTGTGCATACATTGGCTAAGGGGGCAGCAGTGTAGTTTTCAAGCTGCTTGGTTTTATCAAATGACAACATACTGTAAGTCGCCCTGATCCTATTAAAGGTAAAAGCAGCTAACATGTAAATGCGCAGTGTCAGCTTACCCCGAGTTGTGGACAGACAGGCTGTGGGGGGGATGGCAGATGAAGAAAGAGTGAGGTAGCGAAGGTGATAGTCATGTGATTCACTAGTGCTCTTAATATGGACTAAAACATGCAGGAATATCTCACCAACACGGAGCAGCCACATCAACACCCATTAACAGGGGTTCTTAACCTTTCTGACTGCAGGGCCCCGCTTTTTCTATATAAAGTGGCCCGGGCCCATTCAGATATTGACACTGTATTCCATTTGCACAATGGTCATTGCACCGGACTATTGCAAAATTAGCCATTCGAACTGCTCTAAGTGCTAGAGGACTCTGCATCTTTTGCACAATTGTTTTTTTGTCAATGTCTTTATGTCTCCAAAGTGTTCTCTGTCAATTGACTGTCTGTTGTCGTACTAGAGCGGCTCCAACTACCGGAGACAAATTCCTTGTGTGTTTTGGACATACTTGGCAAATAAAGATGATTCTGATTCTGATTTAACAAGTTCCCTTATATTATTATGCATTTTTTTGTATTACATTACAATGTCTTTCTTGCAAAATCACAACTTTACTCACATAAGGCTATGACTTTGTACTGTTTGTACAATTCTTTCAATTATTTTTGCTCATAATGTGACTGTGATCGTAATCATGATTATATTCTCGTGACACTATGACTTGTTTGATCATAATTAAGACTATGACTGACTTCCTTCTTTTATATTCCTGTACTGTTGTTAAAAATGTGCTGGATTAATGAATTACTTCTTCATTTTCACCTTAAACATTGACACTTTTCTTATGAATTTGAATATTAAAATAAAAATTCTTCTTTCAGGCGAGAATTTCTTTTTTTAACAAATATACATTTTGAGTAGGATAGGTTCCAGTAGCTAACAAACCTAGAATATTGTCATCATATTGTTTTCATAGAATTCACAACTTTCACAATATTACTTTTCTTATAATGTGATGACAGTACTCAATGTACAACATTTTTTTTCTAATATGAAACCAAAGTTCAGAATTCCAGCTTTCATTTCATGGTATTTACATCAGGATGTGTTAAACAACTCAGGACTGAGCACCTTTTGTTCAAACACACTCACTTTTCAAGTGTTCAAAAGTATTGGAACAGACATCACTAAATTAACTTAAAGTGAATAACGTTTCATATTTGGTGGCATAACCCTTACTTGCAATAACTGCATCAAGCCTGTGACCCATTGACTTCACCAGACTGTTGCATTCTTCATTTCAAATGCTTTTCCAGGCCTTTACTGCAGTTCCTTCAGTTCTTGTTTGTTTCTGGGGGGCTCTCCATTTAGTCTCCTCTTCAGGAGGTAAAATGCATGCTCTATTGGCTTAAGGTTCGGTGATTGACCTGGCCAGTCTAACACCTTCCACTTTTTCCCCCTGATGAAGTCCTTTCTTGTGTTGGCAGTGTGTTTTGGGTCATTGTCTTGTTGCATGACAAAGCTTCTCCTGATTAGTTTGGATGCATTTTACTGTCAATTGTAAAAGGTATAGTAAGACAATGATGGTATCCCTCCTGTAATGTTTTTTTCCCCCTTAATAGCGCATGTAAAAAAACGCAGCAAATTCTTTGAATTAAAAATATTACTAACATGGGAGGCGACACGGTGAACGACTGGTCAAACTGGAGTTTCTCCAGGTACTCCGGTTTCCTCCCACATCTCCAAAAAGATGCATGGTAGGTTAATTGAAAACTCTAAATTGCCCATAGGTGTGAATGTGAATGCGAATGGTTGTTTATATGTGCCCTGTAATTGGCTGCCGACCAGTTCAGTGTGTACCCCGCCCGCCTCTCGCCCAGTCAGCTGGGATAGGCTGCACCATGTCCACGACCCTAATGAGGATAAGCGGTAAGGAAAATGGATGGATGGATGATCAGAATGTTAGCTGTTGGTAAAAATCAACCACAATGTGTATGAAAGTGTATTTAACCTTAAGTATTTTTATTATCGTTTTATTAGTTGTACATTATGAAAAATGTTTTCGCCATCTAGTCTACTTGAATATATTTTTCCTGAAATGATCACTTTTTTTTTTTAGCAAGCAATTTGAATAGAAATTGAGCTAGTCCCCAAATGAGTTCAGCAGCATGGAGGTCATGAGTCTCAAGTCTGAGCATGGCCTATTTGGCACTAAACCGCATTGTGGGCTAAACATACAGTTCTTAGCCGGATTTTGGTTAGTTGACAGGTAATCTATGCAACTGCTCCACTCTAATGATCTAAATGTCTCCATGAATGCAACAATTAAAAGACACCTATATCCAGTCAGTGGAGAATAAATAATTCAAATAAGTGCTTATGTTGATTTGAAAATGTGAAATGGAATAAATAGGACCAAGTCTCATAATAATGAATGATTAATGTACTTGAAAACTAGCAAATTACAAGAGTAAATAAATGCTTTAAATGTACAGTAAGAGACTGATAGAATGATATAGCTAGCGATAAAGACACAGTAAAGCGATATTGTAGAGATAGACTGTGAAGGATATTAAGTACTAGTGAAAGGTTTCCATTGCTCTCTGTCAATTAATGGTCATTAGACAGCTTGATGTCTGTCAAAGTAAAGCAGAAAGCCCACCTTAGAAGGTATTAGATGCCCACATTAGCATATGGCCAGTGGGATAAAAGCCCCAGTGTGTCCTGTGAGGCAAAAACACACCCCAGTACACAGCAAGCAAATGTAAATCCTTCACGCAACCCCATCAAATCTTTTATTATTATCATCATCATCATCATCATTTTTTTACATTTGGTTTTGTGGTAAATCCTTGTGTAGAACATTGCAGCTCATCCCATTATGGGTCTTGAGGGGGAAGAAAAAAAAAAACAAAAAAAAAACACTGGGCAGATTGAAGCAATGCTCCACGACGCTGGTTCATTGGGTGATACGGATCAACCCTCAATTTGGTTTTGTGTCTCGTGGGACAGAGACAAATACTGAGCTTACACCGACTTAAATCTCCCCAACGCGCTCATCCAATGTGGCAACAATCTAGAAAAAGGGACTTCATTTTCTGCTGACTCCTCAAGTGAAATTGCTTCTAGGCCAGCAGCAAAATAACATTTCATTACATTTCTGATACAAAGCAGCCTGGGGGGCATATGCACTTAAACCAAGTCTCATAGACATAACGACAGATAGACAGATAGTAGGTTATCAGTTTTGATAACCTACTATCTGCCTATCTTCACACTGTTAAATTTCTATAGTTTAATAAATTACACCAGTTTGATGCCCTTTTTTTTCTTTCAATAATTTGACATATTAATCTTTTGGCATTATGCAAGAATGAAAGAAAGATATCTGGGGGAAAAAGATAGCTAGATAGACAGAAAGAAAGATAGAAATGCAGAAAGACCACTAGCTAGAAAGATAGGATAATTGATGGGAAGGTACAAAGAAAGATGGATTGGAAGACACCAGGAAGATAGCTAGAAAGAAGGATAGGAAGATTCAATTCAATATTTATATAGCGCCACAGCCAAATCACAACAAACATTGTCTCAGGGCACTTTACACATGGAGCAGGTCTAAGACCACACTCCTCACTCATTAAAAGACCAACTGAGCCCCACATCAGCAAGCACTAGGCAACGGAGGCAAGGAACAAGATACCTCTTGGGAAGAAACCTTGAGCAGACCTAAGTGTGGTGTGGCCGTCTGCCTCGCCCAATTGGGTTAGAAAGTAGAAAAGGAGCGAGACAGAGAGGCAGAGAGAGTGACAAAGAGAGCAACAGAGAGAGAGAGAGAGAGAGAGAGAGAGAGAGAGAGATGCAGTTTTTGGCTACACCGCTCAACGAATCAGTGAGGGAAAATGCAGATCCATCGGAAACAGGTACAGTGGGTAATGGTACAGGAATGATGAAACGTGGAACAATAGGTCGCAAAAATGTGAGAAAGATTACGACCAAAAATGACATGGCTGCCCATCAGCGTCCGATGCTCGGATACGTTTAATGCAAGCTCCTGCATCAATCAACATCCGTCAGCATTCATCTATAGAGGGATAGCAAAAGGCTTAGCTGTGACTCAGCTGTCACTCTTAAAATGACAAAAATCTGGAAGACCATGAAGAAATCCCCAAAAATGTGACGCATAGGTGAAAGGTAAAAGGGTTTCAAACAAGTTGCAAACCACTAGTAACATTCAACAAGGTAAGGCTGAGTAGACCTCCTCTGATGTGGAGAGAGAAGAGAAACAATAAATAACCCTACGTGATGTCAGATGTGGTTCTCATTTGTACAGGTGAACCTAATGAACTGACCAGCCTGAATGATTTGTCAGCCATAATGTTCAATAACAGGTCTGACGTGGAAGAAAATCCGTGACTGTCCAAGAGATGCAATTCAAAACATTGTCAGACCGCCACATCCAGATCCACGCCCGACTCCATCTTGTTGTTCCGACTCAAAACCAGGGCTGTGTTTAGGCATCTCTTGTGCAAGTTTCTCCCTCAGTTTGTGGAAAGCGGGCCTTCTGCGAGGCTCCTTGGCCCAGCAGACTGTCATGAGGGTGTACACAGCGGGGATACAGTCCCCTGGTGCCTCCATGCGATAGCCACCCTCCACTCGCTCTATCACCTCCTTTAGAGACTGCAGCACCCAGGACACACAAGGTGAGAAAGGATTCTTCAAGCACACTGATAAATTCATTAAATATACAGTGCAGAAGCAATGTTCTAAATGCAATAAAAAGAAATGTCCAATGTCACAGAAGCCGATTGTTGTTGATGTCCTTTCGGGACCTTTGCCACGGCTCGACATTCATTTTCAAACTTCGTTTAGAAATTAGCCATACATCTTTAAAATGTCACACAAGGAAGAGCATTTATCAGGCTGCATTGGGGACCGTTCCAACAGAACCAGTAGTGTGCATCGTTTTCTTTTTTTCCCGATAGAGGAACATAAGGTTGGATTTTTTCTTTAACCCACATCAGACACTAGTTTTCCTGGTTTGTGCCCTTCATTTTTTCCATATAAAACACCAAATATATACTGTATGTAATTATTAGCTATGCGAGAAGTTAACAGGCATATAGTGGTCAGCACATCCGCTTAGAAGCTCTGAAGTTTGGGATTCGAACCCTAGCTCCAGCCGTCCTGTACGACGTTGTGTTTTATTGCGTTTTCTTTCTCTTACATCTAAAAAAAAAAAAAAAAACACCATGCATTTTAGGTTAATTAAAGACCCTAAACCGTCCATAGGTGTAAATGTGTGTTTGTCAAAATGCGCCATGCGATTGATTAGCGACCAGTCCAAGGTGTACCCTTGCCTCTCGCCAAAAGTCAGCTGGGATAGGCACTACATCACCGGAGACCCAAATGAGAAATTAAATGAAATACAGTACAGTATGGTGTTGAAAAATAATGTCAGTAATCATCTGTTCAGCTTATAAATACACCTCTCGACCTAAAGTGACATTGCAGTCAATACACTGGGGCTACATACCATCTTTGGGTATGGTTGACGACCATAGGAGAAGATTTCCCATAGAAGAACACCATAACTCCAAACATCTGACTTTGTGGAGTATTTCTACAGTATGGGGAAAATATAGGAAAAATTGAAATGCATTCAAATGCTGCATATTAAAAACATAACACAATCAAGAGATTCAAAATACAAGAAATGTATGAATGAGTCTGCCTTGACAAAGATAATGCTCATTTTTGACTGACGTTGTCAGAGTGGCATTGACGTACCAATATGTGTCTTAATGTGTAACAATTTTCTGGAGAGAGGCACAGTGTTGGATAAAGGGATGCATGTTTCCTGCAACTAATTATGCCCATACAGAGGTGTATTACATGAGGCAAAAATCTAAACTTCGCTATCAACTTCTCATTTTGTAATCATTTCCATAAATATGTCGATGTATTTGCTCTGGTAATAAATGTGTTGTTACATTGTAAAGACACTTCATGCACACCATGTCAAACTACTTCATCACACTGAAACCTGTTTCTAATGTTTCTAGTAACCTGCCTAAAAGGGTCAAAATAATAGAAACGCCTCTCAGGATGAAGCAGAAGAGTTTTTATACAGCTCTTCATGTATACATTGTATTTACTGGCTTGATTATACGTTTATGAATGCTGTCGTCAGCGACCTCTTTCCTCAGAGCTTCAGGGGCACTCCAGCGAACAGGCAGTTTGGCACGTTGGTTATCCCACACCCTGGAGGTCGTCCTAGTCAAGCCGAAGTCGCTGACCTTGGCCACATCATTGTCAGACACCAAGATGTTGCGAGCCGCCAGGTCTCTGTGAACCAGTTTCTTGGATTCCAGGTAGTCCATTCCCTCACACACGTCGCTGTGTAGACGCACACCAACGACCGTCTCTGATTAGCATATCATAGAAAGTAAGGATGGGCGAGCACCGATACCAGGGATCGGTTATCGAGCCGATATCGGCCTTATTTCAAGATATTGTGTACTCATGAAATCTGCCAATACCAGCCACCAATACTTATTGGTTGCAATTATTATTATTATTTTTTTACATTGAATAAGTCCTCCTCGCCAGTAAGTGGCACTCCACTGGAACATTGGTAAATTAGCATACGTGGCAGAAAGAAAAGAAGGTCTTTGTTTACAATGATTTGTCATTGTGTTAATTGAAATGATATGCATCAAAAGTTGTAGTGGTAACGGTAATAGATATTAGTTAATACTTAAGAGTGAATACACTAAAAAGTGGTAACATCCTTAATAGTAGAAAGACTTTCAAAAGCAGTCTGTTGACACACACACACACACACACACTCCATAAAACTACACTTACATAACTTACAGTGCAAAACGAAGAAGCTGCACGGAGCTGACAAGTGAACGGCCTCTTGTCCTGAGGAGGTTTGACAGATTTCCCTGCCACACAAATACAAATCCACTCAAATCATATAACAACATTAAATGGCCATACTTTGACAAACCAACTTTTTCTAGTACTTGGGATGTAATATTGTCTCTAGGGTGGCTCAGTAAAGATGTGAAATATGAAATAAAATCGTCCACGCATTCCAGATGTTTTTCTGCAGAGAGGCCTGAAATCAAGTCATTCCAATTTCTCAAGCCTATCTAGATCACTAGTGAAGATTTGCGCCTACCTCTCCGCTCCCGATTCAGCGCGGTCAACATAAACACGCGTGCGCTCACAAGTGTGTCTTCTACACGGGGGCAACCAATCAGAGGAAAATGGGTGGTCTTACCCGATAGTGGGCAAAGCAGATACAAAACTTGGTCAATCAAAAGTTGAACCAACCGGGCAAGGAAAAACTCAAAACCCCATTTGGGGAGAAGAGAAGGAACATTGAGAAAGGACCACAGATGGCAGGCTCCCCCTTCCAGGATGACCAGGCTGCAATGGCTGGCGAGTGGGCAACATGTATCAAATAGTATGGTGCTGTGCATTACAATGTTAGCTGAAACAGCATGAAAGTCCTCGCTTGCGTGTTTTCTGTGGGTACCTGGTATGTGATGTACCTTAGTCATGAGCTCTGTGACAATAAGAAGGCCTTTATGCAGGATGACACCCAGCAAGCGCACCAGGTTTTTATGTTGTAGCTTCCTGGAAAGAGCCAATTAAACAAAACCAAGTTAAGACAAGTAAGTAGCAGGGAAAATCCACATGGTTATAGATGTGGTGCTGTGTATGTAGTATGATCAAAGTGAGCTGTAAATGTTATCCTCTAAATGCTATTGAAAGAGGAACGGACGTGTCCAAACTCACGTCATCACTGTGGTCTCCTGCAGGAAGGCCTGAGCTGTGACATCACACTTAATGGTCTTTACTGCCACCCGCTGGCCCAAATATTCGCCTTCGAACACAGCTGAGGGCACAGTCAGACACACTCACTCAGCAAACTCAAGAGTAAGTGGAAACTAGTGAGAATAGCACTCAGTAGGGGACCTCCACCAAGTTTCAACTGTTAACAGAAGTGAAAAATCAAGCAGCGTCAGGGAATATAAATGTCTTTATCTGCATTAGATTCTGAATTTCACTTCTTGCTCAGCACACATACACCCCCCACCAATACCCCTTTAAATTGGCCAAAGAAAAGATATGAAAATCTCACCACCAAACTCCCCCTCTCCAATAATGTGTCCAAATGTCAGTGTGGTGATGTCCAGCAGCCATCCACCTAAAGGAAAGACACTTGTAAAATCAATGATTACTTGCAAAAGACAGAATTGTCATCCCTACCTTTTGTCAGTTCCATCTCAGCTGACTTAACTCCATGTTTTGGTTTTGGCTTCAGTAGAGTTTGAGCAATGGCACCCTTGTTCTGCGAGTAGAACTGCAAA
The DNA here is from genome assembly GCF_024500385.1 of Phyllopteryx taeniolatus. Classification (NCBI taxonomy): domain Eukaryota; kingdom Metazoa; phylum Chordata; class Actinopteri; order Syngnathiformes; family Syngnathidae; genus Phyllopteryx; species Phyllopteryx taeniolatus. The sequence continues at coordinate 24,729,769 of NC_084508.1, read as the reverse complement.
AAGGGAAACAAGCACTTTAAAAGGGTGACACTCATGAGCAACACATGGAAATCACATTGTTGTATTCCTCTTTTGGCTTCACTGTGTTGTGTTCCACATTTGGAGGTTAGAAATAAGTCACATTGCCTAGTATGGTAAAATAATGGGCAAGTGCTCCATGTTGTTGTTGTTTTTCTGCATGATTTTAAGCTGTAAATAACCTCCGTGGTGGTTGCCAATACACTTTGCACTACTGTGCAGTGTATTATGACATGACTATGGAGAACTACAAATTGGCTCTGTACAATCATGGGACAGTACTTTAGGCACACTTGCAAACAATGAGAAAATGGCTCCACTACTCAGCTATTAGGGATTGAATTACAACGCAATGCAACACCTTTGGCGTAAATTGTTTTGCTATCCCATCTTACTTTCTTAGTTAGATACAAAGATATAGTAATAAACTAAATGCATGTTTTTTGTCATGTTGGGAAGACCTGGGACTTAACAGTATTTTTGGTAAATTTTAATTAATAAAGAATTTTCTTTGACTTTACAATGGAAGGAATTTAACTGAGGCTATAAGAGAACCAAATGTTGGGTTTTTAATATTGTTGAATATGTTATTATTGTTGGTTCTCTGTGTGGTGTAATGCATTTGAAGGATACAAACTAGATAACAAAATACAGCAGAGTAAAAATGTAATTTACTTTTTGAGATCAAAAAGATAGTATAAATATAAATAAATAATTAAAAAAAAAAAACCTCTATCATGTCAATGAGGTTGTAGAAATGCTGCTTGTTGTCAATGGTCAGCTTGTTGTCCTGATACATCAATCGGTAGTGGATGACTTCCCCACAGACGCTGACACACAGCACGTAGTCACCAGGGTGTCTGATCGACTCTCGCACCAGGAACAAGCCGTCCTGGGCCGGTTGCAGCTTGCGGACAGCCTCTGGGCCTGAGATCTTCCCGTGAAACCATCTGCTGGAGACAGGCGGCATATTAGTTCCATTTGTTGTTGTCTAGTTTTCCAACATGGACTGAAGTTCTTGGGAACAATATGGCCTATGTTGCAGGGAACACAAATACAGTGGGAGGAAAAAGTATGTGAACCCTTTGGAATTTCCTACATTTCTGCATAAATTGGTCATCAAATGTACAACGTAGGATGATCTTCATCTAAATCACAATAATAAACAGTTTACTTAAACTAATACCACAGAAACAATTATGATTTCATATTTTTTTTAATTGAAAAACATTCACGGGACAGGGAGGAAGAAGTAAGTGACCCCTTGGATTTATTAACTGGTTGACCCTCCTTTAGCAGCAATCACCTCAACCAAATGTTGACTGTAGTTACAGATCAGAAATGCTCAACGTTCAGGATGAATTTCGGACCACTCCTCCTTACAAAACTGTTGCAGTTCAGAAAGATTCCTGGGATGTCTGATGTGAATAGCTCTCTTCAGGTCATGCCGAGATCACCATTACCATATTACCTATCAAACGTGGATGGGTCTGTTTCTGCATTTATTTATTTTGCATATATTTTGTTACTTTTACATTTTTATTTCTTAATTATTGCTACTGTTTTACCCATCCATCCATTTTCTGAGCCGCTTATCTCACAAGAGTGATTTTGTTCGTCTAAATGTAAACACGAGTAGCTCGCCGTTGACTTCATGGTAACGACCTTCCCAACATGGCCGCCACGTAGGCACGACATTCAGCCGGGCTTGCTTATTTAGTTTTAATACCTATGCCCGGGAACCCAACAGAAGACAACGTAGGGGCTCATGTGACTTTCTTGTGTCTTTTGATTGGTGAACTAGACTTAAACGTCACTAGCGCTTAAATTATATTGGCGCAAACAGTGGCCAATGCGGAAGTCGAAGTCGTCGTCTCACACACGAAATAGTTAATAAATAAGCAATAATTGATAAATAAAGTAGCGAGCGACATTTTGATCATTGTAACAGAGTAAAAGTGCCATTACCACTTAGCAGCAAAAGCGGCGGAAGTGTTTTTCTGCTCTCGTCAACTTCTGTGACTTATCCAAAGCAGGTCCCGAACGCACAGGCGTAACCTCAGTCCGATGCGCTCGCATATTAGTCCGCCGCGGAGTAATATTCAGAAATTACGTCTGTGTGGCTGGCCTATGTGTGGAATGTATCTAACTGCCAGCGTTCAAGGAGTACGAAACAGCCTATGACGACGGCGACCCCCCCCCACACACACACACACACAGGAAAAACTCATTAGATCTATACGATTCACGTAAATGGCCTATTTTGAGTTCAAAACGGCAAATTTCGCCGAAAGGCGATTGATTTGCATGTATGTGAGGGGAGACCACAGTGGAAGTCACAACTCCTTTCGAAAACAGTCACATTCAGAGAAAGCTTACATACGGCATGAGGCTCAGGCTTGCATCCATGCGTAGAGCTTCTCTTTCACGTATATCGGCCCCATTTATGATCCCTTCATCTCCTGTGGAATTGTGTCTGGCTTTGTAGCATCTCTTACTCTGAAATAAAAGTATCAAGGCGTGGCAACAAATTAGGTTTCTAGGTCTGACTATAAAGGTTTCTAATTACTCACTGGTATTACACTGTCAGAAATAGGGCTACTTTTGTGTCTCTCAAGTAACATTCAAGTACCACATAAGGGTCATTACTGGATTCTGAGGTAAATGCTTGAAGACAAGTTCAATGATGTACATTTGTTCCTGAGAGCATACCGTGGTCATGGCAACAATAGTGAGTATGTCTCCTTTGTGGTACAACAGCTCTCCAGGTTTGGGCTTGCTGTGGTCTCCCTTGGCAACACATTGCGTACCCGTGGTCCAGCTCTTCTGCAGGGTAACAAGTGAAGTGTAACCCTTCAAATTGTCTTCATTTTTTAAGTGTTGTGTGTGTGATGTATTATGCATGCACCACAGATTTGCATGTGGTATGACCACAAGCACATGAATGTTTACAAAAATGCTGACATTTCAGATTCTTTGTTACACAAATTTGAATAAAAATCCAGCTCATGCAGCTTTTCCTGCGAGACCCCGAGGCGTTACCAGGCCAGCCGGGAGGACGTGTCCTGGGTTGTCCCCGGGATCTCCTCCCGGTGGGACGTGCCCACATACAACTATTACATGTATCGACGATAATGCCACTTTGGATGTTAACCGCGATGCTGTTGGAATGGACATTTAGCATTAGTATTCTAATAAAAAGAGGGCACCTACCATTGCCATGAGAAGGTCAGACGGTTTGGAAGTCCTGTTGAACACCTGGCAAAAACGATCATTATTAAGAAGTCAAAGGCTTTCTTAGGGCAAGTGCTAAGTGTTTCATTACCTGATGCGGACAGACTGCTTGTTCAGGGATTAAATATTTTGCTGCACTTCATCTCATTCTGTGGCAACATTGTCCATCACAAGTGAGGGGAGGAGATGCTGGCCAAAGACTCATTCCAGCGTCTGTCTGTCACAGAACTTCAATATTTGCTTAAATGTGTTTCCTGACAAATGATGCAATTAGTCACATGGAGGTTGGGGGTTCTTCTCCATTTTTTTTTTTTTTTTTATTTACAACAGCGTAAAACCCGTAAGAACACAAACTCGATTTGGAGAACACATTGGCTAAAAACACTCAAAAGAAAGAAAAAATGGACAACGGTAACATTTTCCATTTCAACAGAAGAGATAGTGACATACTTTACAACTAAAAACAGTTGCTCTTGGCAACTGAAACAAAGTCAGTCATACAGAACTTTTAAACAAAATTGTCGTGCAATCGTTGAATCCTCGTCCAACGTCGCAGTGACCTAAGATGTCATGTTTCCTCCTCCCATACTGCTGCCTGCATCATCACATAGGCACAAAAGCTCATAACCACGAGATCATTGCGTAGGACAGTCAGTCATACATCTCTTCTGCTAACTTAGAACTATTTTTGTTTACAGAAAGTATACAGTAATGATTATTTCTTAAGTGCTTCGTTTTCATCTGTGGACCACTGACTGTGCAACATAGAACTTCTCAAAGACAGTTTTGTCCTTCAGTTGGACGTTCACTGATTAGTCATGTTTTATTTTGGCTTATTTTAAGGTGTCCCCTCCTGACCTTTTGTTTTACAGAAGACAGAAGAATGTCACTTGTAATCTGGCAGGTATATAACCGCATCATCTTCAGAGGCCTGATCGTGGCCCCTAAAAAAATAAAAATGTGCGTGTTCATGTTTCCTTCTACCTTTGTCGAGTGAGTTCAATAGTTTAAAAAAAAGGAGCTGAGAGCTGTGGTTTGTCTATCGTGACTAATCAGAGATGCAGTTAGTGTGCAGTTAAAATGAAATGATGCAATCAGCCACACTATATCTTGCTACAGTTTAAATACTTCTAACATCTCTATACATATGTAAGTAATGATCATACAGGGAAAAAGAGTTGCAGTTCTTTTACAGTGAATCCTTTTTTTTTTTTTTCCCCAAGAAATGATGCTTCTCGACTTTTTTTTTTTTTTTTTTTTTTTTTTTTTTTTTAAATGGTGACATTCAATCAGATACTAAACTAGCAAGCTGCTCTTCTGGACGTCAAGCATTAACAACCTCTTCCTTCTTGTCCTTTTTGCCTTGGCCCTCGCCCTCGCTCGTGTCGCTGACGTCCCGTTGGCGTTTGCGGTTGCGAGCGCTGCCCTTGGTCATGGAGTTCATGCCAAGAACCTCATGGATCTGATGGAAGGCTAGCAGCCGTAGCGCATGCTGAAAAGCCAACAAGGTCGTCACGTATGCTTGTCAATGATAAGCGTGCTGAGCGGGACATTTTCATAGTTTACCTGCGCACTACTGGTTACATCCTCCCTGTCTTGAACCTTCATGCTTTCCAAAGCATCTGTCAGCTGTCTCTCGCAAGGGTCCAACAACCCAGACCCATCTGAGGAAAGGGAATGATTCATGAAGCACCCAGTTGTAAACTTAGGAGGACATCATCAAGACACACAATGATTATTGAATAGGTTTAAATCTCCAATAGAGACCATTAAAAAAAATTTAAAAACACACACTTATTAAAACAATTACTTTAAACACAGTAAATATATTTGAACGCCCCCCTAAAAATTGCAACCATAAAATGTAAAGGATTTACTGTAGGTATGTGTATATACGTCTATGTACATGCCTAACCCTTTTAGCGGTGGGGCCTGGTAGGGTGCCCCGTGACATCTGCGTGTTTGTGTATGTGTGTCTGCGCACGAGCAACGGCTTACAGTGGGGCTGCACGATATTGGGGGGGGGGGGGAAGAAAAAAGGAAAAAAAAGAAGATTCTATTTTTAAAAACCTGCAACATATATTGTGAGTTGAAATAATACAGGATCAGTTTTGGGAAAGATCATTTTCCCACACGAACTAGTTCCAAAATTGTTCCAAAAATGAACTAGTGGAAAAAAACTTTCACATTTTATAAATGTATGCCGCCATCTAGTGGTTATAAAAAAGCTGTGCACTTTGATTCCAAAATGCCACCGCCACCTAGTGATATTTAAAAAAGTGTAGCCTACACTTTCATTCCAATATGATAGGGGGTACGTATGACTGCATAGATGTACAGTTGTGCCTATAAGTTTACATACCCTGGCAGAATTTGTGAATTTTTTAATAAAAATATGACTGATGACTGAACAACAACCATCATTAATTTCTTTATGGTTATGTTTTGTTTAATGATAATGCTTTTCTGAAATGCTTCACCGTTTAATTTGAATCCCATTAAAATAAATTTAAATGTGTTTCGCCTGGTCCATGTTTTCTTTTAAGAATTCTACCCATCTTACAAATTCTGCCTTTGTAATCAAACATATGAGCACAACTGTGTGTTTTCTAATTTACTAAATAAAAGTAGGGCTGTGAATTACAAAATAAAAGTTAATTAAAAAAAACTATTACGTGTTCAAAAGTGCTTAACTTCAGAATAATTATTTGAAAAAAAGCTAACAAAATACAGATAATACTTCATGTTTTGATCATATGGGTAGAAGCAAAATCATGTATTGTAAAAATGCATTATACATTGGTAGGGTTTTCCAGAATTTTGAGGTCAACTTTGGGGGTGCGTATTATACATAGATGCACATTATGCATGAAAAATTACGGTAGTTCATTGTTCTCCCCCCCAACCAATAGGTTGCTGACAGGGTTTTACCCTCAAAATACTGGCATTTCATTTTCCCATTGCTGCCACCCATTCAGTCCACACTAGTAGCCAGCTGCAAGGTTTCACCCTACAATCTCAAAAACATGACAAACTTGCTTGAAGGGTGTTTTTAAAAAAATGAGGAATGAAAACAAAAACATGACTTTTGTCCTTAATGCGCATACAAAAACATGCAACACAATATGACAGGAACGATTCGGTGAAAGGCAGAGGTGGGACTAAGTCATTGCCAGTCTTGTCTATAAACACTTTGCCCTCAAGTCCCGAGTCGAGTCCCAAGTCGAGACAGGCAAGTCCTGAGTCAAGTCGCCAGTCCTCCACCTTGAGTTTCGAGTCCTCACAAGATTTCTGACAGAGGAGTGCAAAGAATCTTCAGAAGAGCTGTCCAAGAGTTAAGGACCATGTGGAGAGCTTCATAGAGACCTGGAATTAGCAGGTACTGTTGTCACAAGGAAAACAGTGAGTAATGTACTTCGCCGCCATGGCCTGTATGCATGCTCATCACGCAACACCCCATTGCTGAGAAAAAAAAGCATGTCAAAGCTCATTTAAAGTTTGTATTGAAGGAAGCCTGAATAGGCAAATGCACTGAGACATTCTTGACAAAAATCTGCTGCCATCTACGAGGATGATGAAAATGAAACGAGGGTGGACAATTCAGCAGCATAATGACCCAAAACATACTGACAAGGAAACTCTAAATTTTTTCAAAGAAAAAAAAAAAAATAAAGCTGCTAGAATGGCCCAGCCTGACTTAAATCCAATCGAAAATCTATGGATATAACTGAAACTGTAGGTCCATAAAAGAAGCCCACGGAACATTCAAGATTTGTGTAGAGGAATGGCCCAAAATCACACCAGAGCAATGCATGCGAAAAGTTTCTCCATATAGGGGAAGTCTTGAAGCTGTCACTGCAAACAGTCTTTTCTACAAAGTATTAAATAAATAGCAGTTGGTGTGTTCAATACTTTTTCCCTGTGTCACTTCACATTATTGCACACAACTTCACTTCTCATCTTATTTGTTCTACTTTCTTTGTATGTATGGATTACTTGGGTTGTTCCCAACATCTGGTGAAATTTTCATGTCAGTAGCACCTTTCGAAATATATGTTCAATAATTATTTAGCCGTTGTTTGTTTAGAAATAATTAAGTAATACTGTTTTATTTTAATTTTAAGGGGCTTTTTGACCACATTTCCAATAGGCGATATCACATGAACGTGTTCCCTCAAAAGGCAGTTTATTTCCCCACACAAAAAGCTCAAGGTAAGCACTGTATATTGTAAAGACCCATGAAAACCGAATGCTTAAAGAAAAAAAAAAAACTGGGTGTGTGAACGATGAACCCACTATAGCGAGGGAACATCGTACCTGATAGCAGGATTCCCGTGGCCATGCACTCCAGCACCCTTCGCAAGGCTTCTCCTGGGCTGAGTGGGCCTATCACACTGCTGATGACCTTCTCCACAAGCAGCTCCATCGCCTAGGAAAACAAAATTTAAACTCAATTGGTAACAAAGTACCAAAATTGGGTATGGACCAGGGTTAGTTTATAGTTTTGGACTTTCCATTGTAGTTTTTATTGAGTTTTGACTTTTATTTTTCCAATTCAGTTAGTTTTAATTAGTTTTTAGTGCAGGTTTGTTCGTTTTTAATAGTTTTAATTTTTTCAAAAATGCTTAATTTTAGTTTATTTTTTATTAGAATCGGTATTAGTTTTAAAAAAAAAATAATAATTTATTCGGGGTCTTTGTCAAACGAGAGATAAAAAAAATTAAAATAAAAAATCACAATAAGCATTGTGTAATAAAAACTCAATAAAATACCATTAAAAAAAATCAGTTAACCTACTAATAGATGAACAACCATCCACAAATCACAGAATTTGAAGTGCAATTAGTGCAGTGCATAATATGCTTCTAAGGTTCGATAAGATGTATCACAACGTACAGTAAAACCATTCATGACACACAGTCTGTAGTATGGCCTTTAAAAAAAAAAAAAATTATGTTTAACTGAAAACTCCACAATGCCTGTAGCTGTGAATATGAGTCTGAATGGTTTCTTTACATGTCCCCTGCGATTGGCTGGCGATCAATACAGCGTGCACCCCCCTCTCACCCAGATTCAGCTGGGATAGGCTCCAGCATGTCCGCGAACCTAGTGAGGATAAGCGGTACGGAAAATGGATGGATGGATGTTTTCCTTCTCTTGTTGCTAAACTGCAAACTTCTCAAGTGGACTTTCAGATTTTTGACTGTTAGACAGACGGACAGATAGAAAGTAAACTTGCTTTTACTGCTTATATGAAAGTGCATCCAGCATAGATCATTTTACACTTGAGAATATGTCCTGGAAACAATGAGTCTGTGCAACATATCATCACAAAATACAGATACAGTAATCCTCCGCTACATCGCGGTTCTTGCTTCACGGTCCTGCTATATTGCAGATTTTTATTACTGTTGTTACTCTTTAATTTTTTATATTTTATACTGTTTGTACAATATTATTATTGTTATCCATTGCGCTTGCTCTCTATCAATATATATTATGTTTAGGCCTGCCACAATAGCCAATTTATTTAGAATATATTTTCCCCAAAACTTTCAAGGTTAATGACAGTACCGTTGATGTTTTTTATGCCACTGATATAATGATGATAGAGCATAATAAAGACTTGTACACATCTGACAAATTCTGCCCTAGTAATCAAATATGAGTACAACTGTGTAATGCTCTCTCAATGTTTACTAAAGTAGGGCTGTATTTCACAATGAGAGAATAAATAAAAAGAGAAAGCTATGTGTTAAAATAAAGGGTTGAACTTAAAAAAAATAAAGTGAGCATCCCCTTTTCTGTTTTGCATCTCGACACAACAGTGAAGTCTCACACAATTTGACATATTTTAATTTAACAAACCTTAACTGAACCGTTTTACAGGTTATATTTGTTCAAAACCTTTGTTTTAGTTCATAATGGTGTTTCATATATTATATGGACTTTTAATAAAAGCTCCCAGTGGAAATTTACCTCACTTGAATTAAAATGAACTGATGTTCGAAAACCGTGCATAGGCGCCATAATGACCGCCCTCTCTATAACGTTCATCTGCCAGATATGAACTAAGTTCAGTTCACCTTCACCCAAAATATGAACTAGTGGCATTTCACAACAATGTCGCTTCTTTATCCATTTAATTTTATGCTATTTCTTATTTTGAATGTTCTGATTTCACACGGCGGCCGACTGGTTAGAGCGTCACCGTCACGGTTCTGAGGACCCGGGTTCAATCCACCTGTGTCGAGTTTGCATGTTCTCCACGTGCCTGCGTGCGTTTTCTCCGGGCACTCCGGTTTCCTCCCACATCCCAAAAACATGCATTAATTGGAGACTCTAAATTGCCCGTAGGCATGACTGTGAGTGCAAATGGTTGTTTGTTTCTATGTGCCCTGCGATTGGCTGGCAACCAGTTGAGGGTGTGCCCCGCCTCCTGCCCGATGATAGCTGGGATAGGCTCCAGCACGCCCGCGGCACTAGTGAGGAGAAGCGGCTCAGAAAATGGATGGGTGGATGATTTCACACTGCTTTTATCGTAGGAGTACACTATTTTGTTCCTTTTTTACTTGTACTAAGAAATGACAAATAAAAAAAACTTTGACCTTTCATGAACCTTTGTTCATTGAACCCGTTCAGGTACAACACTGACTGGGGATGATGATTATTATTGATCATTGAAAATGTTGTCTGTCATTTGATTTGATCAATCGAACTAAATTAGGTTGCACTGCCACGAACGATGTCTTAATGCAGGATTACTTGTCATCCCCCAGTTGAGGGCGTAAGCAACCATACATCCATCCACTTTCTACAGCGATGTAAAATCAAGCTCTATTTACTTTATTTTGTTACAGTTGGAACAATAAGAGAGGAATAAAGAACCCACTTACCCAGCTTGGCATCTTTCCCCAGATGGGCACTCGCTGACATAGATCTCGTAAGACTCGAATGATGATCACACAGGACTGCAGCCCATTGGCACGAGCCTACAAAGGAAAGATTCAGGGAGATGAGATTATTACGTTCAGAACACTAATAGATAGATATTGAATTTGAGTCAAAAATGGTGCTAAAGAGCCATGCAAAACTTTTACCTGAAACCATTTGGCATGACGGAGTGCAGCCAAGTGCTCCAAACATTTTTTCTTATTCAGAAGATCAGGTGGGTCATTCTCAGCCACATCTGACAGAGAAAACATGTACGCGCTCAGTGATTATCGCTATAAATCAACCACAACCAGTAGCTGTTTACTTCAAAAATCAAACGTGCAATGGAATTGTGTATCTCGCGTAACCACAGATTTCCTCCGCTGCTTTATAATGTACTTCCCTGCTTCATTTAGTAAGTAAGAGGAACAAGGAGAATCACAAAGGACATAACTGTCAAAAAAGAAGCTACACGGTCTTGTGCTTGTTTTCCTGGGCGGAAGAAAAACAAAACAAAAAAGGTACCGGTACAAGGAAAAAATGAGGTTGTTCAACATTTTCAGAAACAATTATGGGAAACTTTAAAGGAGCATTGTGAAGAATTTAATGAAACAGGTTATCAAGGAGCAGATGCTGGGACGACGTTAAATCAAGTTTTATATATATATATATATAATTTGTATTATATATATTATAATACAAACTGGACTGCGTCTCCGGATATTTTCAAATGATTTTTTTTATTTCGGGACTCCATGAGCCAACATCAGCTCAACTAATTATTGAAACGAGACAATTGAAATATGTTTTATTGTCTTTAACACTTTAACAATGCGATTGTAGAAGGTACCGTCTCCCAAATATCCTCTCCTGATGTCATGAACAAAATGTGTCATGAGTTTGAAGGGAACAACAGTAACAATGATGTTTGTCACCTGTGCCTTCCCTGCTTTGGCACTTATTTTATAAAGGAAGCTTCTTGAACAAGGATGCTTCTGTCCCTTGACGCCTCTATGTATTGCCTGGATCAGACTACAAGAGAAATTTGGTCTTTCACGATTGCACTCTGTTAGTCTACCGTCATAAAATCATGCCGTATCTCGGTCAGACAGTGACGACATGACATGTATTCCGATACCACCGCATCCAGTCTTTTACGATCACTGGGCTTTATCTTGTCAAATCAAACACTGTTGGAAAGGCGTAACCAGAAAATATGTCACCAGTCAACGTGACTGGATACACTCGTTACCATAGTGACAACAACAACTACAACGCGCCGTGCCAATGTATTGTGTGGGTGAGGAAAAAAAAGAACAAAATGGGGAAAAACGTGTGGTGGTCGTAACTGATGCTCGGGAGAGGACATTCATTCAAGGATTGCTCGAGGTATGTTTACGTACGTAAACATTGGTTTGTGGGCGTGAATAAATGTTGACAATGGCGTGGAAGTATGTTGACAACAGCAAGAACGGGAGGCAATACGCCAGTCACAATACGCAAACCCATTTGTCAACTTCATGGTGCGCTGTTGGAGAGTTGTCGTTGATATGTCACACGAGACAGAAGATATCCAAAAAAACAAAAACAAATCAAACACGCTAGACTTTTCATTTTGGCATCGTAGTGCCAACTCGTCGGTCGTGGATTATGTCACACTACAAGAAGTTTTGTTGTTCCCGACAAAATATGTCAGGCCCCATCTGAGAAATCGGCTGAGATAGCTAATCGAGCCAATATCGCGACTAAAATCCTGTAGTGTGATCAAGGCATAAGATAAAAAGAAAATATCAGGGAAATCATTTAACAAATTTCAAAGAGAGATGAACACAATTAGTAATATGAAAACAGATTACACAGTTGTTAGTACTAAACAAAAACATGCTGTTATTTGTTTCTTTGGGGGGGAAAAAGGTAGGAGTTTATCAATAGCGCTTAATGACAAATTGAAGGCACTTTTTGGGAAAACGTCACAGGTGACAACAAAGATTCTGATGGCTATGATGTTGCAACTAAATATCTGATAATAAAACCAATGTCAGTCCTGAAACACCCTTTTATCCCTGATCACCCAACCTAAACCTCACCCTGACCTGCTAGATATTTGAAAATTCCAAGTTTTCTGGGAAAAAGGGCAAAAGCACTTATTCACAGGACATTTCCCTTTCATAGTCAAAATAAGCAAACAAGTCCAGGGAGACATTTTGAGGCTTAGGTGTTTTAAGAAGTCTACGTCATCATACCACTTAGAATATATGACCCATATTTAATGGGGCATGTGCAGTAGCCAAACAACACGAATGTGTGATGCTCCTCTGCAAAGCTCATAAAAGATGGGGCCCCCCCCAGTTTCAATCATTTCCGCAATCTAAGTGGTATGAGTGTGGCCTTCATAGCACCAACAGAAAATGAATGACAACAGCCACAGAAAACATCTCAACCAGGCTTTCTCAATGAAAAACAGAGAAATGCTGGATAACTGGCGCAGGGGTGTTCTCACAGCAATTATTTTGGAATTTCACTACAATGTGGGATAGTAGGGGCAGTAAAGGCAGGGGATTAATATACTAATGTCCAAATGTAATGATTGAATGAATACAGATAATTGTGAGAAAAACCCTCAAGCTCATCATCACTGAGAATGCCACATTATGATGTCTGGAGGAAAGTGATTGGGATGAAGAAGTCACCAAAATAACTTGCCTCATGGATGAGTTGTGGTAGCTAATACAACAAAACTAGTACTACTGCTCATAATATGGACAAAAGTATTTGGGCACTTACAGGCAGTTTTATAGTACCGCATATGGATTTGATCCCACCACCACCAACAACACAGCCCTCGTAACAATTAGGAGTAAGTCTGTGGGTATTTTTGTGCATTTAGGAGATCCAATCTCAGACTAAATGAAACACCTGAATTTAATATGTGGCCCAATACTTTTGTCCGAATAAATCGTACAGGGGTCACCAACGGAAACTTGGGTACTGATCACAGTAATGCAAAAGGCTACCAGTTTGATACACAATTCTGAAATAATAAATTTGCTCAAATTGTAAAAAATTTATTATGTTATGAATAATAAAGGATTTCATGTACATGAAGACACGGATCACATTTATGACTTCTCACAATAATTATTAATAACGACTTCACAAGGTAGGAAACAGATAACGATCAATATGCAATACTTTTCCCATAAATCTCTGCAAGTGTTTACATCTTCAAATGATCATTTGTATATCATTCCGAGGGAATCACAATGTCCCATCACTGGTATGCTATTTTTTGAACAGGCCCATGGGCATCAGGTTGGTAACTCCTGTAATAGTACACTCTTTTTTTTCCAACCATGCATTATCTGAGCAGTGATCCTCAATTTGGTCTGTTTCTTCATTTTGTTTAATGGGAGTGAGTGTGTCTGGGTGCTACTGCTTCCGAGATAAACATACACTCTAGTGGCATAGAAAGGTCGGAGAGCCCGGCTTTTGAATCACATTTTGTTGAAAGTAGAGAAAATATTTTGGAGGCTTAGTGTGGCCGCAAGAAAAAGAGGGGATGGAAACATCAAGACAAATGAGGATGAAAATTCTTCCTTTTTTAAATTTTTTTTTAGGATTTACAAGTTTAAAAAAAATGCTTGAATGTAAATTATGTCCAATCCAGCTAAAATTTGGGCATCTAAAAGGTGCAGGGTTTATACTGTGAGTGTGTTAAACACAGCGCCAACATGTGCTTCTCTGGTACTGAAAGCTTTGGCTTCTCTAACCTTTCTCAGCCGCTTTTCCTCCTGCCTGCTTGTCCTTTTCAGCAGCAGGGTCGTCCCTCATGAGTGGCGAGGTGAGAGAAACGGTCACCTGCATTATGGGCTCCTTGCTTGATAATATGACGACGTTGGCCTCCTCTGGGTGAGCCTGCACCTCATACTGATCTTCAGAAAATGTCTGCCGGTTAAAAGGACACTTGGAATTACTCACTACAGAGGTGGTGGGGTACATACTGTATATAGGGGCAACGAGCCTAATTAGGCAAAGTCACAGGGTAATTATTTTGTTAAAGGCTACTGGGAATAAAGCTTGGCAGTATATATATTTTTAAAATTTAGGGGAGGAACATGGAAAGCTTATGAAACCCCATAACTCGCTCTGTAGGATTCAGGTGTCATAACCAGGCAGTGCATCTAAAGATCAGTGAATTAAACATTTACAAAATACAGCAGGAGGGGCAAGCTTATTTCAACACATCATAATCTTTAAGTCGTCTCCTTCTGATGGACCTTTAGACAGACATGGGGTTTCTCTCTTAAGCATAGGGGTGGCTCAATTTATGGAGATTCCATCAAGGCTTTAAGAGAAACGTTAACCACTTTGATCGTTAAAAATAAATAAATAAACAAATTAACTTTTCTCTTTGATGTGAGCGATAAACACCACTCTGGGATATGAGAGAAACCCTTGAAAGAAGCAGGACAATTAATTACCAATCAAAACCTTTAGGTCTCCTGCAATGTAAAACTTATTTTCATGATCCTCGTGTTTTGGCACAGTGCTGATGATGTAACCTGCAAAATACAAGTCATTATTTTGAATTTAGGAAAAAAAAAAAAAAAAGTCTTCTGGGGGGGGAAGAGAAAACATTTTTTAAATTTCTCCCATTTTTGTCAGGATACATGCACAAAAAGCACCGTTAGTGCCTCAAAATGTGTTATTAATATATAAAGATTGTAATACATCGGTGAGATTTCCTTACCGCCAGTTCCTTGGGCAACTGCTTAGCAATGCTCTTGAGTAAGGAGACGGTGGGTTTCTTAGCAGTGAGCAGGATGAGTTGAACATTAGTGTCACCACGAAGTAGCAGGCCTTTGGCTAAGATGCCCACCCGCATCACACCTTTTAACAGCCGGGCTGAGCTCTCAGTGCTAACAAAAAAAAAAAGAAAAAGCCAAAAACTCAATAGATGGATGTCATTTAGATTTCTACTATTTTTCTATTGTTTTGTTGACTTAATACTAACTTCAACTTTACCATGGCAATCTCGTGAATGTAATTCATCTTTATGCATCTAAAACGCGATTCAAATTCTGTTTACCGAGGGGCCTCAGTTAATGACAGTACTAGGGGTGTCCCGAGCCAATCTTTGAGATCGGAAATCGGTCTGATGTCAGCAGAAAAACGAGTATCGGATCGGACTGGATCTAAAATCTCTGATTTTACCGCTCTAGTCCATTCCTTGCTCCACTCCAGCACTTATATCCAGCAGCGCCCGGACGGCATTCAGATCCCAGGTGATCACAACAACACGTTGCTAAGGTGCTAACATAACAGAAAGTTGTGAATGTTGCTTGCTTAGTCAGTGGCAAGAGTTTCTTTGGCTTTCCAAGTGAAAAAGGAATACGTGACCAGTGGATAGGGAAAGTCAATCGACAGGGGACGAAATGTGGTCAGCTATGGATGCCTAGCAACCATTCCAAACTCTGTGCTGATCAGTTCGAACCGGCGTGTTTTGAGAAAGAACTAGCAGAAAGCATTGGATACACAGGTGTAGTTAGGCCGAGGCTGAAACCGGCTGTGGTGCCAACTATTTTTCCTATGGCAATCGGGACATCAACTGCCAGCAAGAGAACTAAATAGCGCAGCCGCCATGGTGCAACGACGAAGCGGCGCAGACAAGACATGAAGATTTCCTTATACATATCTATGACTCTATTATGGTTATTATGCATTGGACAGTTGGGGGGAAAAATTACCCACGCAATACTTTTCAGTACTGTCGTCTGTACTTTTGTACGGTGGCCTGGAAGTGCAAAACAATATAACAAATTGCGAAACACTTACATTTCAGAAAACAAATGAACAAAAGCTGAAAAACTTTTACAAAAGACGAAACACCCGGAAAGGGAACGTCCCGTTTCAAAGACATTCTTAGAAATCCCACACCCTCTCTCGGAAAGACCCGCCCTCCTTCAACATGACTGGCTCCTGCATCGCAGGAAGGGTAGGCTACGCAGATGTCCATCCCAAATATAATTTTAAAAAATAGATAAAGTTTATTATGGCACTCCGGTTTCCTCCCACATCCCAAAAACATGCATAAATTGGAGAGACTAAATTGCCCGTAGGTGTGACTGTGAGTGCAAATGGTTGTTTGTTTGTATGTGCCCTGCGATTGGCTGGCAACCAGTTCAGGGTGTACCCCGCCTCCTGCCCGTTGACAGCTGGGATAGGCTCCAGCACGCCCGCGACCCTAGTGAGGAGAAGCGGCTCAGAAAATGGATGGATGGATGGATGGTTAGGTTTAGGACTAGGGCTGGGGATAAGGCCGTTTAGGATGAGTTAAGGTTAGGATTATGACAGTTAAGGCTGGCACACACCGTGCACCGCCGCCAAACCCGACTGAACTATGGCGCAGTGTGCATCGTTTGGCAACTGTTACCTTGAGCGGCTGATCGGTTGGCCACTGGTTTTAAGATTCAAAATTATAATCTCCATTGCACTGTGTCTTCATGTCCCAGTTTACGTTCAATCAAATTGCACAGAAGCTTTCCCTCAAGTTGAAAATACCTTTCCGGGTTTGCGAGCCGTGCCGCTGCGTTGCCTCGGCTCAAGCCATATAAATAGTACGAAAAGCATCATATGTTGTTTAACATCAATGCTAAACGATGTTCATAATGTATAATGTGCCTGTTGATGAAAAAGCATAGCTTGTGACCAGAATGTATGCAAGGTAGATCCAAAAATGAATGGAGCAGGCAGCTTCCTTGCATATATCCACACTTTCCCTTTAATTCCCACCAGCATCCTCTCTCTTTAACAACCTGCTTCTTCCTTAACTCCATATATCTTTTATGGTTTAAGAAATGTGATCTAGTACAATATATTGTACATAGAGCATCAAACCCCTATACAGGCCGGCTGTTCAGGGCGTCCATATATACAATCACTATTTGGGATGGACATCTCATTACATTTGCGTAGCCTACCCTTCCCGCGATGATTTTTGGTACTTCTAAAATAGGAGTAGTTTATTTTGATTTCATCTCAGACAGTCAACAAAAAAAGCGTTGTGTGTCTGCATTGGCACCAATATTTATAACGGTAATATTATATTGTCAGGATGATGTGGCCCCATCTTTTTTGTTTCAAATAAGGTGATTAAAAATCTGTGATTTAAATCACGTAAAAAAAATGTTTTAAAAATCGTAATTAAAATGTGAGACCACTCCTTGAGCTGTCACCTTATCATGTCGGAGGGGTTTGTGTGTCCCAATGATCCTAGGAGCTAAGTTGTCTGGGGCTTTATGCCCCTTGCAGGGTCACCCATGACAAACAGGTCCTAGGTGAGGGACCAGACAAAGCACAGCTCTAAAAACCCCTATGGAACAAACAATGCAGGAAGACGTTTTCCCTTGCCCGGACGCGGGTCACCGGGGCCCTCCTCTGGAGCCAGCCCTGGAGGCGGGGCTCGAAGGTGAGCACCTGGTTGGACTCTCTTCCACTCTGGAGTTTCCCCACAGTGAGAGGCGCCAAGCAGGTGTGGTTATACTTATTGCCCCCCGGCTCGGCGCCTGTACGTTGGGGTGCACCCCAGTGGACGAGAGGGTAGCCTCCCTCCGCCTTCGGGTGGGGGGACGGGTCCTGACTCTTTGTGCCTATGCACCAAACAGCAGTTCAGAGTACCCACCCTTTTTGGAGTCCTTGGAAGAGGTGCTGGAGAGCGCTCCCGGTGGGGACTCCATCGTGAGACCTGGAAGGGCGTTATTGGGAGGAATGGCCCCCCCGATCAGAACCGGAGCGGTGTTCTGTTATTGGACTTCTGTGCTCATCACGGATTGTCCATAACGAACACCATGTTCAAGCATAAGGGTGTCCACACGTGTACTTGGAACCAGGACACCCTAGGTCGCAGTTCGATGATAGACTTTGTGGTCCTGTCATCGGACTTGTGGCCACATGCCTTGGACACTCGGGTGAAGAGAGGGGCGGAGCTGTCAACTGATCACCACCTGGTGGCGAGTTGGCTCTGATGGTGGGGAAGATGCCGGTCCGACGTGGCAGGCCCAAACATATTGTGAGGGTCTGCTGGGAACGTCTGGCAGAATCCTCTGTCACAAGGAGTTTCAACTCCCACCTCCGGCAGAACTTCATCCATGTCTCGGGGGACATTGAGTCCGAGTGGACCATGTTCCACGCCTCTATTGCCGAGGCGGCCGACCGGAGCTGTGGCCGTAAGCTAGTCGGTGATTGTCGTGGCGGCAATCCCCGAACCCGTTGGTGGACACCAACGGTGAGGGATGCCGTCAAGGTGAAGAAGGAGTCCTATCGGGCCTTTTTGGCCTGTGGGACTCCTGAGGCAGCTGATGGGTACCGGCTGGTCAAGTGGAATGCAGCTTTGGTGGTCGCTGAAGCAAAAACTCAGGCATGGGAGGAGTTCGGTGAGGCCATGGAGAAAGTCTTCCTGATGGCTTCGAGGAAATTCTGGTCCACCATCCGGCGTCTCAGGAGGGAAAAGCAGTGCACCATCAACACTGTGTATAGTGGGGATGGGGCGCTGCTGACTTCGACTCGGGACGTTGTGAGTCGGTGGTGAGAATACTTCGAAGACCTCCTCAACTCCACCGACACGCCTTCCCATGAGGAAGCAGAGTCTGGGTTCTCTGAGGCGGGCTCTCCTATCTCTAGGGTTGAGGTCACCAAGGTGGTTAAAAAGCTCCTCGGTGGCAAGGCCCCTGGGGGGGGATGAGATTCGCCCGGAGTTCCTAAAGGCTCTGGATGTTGTGGGGCTGTCCTGGCTGACACGCCTCTGCTGCGTGGACATCGGGGACAGTGCCTCTGGATTGGCAGACTGGGATGGTGGTCCCCCTTTTTAAGAAGGGGGACCGGAGGGTGTGTTCCAACTACAGGGGGATCACACTCCTCAGCCTCCCTGGTAAGGTCTATTCAGGGGTGCTGGAGAGGAGGGTCCGTCAGGAAGTCGAATCTCAGATTTAGGAGGAGCAATGTGGTTTTCGTCCTGGCCGTGGAACAGTGGACCAGCTCTACACCCTCGGCAGGGTCCTCGAGGGTGCCTGGGAGTTTGCCCAACCAGTCTACATGTGTTTTGTGGACTTGGAGAAGGCGTTTGACCGTGTCCCTCTGGGAGTCCTGTGGTGGGTGCTTCGGGAGTATGGGGTATCGAACCCCCGGATACAGGCTGTTCGGTCCCTGTACGACCGGTGTCAAGATTTGGTCCGCATTGCCGGCAGTAAGTAGGACTCGTTTCCAGTGAGGGTTGGACTCCGCGAAGGCTGCCCTTTGTCACCGATTCTGTTCATAACTTTTATGGACAGAATTTCAAGGCGCAGCTGAGGCGTAGAGTGGGTCCGGTTTGGTGGCCTCAGAAGTGCATCTCTGCTTTTTGCAGATGATGTGGTTCTGTTGGCTTCATCAAGCAGTGATCTCCAACTCTCACTGGAGCGGTTCGCAGCAGAGTGTGAAGCGGCTGGGATGGGAATCAGCACCTCCAAATCTGAGACCATGGTCCTCAGTCGGAAAAGGGTGGCGTGCCCTCTCCAGGTCAGGGATGAGATCCTGCCCCAAGTGGAGGAGTTCAAGTACCTTGGGGTCTTGTTCACGAATGAGGGAAGAATGGAACAGGAAACGGACAGGCAGATCGTGCAGCGTCTGCATTGATGCGGACTTTGTATCGGTCCGTTGTGGTAAAGAAGGAGTTAAGCCGAAAGGCAAAGCTATCAATTTACCGGTCGATCTACGTTCCTACCCTCACCTATGGTCACGAGCTGTGGGTCGTGACCGAAAGAATGAGATCACGGATACAAGCGACCGAAATTAGTTTCGTCCTCAGGGTATCCGGGTTCTCCCTTAGAGATGGGGAGAGACGTTCGGTCATCCGGGAGGGGCTCAGAGTAGAGCCGCTGCTTTTCCACATTGAGAGGAGCCAGACGAGGTGGCTCGGGCATCTGTTTAGGATGCCTCCTGGACGCCTCCCTGGTGAGGTGTTCCGGGCACGTCCCTAAAGCTACTGCCCCCGCGACCCGACCACGGATAAGCGGTAGAAAATGGATGGATGGATGAAAATGTGAGATTTTTTTTAAATAACCCATTGATTAAAACTATTTGCAGTTAGGTACATTTCCTATGTGTATCAAACTCAAGCCTAAAAATCCTTATGCACAGTCGGACTCATTGTGTGCTTATTCACAAATAAAGTGGTTTATCTTGCATCCATATTATTCCACATGGTGTCCGAGTTACTAGGACCGAGAGCAATAGATGACAACCAGAATGTCACATCAAATGATGCTAATGCTGCCATGGACGTCACAGAAATTCTACTGCAGTCCAATCTTAACTCTGTGTGTATCCAGGTTACGGTTGACAATAAGCCAGTCAGTACTCAAACATCATGGGGGAGTTGGAATATAATATGCTGTGTTTATCAAGTGCTTTGATCACTACCTCAAATCATCGCAATCATTACCTCCTCACTCACACAAAGTTTTCCCATTTCAAAGCAAACTGCAAAACACAGAAAGCAGGAAGGAAGGATGGGGAGCTGCAGAGGAGGATCTCTTCCAAACATTTTTGTTCTAGACTATGTCCAGACACTGCTGGATGAAGTAATGCAAAGGAGACAGAAATTTCCAACCTTGAAGGATGCTGGGGTTGATGCCAGCGAGAGTTCTGTGCCACGATATGTTGTTGACAAATATGACAGGGTTGACAAGATGCAGGTGGTATGTGGGAGAAAAAAAAACACACCAGGTTCAACAAAGTTCTGGTTTAATTAGGCTTTTGGATATTTAAATCCACAATAATTCTAGTTTACACTCTTCCACCCTAACCCTAACCATTGAGCAAGTATTCTGCTAACAACACATGATGGCAGAACTCTTCTGTTTTTCTTCCCAAGGATGTGATAGATTCGTGTGAATCGTCTGTATGCAATGTACCTGTAGACCCTGAATGTCAAAAAAAAGAAAGAAAAACAAGTCACTGAAATGCACTTTTTCCAGTTTCTTATTTTCAAGTGCAGTGTTGATGCTGTAACTGTGCATAATGTTTGACTGTATTACCATAATATTAAAAATACTCTTTAGGAATAAAACCTCTACCTTGTTTATTTGATGAACACTTGGGCATACTACGCTACTGTGTTTCAATGCTGGTCATTACGGCAGTACTTGGAGAGCCAAGTATTTTTTTTTACAGTGGTACTTGGTGTAGAATAGTTTCAGAACACTGGTCTACCTCCTCTTCTCTCTGAAAAACCTACTCCTTTACTAGGTCTTCATCACCGATGGGGCCATTTGTCTGGATGTACTCCCAGAAGTTGGTTTCCAGCACAAACTGATTTAGACAGTTGGCTTCAAATCCTTCACGTTCAATGACGCAACTCATTCCAACAGTCAACTTTTCTCCTACTGCTCACAACTCCTGGCAACAGACACTCGCCACCCCTGTAGGCTGTGAATGGCATTCTCCACAGGAACACCTGGAATGGAAATAATTTGTAATTAACATCAGACCATTAACATGAATGTTACTGTGTCATTTCACTTGTTCCCATTGACGGTGATTATTTTCTTGCAATTCCACCAATGATCTAACTATGGACGTTCTCCAATAATTTCCTTGTGCATAGCTGTTGGTTTTATGTATGTCACTCATGCTTTTTTTTTTTTTTTTCCCATCGACAAGTGAGTATGCTGAAGCAAGTAAATTATGGATTTATGCGATGCACAAACATACCAGTCTGTATTTCCGCGGTATTGTTGTCTCTTCGGCAGGTTGTGCCGTCACATCAATCCAGCGGCCACTCTTTTTCTGTTGTACAGCTGCGACTCAGCTGCTCGTCGTCGTCACTGTCAGGTTCCGACCTCCTGATCGGCTCAAACGTACGGTTTGACGATGCCAAGTTCAGTTGGGAGCTCCTGTATGTTAAAATCCTCCTCCTCCTCATATTCCAACACGTTGCTCGCCATTGCGTATAGAGTGTAGTGTGCTGTGTTTGGCTATTGAAAAAATGTAGTTCATTAGTTTTAGGAGACTTTTATTGGGAAATACAATATCAGAACATCAAACGTCTTTTAGTGGAGTCCTTGGTGGTCTGTCACACAGATCTGGACTTGTCTTGCGATACCAATGGGATTATGTTGGGGTGGCTTCTGCTCAGTAGGTTGAACGGGTTCGAATGCCTGCTACGACTGTCCGCATGTCGAAGTGTCCTTGGGCAAGACACTGAACCCTAATTTGCTCCCAGTGGGCCTGGCAGCGCCTCGCATGGCAGCAGTCGCCCATTGGTTTATGGATGTGTGTGTGAATGTGAGGCTTTGTAAAGCGCTTTGGGCACTGTGATGATGTAGATAAAGTGCTATTTAAGTGCAGTCCATTTACAATTTATTTTTCCTCAGATATCAAATAAACAAAATTTTTTAATGTATCTCAAGATTCAAATTAGCTTTGCTGGTTGCATTCCTTAACCAAAGAGCACTGACGTCCGTATTATTGGGAAGCTTTTATTTTGAAGGTGGCTTTCGCTGCGAGTTGGTGACCTATTACCGTAATGCCTAGTATGAACAAAATTAGGGGGGGCTGGCTTGACTGCTACTTTACGAGTGGAGGCTGGCTTGACCGCAGTCGAAAACTGCACCTACAAAGAGACACGCTTACGAAGCACAGTTTAAACTGCAAGCTATCAGTTACGCGGAGGAACATGGGAATCGAGCAGCCGCGAGAGAATTCAAGATCAACGCATCCATGGTTCGCAAGTGGAGGAAGCAGGAAAACGAGCTTCGCCAAGTGAAGAAGACAAAGCTGAGTTTCCGCAGGAAAAAAAGAAAAACAAAAGCGGAAAAACAAGTCGAGGTGGCCCAAGTTGGAAGACCAACTCGAGGAAGCAGGAAAACGAGCTTCGCCAAGTCAAGAAGACGAAGCTGAGTTTTCGCGGGAAAAAGTGAACAACAAAACGCGGAAACCAAGTTCATTAATCCATTGCTCGAGTTGGAAGACCAACTCGAGCAATGGATTAATGAACTTCAACCGCTGGACATCGGTGTAAACAGGGCGTTCAAAGTGAAGTTGCGAGCGCCGTGGGAGCGATGGATGACAGATGGCGAACACAGCTCTACTAAGACGAGGAGGTAGCGCCGGGCGAGTTATGCCACAAGTTGTCTGCTTGCATTGTTGTTCGAGCTTTCGTAAAAGCAGGCATCATTTCTGAGGAGCCGCACGGCAACAAGACTGACTCCGACAATGACGAGAGGGAACCTGGCGTGTTTGATTGAGAACTTGCCCAGCTGTTCATTTCGGATACAGAACATGAGGACTTTGATGGATTTGTGGATGAGGATTGATCAAAAAATAACGTGAGTACATTGTTAAATACTTCAATAAAGTACAACCGAACTCAGTTTTGCTCCCGCTGCCTTTTTAAAAACATTGTTTTAGCGTGCATGCATGCTACCATATGTTTTAAGCTAGCTTATGTTTTACCATGCCTGCGCCCAATAATACGGTGCGCCTCATGTATGTGTTAAATACAGAAATAGACCCCGTAACTGAGACTGCGCCTTTTAATACGGTGTGCCCCATGGTTGTGAAAATACGGTATGTGGAGGAGGGGATTTCGACGTACAGGAGCACCCAACTGAACTTGGCAACATCAAAGCGTACATGTTTGAGCCGATCAGGAGGTCGGAAACTGACAATGATGACGACGAGCAGCCAAGTAGCAGCTGTACAACAGAAAAAGAGAGTTGCCACTGGCACGATGTATGTCAAAAGCATGTATTTTTAGACACTCATGGCTTGAAATAATGCCACCCCAGGGATGCCAATATATTTTAGCACGACTATACATATATATTCATATGTTTCAGTGACACGGCACAAGCTTTTACATAGGATGCAGTATTCCTACATATTGTGTGCCCCTCGCTCGAGTTGCGTTATAACACGCCGCACACAAAGTCTTTGCCCGTATGTCTGTTGGCTTGTCATATAGGCAAAGGTACAGACGACAGTACTAAAAAGTACTGTGTGGGTCTTTTTTAACTACTCCTTAGTGCATAGTAACCATAATAGAGTCATAGGTATATACAAGGAAATGCTCACCTCTTGTCTGCGTCGCTTCGCTGGTGCATCGTGGCGGCTGCAAGATTTAGTTCTCTTGTTGGCGGTGGAGGTCCCGATGGCCGTAGGAAGAATAGTTGGCACCGCAGCTGGTTTCCGCCTCTGCCTAACTACACCTGTGTATCCAATGCTTTCTAAAAACACGGTGGTTCGAAGTGGTCGGCACAGATTTCGGAATGCTTGCTAGGCACCCATAGCTGACCACGTTTCTTCCCCTGTCGAGTGACTTTCACTATCCACTGGTCACGTATTCCTTGTTCACTCGAAAAGTCAAAAAATAATAATCTTGCCGCTGACTGAACCATTTGTACAACCAAATGCCACACAATAAACCATCGTGACATCGTTAAATCATACGACAACAAATGTACAAGGACGGGAAGAACAGCATGGAACAATAGCACACACAGCCGAATGAACAGGATGTTTGGCTTGTGTGACGTCACAGCGCCGGAAAGAGACAAAGACCGGAAGGTGCGAGATGCAAAAAGCAGAAGGCGCATTCTGCATCATATTTATCGATTTAACTGCTGTATATTTGCCATATAATCACTTCGAAATGGCAGATGTGGTTTGTAAAGGGGTTCGAGAGTTAGCAAGACAATTTTTAAAATCTTTGTCTTCTGACCTTTAAGCTAATGCTTTTTGTGTACTGTGGATAAGTCATATTACTGCGACTTGGCAGCTGCTGAAAGTAACTAAAAAGTTACTTTTTCTAACTTAGTTACTTTTGAAATAGAGTAACCAGTAAAGTAACTAAGTTACTTTTTCAAGGTAACTGTGGCAACATTGGTCAGTTTTTCCTCATCCCTACTGTTGCTGATCATTGTTCTCTGTTTGAGTAATATCACTTCATCAAGCCTTCTCTAATATTCCATACTACAAAATAAGCATGTACGATATTATTGCTGATATCAGATTGGACCGATATGGGTATTGGCCAAAATTCAAGACTGCAATATCGGTATTGGATCGGAAGAGAAAACGTTGGATCGGGACATCCCTAGACTGTATTGACATACGACGATTCGAGGAACTGCGTCGAATGAACTCTTTTGCGCAGCGGTTTAAAAATCTCATCACGAGAGAAGAAGGGACACTAAGGTACTGCCATACTTTACAGTTTTTCATATGATTGTTTTATATTTATGGCCTAGAAGTGTTTTGTCATCCAAATACAATAGTTTGTGTTATTATGACTTCCCTTAACTACTGTGTTAGCTAGCATAGGTTAATGCGGATGACAGGGCATTCCAAATTTGTTTTCGTCATAACTGAAGAAACATAACTTTGACGTGAGCACTCTTTAACACCATCGGTGTGGACCCTTTAACCTGAAATTGTACCTAAATTTGTACCTGTTTAGGTCCCCACTCTCAATAGCAGCAGTAGTGTTGTTTTTCTCAAAGAGATTATCTGACACCATCTTCAGGGCTCGCTCAGAGTGGGAAACGATCCTCTGAACAGCCTGCAGCTCCAACTCCCCCGGGTAAATGGTGGTGTGTTTGGCCATTACAACGCGGTCATCAGGTGAGTCTAGAGGCCGCACACAAGACTTACACAAAAGGACAAAAACACACTCATCATTAACTGATCACAAGGGAGAAAAAGTGAGAGGGAAGATATGTGAAGTGACCAAAAAATTATTAAAAAATGTTTTTTTAAATCAGATGAGCAAAACTTACCAGCAGAGGGGGCACCGGCCTACCCGGGCGGCTCATGAGAGGCGGGGGAGCCATCCTGTGTCTCTGTTCCCCGCAGTACATTTGCTCCTCCGCCATTCTCCTCCAGTACATGTTGTCCTCATATCGCCTGCACAAGTGGGGAGGAATGTGAGCAGAAAGTATTTCATTCACGCAGATTTCCATCTCAATATTCCCCAATCATTGACTCCTTAAGAGACACTTAGCATTTTATAGCAGGAGTGCACCTTACAACAAGTGCTGTAGGGACATCATGTTTAAAAAAAATTAAAATAAAATAATAATAATAATTTTAACCAGCATCCAGACCTCATCTCCATGTGCCAGTGCTGCTCATCGTCTTGCTGTCTCTTCAGCACCGCCTTTTGCTTCTTCAGTTTGCTCTCTTGCAGCTTTCTGGCTCGGTTACTGGGTTTGATCTCCACTGAGAGTTCGGGGTTCACTTTCCTCTGCGGAAAGAGCAATAGGACCATAAAAGACATGTAAGGAATATATTAGAAAATGCAGCTGTAACTTATCGACCTTGTACTGGAGTCTGTGCCTTCTTCCTTTTAGGTGCATGTCTTTAGCATTTGGGTCATTGAAGCTGCACTCACATAGCTTACAGTGGAAACGAATTACTTTCCCATCACCATTACACACCTAAAAAACACTGTAGGTCATTTGATGCACAAAAAAAATAGAAACCTTTTGCAAGCAAAGATTAAAGTGGTTTTCCCCGCTCACCTCCTCGACATAGTCATGCCCAACTGGATGGATGTCCCCCGGGCTTTCGAATTTGTCACACTCCTCCTGTGGCGCTTGTGGCACGGTTGTCTCTACTTTCGTTGCTTCCGCCCCAGGTGGCGCTGCTGGCTTATTGGCTGAAAAAGCAGTTAAGAGGACAACGACGCTTGTAATAATATCATGAATGCAGTGTTCAGAACTGCCAATAGTTTATAAATGCGACAAGATGCCAGCAAAGCACTACTTTGGCTAAATGAAACTCCTCAACTCACAACAGTTTCTTGGCACCAACATGCCACAAAATGGTGACAAAGAACTACCTTTGTCAAAATGAAGCTCCTACAAATTCACAAATTCGTAGTTCCTTGGAACCAAGATGCCACAAGATACCGCAGAAACTAAAAAAGCAAATAGGTCAGTTTTTTAACAAATGGCAGGTATAAAAATATGAGATAGGTGAATTTGCGAATGTCGGACCGTGAATTTGAGGGGATTAACTGTACGGCCAAAGAACACAAAAAAGACAACAGTTTCAAATAATTTAAGGAGAAATGTATGTTCAAATTGAAGTTATTGTGTACAAAAAACTGGAAGGCGTTTCAATACTATGTTACCACACGAGTAATGGGAACATTTGTTCATAATGAATGAGAAACAGCTTCACAACTTACAAGTTATTTTGGACGGAACTAGTTTCTTGATGGTTGTTAGTGTTTTAGCTGCAGACTTTACAGCTGGTTTGGATGCAGCAGTAGAAGTTGAAGTGGTCCCAACTGAGGCCACGTCGGTGGTGGAGGCCTGCTGTTTAGCAGCCGTTGATGTTTTGACGACTGGTGCAGAATTCACCAACACGGGCTCAATGGAGGGAATAGGCTTGCCTAGCTTGGTGTGCAGTTTCACCACCTTTACAAAGTCACAAGAAGAAACAGATATAATTAGTTGATCTGTATTTCCTCCTCAAATCCATGTACGGTATCTGGCTCGAGGATATAGCAGCACAGACGGAAGATACTGTGACTACAACAATGGTGAAGCATGTTGGTTGACTTTATGCTGATCTGAAATAACAACAACTACTCAAACAAAGAATTGCAGAGCTGCGCTAACCTTCTGGTGTTTGGAGCCACGGATGTGCGCGGCGTAGGCATCGACTCCAGTGCAGGACACATCACACAACTCACATCGTAACTGGGTCTGAACACCTCTGGGCCCATTGCAGGTCCCCGTCTGACCGCCAGTCTTCAGAGCAGCTTCCTTTTTCTTATGCTTCTGGCCTTGTAGGTGCTCCCAATATGTCTGATTCAATAACATAAAAAAAAAAAAAAAAGCACACAATTATCAACACATTTTTTTAAAAATGCACACAGTAAACTCCTGTTGGGGGACACATTCAAGATCCACCAACACTAGGTGAAAGTCCACTATTTAAATTCAAAAGCGTTAGGTTTTATTTAATTTTTTTTATTCAGGATACTGTAATATGTCGGAACATAAAGCATTGCGGGTTTCTAACTACCAGTAAAGTAGCCTCAAATGTCTGTCATGAAGTGGGAGCCATAGACTAAATAAAGTGTGCTGTTATGTTCAATAAACAGTTAAATAACTCTTTCTGAAATGTCTCTGCTATGTGGACGCACAAATTGACGCAATACTAAGCGAGGCTGTGATGTCATGTACGAGCCCGCTGCAGGTCCATGGCGTCCGGAAGCCTGTTAGCTCAAATGCTAGCTGGTGGCTACCACCTCTCGTTCCGGTATAGAAAAGCGGCTCGGTGGAATGATTTTTAAAAAAAAATCCATTCAAATTTGGCAGAATTGTTAAAAACACTCTTCTCTGTGGTGTGTACAATTTTTGACATTTCTATTTTCACTTTACTGGGACTTTAAGAGGTGGGACCTGACGTGTTGGTGTGTAACGTTGGCGAGGAGCAGGGAGGTCTGCCAGTTGGGTCAAGCTACGGCAAATCTGTGTGAGAGGATCTGGGAGAGAGCACGGCCGGCAGCATATCCTCCATGAGTGTCTTCATTGTGTTCGGGTTTTACTGCTCCCCCAGTGGGGCTCTCCTTTCCCACATCCAAGCACATTAGAGAATGCCGCTTTGTAGCATGGATTTCCGTGAAAGACAAGTTAAAAGGTTCCACAAAAAACATGCGATGATGTAAACAGCGATATTTCAGAGCAACACTGTATATTGTAGAATGTTTAGAGACCCCTAAAACACCTAAATGCACTAAAATAAAACCTTCTTCAGACCCCTCTCTCACTGGCAGAGAAGAGACCCAGGAGACCAAAAAACAGCTTGCACTCACACCAGGAATATATTGATGCTAATGTTGATTGGTTGCCTACAGAGAGGAAACATTGGTTTAAATGACTAATATATTAATGCAGACACACTGGCTAAATAACAGCTCACAATTGAGACGAAACCATTTAAACGTTTAACGTATGGGTAATTAATCTCACATCTCTCTCAACTCCAAAATGGCGACATGTCCTGAAGTTTCGTTGGCGCCCGTCCGTACTCAGTCCCCGGACACCAGCACAGTCCTCTATAACGAGGAAAACACTTTATCGACTATAAAGTCCACAAAGTTTTGTAACGATTGATCAAAGTTTTGTGACATTAAGCAACATTAAGCTTTTTCCATATACTGTAGTGAGTGTATGGAGTGGAAAAAGCTTTAACGGCATTAAAATAAAAAATATTGGGGCGATCATTTTGATATTTTAAGAAGTTGAAGTGGGCATTGATAGAAATGTCCACGTAAATTTTTGTGACCACTGATCACAGTTTTGTGACATTAAGTAATGTTAAGCTTTTCCTATATAGTGTGCATATGGAGAGGAAAACGCTTAGCACCCATATCATCCAAAATATTGGGGCTAATGTTCTGATATTTTCAGGGGTTGAAGTGGCCATTAGTACAGATGTCCACATAAATTTTGTTGCCGATTGATTGCAGTTTTGTGACATTAAGCTATGTTAAGCTTTTTCTCTATAGTGAGCACATAGGTCGCCAAGATTTTACCACGACTCCCTGGCGACACGGCTCATCTCCAGGAGAATCCAGGAGACATTGCGGAGACATCTTGTCACCAGCGGCGATTCAAATAACCATTAGGTCACCAACTAGTCTCCAGGCCAGTGAGATAAGAGTCTTAACGAAGATGTGGCATTTGATCAGCTCACCTGAGGACCTGCACAGCTTATCCTACAAATGTCACAGTAATGAAGCTGGGGCTGCTTGGCGGGCCCTTTAGGCTTCTGCAGCTTGTTCTGGTGAAATGCAGGTTTTTTGTAGGTGCTTCCCACCGAGCTCGTCACCATGTTGCTGCCTGGATTGCTCCAAGAAGCGCTTGTCAGTTGCTTGGAAGCCAGCGGTTGTTGGGGCTGATGGGATGGGGGCTGTTGCTTTTGAGGTTGGGACAAAGTCTGCGGGGCTGACTGGTAATAGGAGGGGGCGGATGTGCAGGTGTAGCCAGTTGAATCATAGTTAGAGTAGTTGTGGCCTGAGGGGAAAGCAAGAAGGACAAGAATGAATTTCAACAGGCACTAAGATGAACTTTTACTGCACCAAAAGTTCAAACATGGAGAAATCAGAATCATCTTTATTTGCCATGTCCAAAAAACACACAAGGAATTTGTCTCCGGTAGTTGGAGCCGCTCTAGTACGCCAACACACAGTCAATTGACAGAGAACACTTTGAGACATAAAGACATTGACAAAAAACAGTCAGGCTGGGGGGGGATCCCCCGTGGCCCCACAGAACATTTGTTTGATTTTAACATAAATAAAGCAATCTGGAAGAGTCTGAAGAGTACACAAAAAATAATAATAATAAGTAAAATTTCTTCATGCAGAAAAACATTTATTTACACCACTAAAGTACATGATGATGTACAAATCCATCCATCTATTTTCTTTACCGCTTATCCTCACAAGGGTCACGGGCCGCTGGAGCCTATCCCAGCTATCTTTGAGTGGAAGGTGGGATACTCCCTGAACCGGACGCCAGCCAATCGCAAGGCACACAGAAACAAACAACCATTCGCACATTCACACCTACGGGCAATTGAGAGTCTTCAAGCAACCCACCACGCGTGATTTTGGGATGTGGGAGGAAAACGGAGTGCCTGAAGAAAACCTACCCAGGCACGGAGAGAACATGCAAACTCCACACAGGCGGGGCCAGGATTTGAACCCCGCTCCCCAGAACTGTGAGGCGGATGTGCTAACCAGTCGTCCCACATGCCGTGATGTACAAATTTAAGATTACAATTAAATTTGCCTCATTTCTTTGCTTTTTTGCTCCAACTTGAGCCAGGCCCATTCTCCACCTGGACCTAATGCCTGCTTCAAGCTGTGCCACATGAATAGTAGGCTTTTTGGGGATAATCACCGATCAAAGAGTTTTAAGAAAATGATAACCGATCCGATCACAAGATGGAGGAATGTGTCTATTTAAATGACCTGTTCATTTACTGTATATACTTGCGTACTTAAATGCTCAAAAAATTAAATTTACAATAAATGTATATTTGTTCCTGACAGAGAGAACAAATGAATGGTCTTCTATTAGATGGCAGGAAGTAAATACAGTAATTAATGTATCCACTTTTTGTGACATTGGTGTGCCGTGAGATTTTTCAATTGTAAAATATGTTCCTTGCCTCCATAAAGGTTGGAAATCACTGCTCTAGTCAGATCGTGTATTCTAATCAGTCAGGTCAAACCAACATTACATGAGCGAAATAATGGGTGCTAACTTACTGTAATTAAATTACTTTATTTTTAATTATAAATTACTTATCCCACACCAAAACTTTAGAGCATGATTCGAAAGAACGGCGGCATGTTTACATCCAACCGTTCGCGCTACCGCTAGCTTGCTAAGCTACATAACATTTTATTGTCTGCTTGTGGGCCGTATCTTATTAAAAGTACGTGAACATAACTGCAGCAAGCCTTAAACGAAAATCCTCTCCTGTCCTGAGCACCGGTGACCACCAGCACACATTTTTCCCCATTTTGTCCTTATAATACCGTCGGCTCACTCCACTCTTGTTGTTGTCGCCACGGTAACGAGTGTATCCGGTCGCATTTGAGTTAACAAGATAAAGCCCAATGATCGTAAAAAACGGGATGCGGTGGTATTGGAATACAAGATTTTATTGCGGTTGTCTGACTTAGTGCACTCGTGAAAGAGCAAATTTGTCCTGTAGTGTGATCTGGGCATTACGTGTTGTCTGTCTCAGACGTGTTGTCTGTTTCACACCGCCGACATGTTTTTTTTATTTTATTTTTAATAACTTTATTTTCTGTCATATATTTCCAATACTACATTAAAAGACACACGACAAGGCTAAAAATAAACTAGCTTTTGGATTCAAATATACTGTGCACGCGGCAACGCGGAGTAAATGTCTTTTGCGGAATTGATCGGATCTGCGAATTCACACACAGATAAGAAAGCCTTTTAACCATGCCTGTTGAGCGTCATCTCTTACCTGAGAAAGTGGCCGCCGACGGAGTAGAGTTGAAGGTGGAGCGGAGGTTGTAGGACGAAATGGACGATTGCGGTTGCTGTGCACTGCTGGACACCGGATAGATGTAGTTGGTGGACACCGAGCTGCTTGGGGTCAGCGTTGTTACCTGCCTCTGGATAGGAGGCGGGTGGCTGTACACAGTGGTTGGAGCCGGAGTGTAAGCGCTCTTCATGCTGACTGAAAGAGCAAAGGGGGCAGTGAGAAAGACAATAGGATATCTGATATGCCAGGCAGATCATCCGGGACTTCCTGTCAAGAGTTTTTGACGGGTTGAGCATTTAAATGAACACAGTGTATCAAAGTCATCCCGACTACTGATGAGGCTAAAGGAGGAGCTAGCTAGCATAGCCACTACAGACGCACCGTAAGATAATATTGCACTATCCCATCACCGATCACCCACTGCTTTATTAATTAAACACTATTACCAGTACTAGCTGCTAAACCTTTCACTGGGAATTAAAAAAGAAAATTCTGCGGTCGTGACATCACATATTGTCATCGTCATAGATAACTAGTAACTGTATCGGAATACATATCTAAACTAATCCTCCCAACCCTGAGTATGAGGAATATGTAAAACTTTGCGATTCCACAAGCACAACTACCGCTGAAGAAATGCTAAATAAAACGCACTCAGAAAACCCTCGCAGAGTCATTTAGCAAACACATACCATATGACAAAGCAAGTAAAGAGATATAGAATGCAATCAACTACATTTCTTTCTGCAGTGTTCTAGCTAAATTTGTATGCCAGCAGTGTCTGCTATAGTGACAAACAAAAATCTATTTGGTTTAAAATATTTTATTAGGTTTACATCTTGATCTCATCACAATTGTTTTTGTTTTGTTACAAAAACTTGACTAAAATACTATTACGCAAATCTGATTTGGCATATTCTCCTGACATAACTTGACCTTGAAGTTATTGTTAAATATTGCAATACAATATTCCTGTGCAATGTTTTGCATTAGATGTACAACCCCAATTCCAATCAAGTTGGGACGTTGTGTTAAACATAAATAAAAAGAGAATACAATGATTTTCAAATCATGTTCAACCTATATTTAATTGAATACACTACAAAGACAAGATATTTAATGTTCAAACTGATAAACTTGATTGTTTTTCGCAAATAATCATTAACTTAGAATTTTATGGCTGCAACCCGCACTCTTTTACGACAAAGCCACACTGTTTAACACATGCAGAATGTGGTTTGGCATTGTCTTTCTGAAATAAGCAGGGGCGTCCATGAAAAAGACGTTGCTTGGATGGCACCATATGTTTCTCCAAAATTTGTATGTACCTTTCAGCATTAATGGTGCCTTCACAGATGTGTAAGTTACCCATGCCATTAGCACTAACACAAACCCATACCATGACAGATGCTGGCTTTTGAACTTTGCGTCCATAACAGTCCGGATGGTTCTTTTCTTCTCTCTCTTGCCCGGAGGATACGACGTCCACAATTTCCAAAAACAATTTGAAATGTGGACTCGTCGCACCACAAAACACTTTTCCACTTTCCATCAGTCCATCTTAGATGAGCTCGGGCCCAGAGAAGCCGGCGGCGTTTCTGGGTGTTGTTGATGAATGGCTTTTGCTTTGCATAGTAGCGTTTTAAGTTTCATTTACGGATGTAGCGCCGAACTGTATTTATTGACATTGGTTTCCTGAAGTGTTCCTGAGCCCATGTGGTGATATAGTTCACACATTGACGTCAGTTTTTGATGCAGTGCCGCCTGAGGGATCGAAGGTCAGGGGCATTCAATGTTGGTTTTCGGCCTTGCCGTTTACATGCAGTGATTTCTCCGGATTCTCTGAACCTTTTGATGATATTATGGACTGTAGATGATGAAATTCCTAACTTGTCCTTTAACTGTTCGACTATTTACTCACGCACTTGTTCACAAAGAGGTGAACCTCGCCCCATCTTTGCTTGTGAATGACTGAGCAATTCAGGGAAGCTCCTTTTATACCCAATCATGGCACCCACCTGTTCCCAATTAGCCTGTTCAGCTGTGGGATGTTCCAAACAGGTGTTTGATGAGCATTCCTCAACTTTCTCAGTCTTTTTTGCCACCTGTCCCAGGTGGAACGTGTTGCAACCATAAAATTCACAAGTTAATGATTATTTGCTGAAAACAATCAAGTTTGTCAGTTTGCACATTAAATGTCTTGTCTTTGTAGTGTATTCAATTAAATATAGGTTGAACATGATTTGAAAATTATTGTATTCTGTTTTTATTTATGTTTAACACAACGTCCCAACTTCATTGGAATTGGGGTTGTATGAAGAAGCACTTTACTAATAAACAAGAGCTGTTGTTCTGAAAGGCTATGTCTATCAAATGTCCTGGGAAGTAAGTAGAGATTTACACCATTTTCTTTTGATAACATCAAATTATTTTTACTGTAAAAAAGTAATAAAAATGAATGAATGAACGAATGAATTAATTAATGAATTAATGAATAAATAAAATACATACAAATATTACGATTTTTCTTTTTTGCCCATATCGCCCACCCCTATTGGAAATGCTAAATAAGCGTATTGAAGTACGGAAATGTCTCACCAGTCTGGTAGTAATTGTCAGTGGTACTCATCTGGGCTGGAGCAATACTTGTCTGGTAGTACTGTTTATTGTCATAGCTGTAGTTGTCCTGCTACAAATAACATGAATATCAGTGCAACATATTTAAACCGTATGGGTTTTGTATAACTTTTCCATGATCAAATTGAAGTACAGGGTGGTCGCAAATAAATTACATCTTTTGATTGTATCCGAGTAACTACAGATCCTAGCCAAATTAAATTAAACAGGCTTCATGATGAAAATATAATAAAATACACATTGATCAAAATTCCAACCAAATATTCAAATGGATAAAGTTGATAACAGATACCACAATGCTTCACAAATGTGCAATATGCACGCCCCCCCCCCCCCCGGCCCTTGGCTGAAGTCAGCTGGGATGGCCCGTGACCCTAAGGATAAGCAATCGAAAATGGCTGGATGGATGACAAAATCTTATTTCCATTGCAAGTGGATAGCATTCTTTAGTGACAGACCCCAAAAAAAAAAAAAAATTAAAAAATAAGCAACAAACTATCTTTTAATCTGAGCGAGAATTGGCTATAATATTAGACTACAAAATGATGTCAGATGTTTTGGAACACCCTGTACTTATCTCGCTATAAACAGAAAAGATCGGTTTCATAATAGAGGTACTTGCGTAATAAATAGTTATAATTTAAGACTTTATAGTTTTCCATACAAATCAAAAAGTATATTTGGGAATCTTGTGACAAGGATTAAAAGGTCAATTTCGGAGATTTTAACTTGTGAATTACAGTGGGTACAGAAAGTATTACAACACCCTTAAAATTTTCACTCGTTATATTGCAGCCATTTGCTAAAGTCATTTAAGTTTTTTTTCCTTATTAATGTACACACAGCACCACATATTGACAGAAAAAAACGGAATTGTGGAAATTTTTGCAGATTTATTAAAAAAGAAAATCTGAAATATCACACAGTCATAAGTATTCAGACCCTTTGCTCAGTATTTAGTAGAAGCACCCTTTTGAGCTAATGAGTCTTTTTGGGAATTATGTTTTAAGTTTTTCACACCTGGATTTTGGGATCCTCTGCCATTCCTCCTTGCAGATCCTCTCCAGGTTGGATGGTGAACGTTGGTGGAGAGCCATTTTCAGGTCTCTCTGGAGATGCTCAATTGGGTTGAAGTCAGGGCTTTGGCTGGGCCATACAAGAACAGTCACTGAGTTGTTCTGACGCCACTTCTTCGTTATTTTAGCTGTGTGCTTAGGGTCATTGTCTTGTTGGAAGGTGACCCTTCGGCCCAGTCTGAGGTCCTGAGCACTCTGGAGAAGGTTTTCGTCCAGGATATCCCTGTACTTGGCCACATTCATCTTTCCTTCGATTGCAACAGTCGTCCTGTCCCTGCAGCTGAAAAACTCCTCCACAGCATGCTGCTGCCACAACCATGCTTCACTGTTGGGACTGTATTGGACAGAGATGAGCAGTGCCTGGTTTTCTCCACACATACCGCTTAGAATTAAGGCCAAAAAAGTTCTATCTTAGTCTCTACAGACCAGAGAATCTTATTTCTCACCATCTTTGAGTCCTTCAGGTGTTTTATTAGCAAACTCCGTGTGGGCTTTCATGTGTCTTGCACTGAGGAGAGGCTTCCGTCGAGCCACTCTGCCATAAAGCCCCGACTGGTGGAGGGTTGCATTGATGGTTGACTTTCTAGAAATTTCTCCCATCTTCATCTCTGGAGCTCAGCCACACTGATCTTTAAGTTCTTCTTTACCTCTATACCCGATTGCTCAGTTTGGCCGGACGGCCAGCTCTAGGAAGGGTTCTGGTCATCCCAAACGTCTTCCATTTAAGGATTATGGAGGCCACTGTGCTCTTAGGAACCTTAAGTGCAGCAGAATTTTTTGTAACCTTGGCCAGATCTGTGCCTTGCCACAATTCTGTCTCTGAGCTCTTCAGGCAGTTCCTTTGACCTCATGATTCTCATTTGCTCTGACATGCACTGTGAGCTGTAAAGTCTTATATAGACAGGTGTGTGGCTTTCCTAATCAAGTCCAATCAGTATCATCAAACACAGCTGGACTCCAATGAAGGTGTAGAACCATCTCAAGGATGATCAGAAAAATGGAAGGGGCCTGAATACTTATGGCTGTGTGATATTTCAGTTTTTCTTTTTTAATAAATCTGCGAAACTTTCAACAATTCAGTTTGTTTCTGTCAATATGGGGTGCTGTGTGCACATCAGGAAAAAATGAACTTAAATTATTTTAACAAATGGCTGCAATATAACGAGTGAAAAATTTCAGGGGGCCTGAATACTTTCCGTACCCACTGTATGTCTAGGAAAGCCACAAAGTGATGCAGGAAACGGAACTGACAAATATGAGCTCACCGTGTCAGAGTACACTTGATACGTTTGTGGTGTGGTGGTGGGCTGCGGGAGTGCAGGGGGGTCCGGCGGTCGGTAGGTGTAGTCTGGAGGGGGCTGGTGGCTCTGATAGCCAGCGTACGGAGCGCTGACAACAGGCTGGGCTGCCTGCACTGTACCCGGAGAGTAGGAAGCTGTCACGGCATGAGGCACAGCGGGAGCCTGCTGGACATTGTACGTGACCGTCGAAGAATGCGAGTAGGCCGGTGGAGGCTGGGTACTGAGAGAAACAGACGGGTCAGAACAGTTAGTGGGAGGTAACTGATGTAAACTTTCTGACACTTTTTTCAGTCATTAATTGTCCATCATTCCATTTTTTTATAGCACTCGTCCTAATTAGGTTTGCGGTTGAGCTGAAGCCTTTTTCAGATGACTTCAGAGGGCTTCAACCAGGACTGGTTACCAGTCAATCACAGGGCACAAATAGACAATCATTCACACTCATGATCACACCAAAGGAAATTTTTTTGGTGAGGAAGACGCATTACCTGGAAAACACTAACGCACGTACACTTTTCAACAGTTAAAGCATTCAACCTATGGCAGTAGAAAATAAATCTAAAAAAATCATTCAAGTCATTTTCATTGTTTTCACGACCTTATTCAAATGGCATGCTAAGGTTTGTTTACGAGAGGTGCTATCGGAGAATGCAATGGATGGCTTGTGCCATCCAGCAGTACTGTGACGTAACGGCCAAAATGTCTTTCAGAAAATTGATTCAATTTAATGCCCATTCCTAAAACGGCTGTGAGAGGATAAGGAAATTAAGTGTTCATTTTAAAGGGGAAGGTAAAATTAGAATAATCTAAAGTTCAACAATAATCAGAACGCATTTCGACAACTCGTCTTCATAGTTATTTATGTTCACTGGGCTTTAATAAAAATGTTAAGGTTTTCAAATACGAACAGGCACATCAGTCAGGGAAGAGCTCGTGAGTCGTGCAAAGCTTATCTACTGTGGGACATTACATGATTTACTGAGCCGCACTGGCCTCATGTTAATTACTTTTCATCAGCACTTGGTCAAACACCAATTACATAAATCCACTACAGCCATGTTGTTATGTTCGTTATTATTCATGCAAGAAGTGTTTAACTCCCAGGTGAAGTCGGGTCACATCCCGGCCATTTAGCCACTACTCCACCAACCAATTTATCATCCGTCAACACGAGACTTTATCAGCTTCGACCCTCAATACTTTACACTCTGTTTTTCAGCGTGACGTTTAATCAAGTCAGCATGCGCCTGACTGATGGCAAGCAGGCGTGCAGCGTGAACCCGGCTAGCTAACGTAGCTTACTTTAGCGGCTAAAGGTATCTTATGTCAGCAGAGCAGCCTGTTGAAACTTCAACAAACAACTCGCGCCACGAGTTATAATGACTCAAATTTAGGCTCACGCGACCGGACATCGTTTTTAATTACCTGTACTGGGGACCGGTAGCATGCGTGAAGCCAAAATAATTGCTTGCTGCCATCTTGGCTTCTCCGGTACAGGACAGCGGTCCCAGTCATCAGAGAGTCAATGAAAGCCGGAAAACAAGATGGTTCACCCCCTGTGACCGCAGCCAAACGTAACACCAGAACGGCAAGATATTGTGTCTGCATGCAAATTATCTGTATATTTCTACATTATTCGGTAATGAATATTCTATATTTTAAGGTAAAATGTCAAAGTGTACTTGTGTGACAATGTATTGTAAAAAATATTAAGAAATATTCCCAGAGGTCTCACCGTTGGGGGATTAACCGGAAGTCGTTTTAATGACTATCTTGTTTCGATAGCAAGCTCTGCTGCTGAGTTGCAATAATTCAGTCCAAAGACAACCAAACCATCAAATCATTTTACTCGCCCCCCACCCCCCAAAAAAACAAATACCAATAACATTTTTCATTTTATTTATTTTGTACTACTAAAAAAAGGTCCATAGAACAAAAAGACCTTTACGAAAAAAGCAAAACTACGGTAATGAGTGGGTGATACCAATACCAAAATTGATGCAGACAAAACAAAACAACCTGCAACTAATTACTTTCAAGTTAGACTATAGAAAACATCTTATAAAAAAAAAAAAGGTGTGCAGACTATGGCCATTTGTCTATATGTGCCTGGATCGGCTGACAACCAGTCCAGGTTGTTCCCCACCTCTTACCCAAAGTCAGGTTTGATAGGCTCCAGCTCACCCACAACCCTAATGAGGATAAGATATAACGAAAATGGAAGGATGGATGGAGCTGCACAGACTTTGCAGTCAGCTGCATTTCATCCAGAGCTGATCTGATTGGCTGAGTGCATTTGAAGTAAGGATCTTGAATAATAAATGTGTGCAGAGGGGATTTGAGAGTTGGGGCAGTCAGTGTGAAAGAGACATGGGTGGGAGGGGAGAAAGGGATGCTGTTGCCATGGAACACTAGTGAAACCACGAACCACAGAAAACAGCAGCAGGCTTATTACAGAGATCAGTGCATCATTTACCCAAATTGCTGTTGCTTAAAAAAGATGCTCCCATGGAAGCATCTAGATATGCTCAATAAAAGCAGGGTTTGGAAAAAGGAATATTTGGAGCCAGTATTGAGAAAGGTGACAAGATCATGATGCCACAGCCGACGCTCTCTGAGTGAAGAAATTTGGTGCACACATCAGGGCTCAGAGGCACCCTGTCGACTTGCTCTGCACGGCCAGGCTTTTCCCAACAAAGGTGGACAGCGGCAAAAGAAAGAAGATGAGAAGGGGGTGGGGGGGGTCCAGCACAGAGGTGCCCCCTGTCCTCAAGCACCTGCTGCTGGCTAGCGTCTGACATTGAGGACACTGTCTGTGTGTCTGCACATGAGTGTATGTGCATGTGAAGTAGGAGAAGAGAAGACATATGCATTTGTGTCAGTTTGGAGGATCAGCACAAATTTTTGCTGAGGAGGAAGGAAGGACATACACACACACGGACGGACGGATCATCTGAAGAATTCATAGGAGATCTCCAACATCTCATGTGAGTATAGCCCCTGACATCATGGCAGATGCTGAGCTGATTTCAAATGAAATCCAACTGTTCTGGGTCATCCTAGAAATGGGGCCATCTTGTTGTCAATGATTATCAAGTGCAGCAACTTTAGATACTGGAGATTCAGATTTTACTCCTATTCATATTTTACAAAGACAGCCCAATAATTCAGCACATTGTCTTTCGTTTTCCAGCAATTTAAGCCCTTTTGCTCATGCTGCAGTATTAGTTTCTCCACCATGCCCTAGGTGGAAATCAGCACAGTAAAATGCCTGTGCATAGCATTTGTGTTGAATTTCTATTTATGTGGCTATAGCATATATATATATTTGTGTAATGTTCTACAGATGTCATTAACTGTATTGCATGCTTTTATTGATAATGTACAATTTTATTTGGTGTGTTTGCTGTATTCTTTTCTTTTGACCTTTTTTGGATGCCCAGTAACGTCAGGCGAAGGGACTGCCGATAAAAACTAGCCATTCAGCTAACTTGTGTGCATTTACATTTATTAAAATGTTAATTCATGTACACCGTCCCTTTTCAAAAATAAAAGAATTTGAATGTGACACAGTCACTGGTGGTGTAGCGGTAAACTCGCCTGACTTTGGTGCAGGCAGCGTGGGTTCCACTCTGTGACGGTCTAAATGTGAGTGCGAATGGTTGTACGTGTCTATATGTGCCCTGCGACTGACTGGCGACCAGTTCAGGGTATAGTCCGCCTTTCGCCCGAAGTCAGCTGGGATAAGCTCCAGCGCCCCGGATAAGCGGTATTGATAATGGATGGATGGATGAAATGTCACACATGCTCCTTGCATCTTGCAGACCTCCTTAAGGAGTTGTCATGTTTGCTAACATTTACTGTATACATTAATAACATGGTTGGGCCTTTCCTAACATTCTAACCCTCAACTTTTATCAAGGGGCTTTTCATTTAACGCCATGTCTAATGTTGTGGTTTTAGTATGATGTGAGAATGGAGAAGCATACTCTATTACGGTATTAGATTGTGCATGTTTTCCTAATGTTGTGTCTCCAGCTATAAAATGCTACATAGAATCCTTAGCTTATAGAGTCACTCTCAAATCCAGCAAGAACAAAAATGCACCATTTTTCGCAGTTCAATGGGATGCGTTTGCCCCCATTAGGTTTGCGAGTGAACTGGAGCCTATCCCAGTTGACTTTGGGTGAGAGGTGGGGTACACCCTGTACCCATCGCCAGCCAATGAGACAACCAACCATTCACACTCAGATTCATGTGTCTTCAATTACCCGAGCATGCATGTTTTTGTAATGTGGGCGGAAGCCGGAGTACCTGGAGAAAGCCCAAGCAGGCATGGCGAGAAAATGCAAATGCCACACAGAAAGGCCAGACTGGGATTCAAATCTATTTGACCCTGAGACAGATGTGCTAACTCCCACCGTGTTGCCTCAGTGGGACCCACACTCTCCTATTTCTTGCACACCAAATTTCAAATTGACGTATTCCACTGTACAGAATAAAAACAGTGTCTAATATGCTGTGTATTATTCTGCATTCATCATCAGTTACACTGAGAAAATACTGTATGTATTGTTTCACTAACCGCAGGTGCGCAGAAAGTAAAACATGCATGGACGGATACAGTGAAGGATAAATACTGTAAGTGAGCCTGTCATTCTCAACAATGGCCTCTTGAGTTCTACCCAGGAGGAGAAAGTTTGCACAATATCTGACTTGACCCACAAAATGGGCTTCATCACATGTTTCTCACAAGTGCTCCAGTGGGCAGGGGTATAGAATAATGTGACCCACAGTGCTTTCAACCCCTAAATGTCACCATAGTGTAATTTAGTTGGATTTAATCCACCCACAAAAGCAAACGGTTGCCTTTGCCTTTTCAATCATTACCAATTTCTGTGATGGAGCTGGTTCGAGTTCTTTCCCTATTTTTATGTAACAGTGTTTCGTTTGCATTTGAAAGTGTTGTTTTTACAAATATGTGTCTGCTCTCATTTTTAGGCCCCTGCTCCCCTTGCGGAGGGATGGGCACCACAAAAGCTACTCTAAGAATGGAGAACATGGAAGTGAAAGACGAGTGGCAGGATGAAGACTTCCCAAGGTGAGAGACTGCTACTTTGTCTGTTTAACTATTCATGTGATGACACAAGGCGGCACGGTGGCCGACTGGTTAGTGTGTCAGCCTCACAGTTCTGAGGAGCGGGATTCAATCCCCGGCCACGCCTGTGTGGAGTTTGCATGTTCTCCCCGTACCTACGTGGGTTTTCTCCAGGCACTCCGGTTTCCTCCCACATCCCAAAAACATGCATGAATTGAAGACTCTAAATTGCCCGTAGGTGTCAATGTGAGTGCGAATGTTTGTTTCTTTGTATGTGCCCTGCGATTGGCTGGCAACCAGTTCAGGGTTTACCCCGCCTCCTGCCAGATGTTAGCTGGGACAATCACCAACCTGATCTATTGACATTCATAGAGCTGGGTCTTTACAGTCCTGTTATTTTCAATTTATGCCAGAGACTATAAACCGATTGATATGGGAAAAGAAAATGAGAAAATACAAATGTAGAATGGAAAATGTTAAAAATGGGCTTTACCTACTGTATGTTATCCATGGCTTGATACATCTTCTGATCTTGTGTTGCAATCTGTCTTCTGAGTTGTTAGAGACACATTTTTGAACGTTTTACTAATTGCAAACGTCAGTGGAAAAATGTTAATCCTTTAGTAGACAAGAGAGAGGACAAGAGCTTTGAGACCAAAGAGTGATACAATTTATTAGACGCTGGCATGCAAGAAGACAATTCGAATACAACCTGATGGCTGCTTTTTAAGAAGTGTCCCTATTTCACCTTAGGTAAGTTCATACTGTATATACACACATTAATAGGTATAGTTATTATCTGCCTCATCCAACTGGCACCCCGCAAACACAGGCATCTTGGTTTATCACAGCAAAATGATAACATAATATCAGAAAGAGAGGAACACAGTCTGCTATCGTATCCTCACACTAAAACAAATAATGAGGTTTTGATGACATAGAATACATTTTAGAAGTGCAAAGGCATTTTTTTCTAACAGTAAACAATGGGGATGAAAATTATTCACGATCATATGTTTGGATTGTTTACCAGAAGTATCCTTGGACAAATACCTAACAATCACAAATATATATATATATATTCTTTGCATTTTTCATTGATCACATTTAATTGTGCAAACATTCCTAATGATGTGATCATACAAAAATGTAAGGTGAAAGTAAATAATGTAAAGCTTGGTGGACAGTAAAAGAGGACAAATGTGATGACACAGAACGCTCCTCCTCACTCCTTACTTGTCACTCCTCCCCCCTCCATCACACAGGAAACAGAGAGCAGGTGCGGCACTCTCTTTGTGAATGGCCTGGGGATGGTCATGTGATGCAGCAGCAGTCACCGATCCAAAACACAACATCGCCATTGGTGAAATGGTGTCAGGTTTTAGTGGAAGAGAGAAAGAGAAGGAATGAGCTGCAGCAAGATCCCCTATTTAATTGGCCTCTGAGAGATGCTCTGTACGAAAATAATGACGGGAAGGCAGTGGATGAATAAGAATACTGACAATGATAAAGGCTCATGTGTGTAGCACAACATACTGATTTGACATCAGTTTTGGAAGGTAAGCATTGCTTAATACTTTTATTGATGGTTGAAAAGCAGCCAGACTGCGACAAAAGGGATTATCTTGCTTTTGAGAAAAACCTCTCTTGTTGTTCCATTGTCATGTTATACTGCACAGTACTATATACTGTATAAAAAAAGAGAGTTCGTTTTAAAAACTGGTCCTTGAGGGAGAGACTCAGGTTGTTTATCAGTGGCTCGGATGATGAAGGATACGCAAGAATGCAGCACATGTGGGGACGTGCTGAGACCACCTCAGCTGGAAAAACACACTGCAGTATCGCTCCCTGCATCACTTGTACTTAGTGTCAGTGTTGATATTTACCGTTGTCTCTGGTGAGGTGTTCAAATTATGAAATAGTATTTAACTGGTTCTGTA
Organism: Phyllopteryx taeniolatus; assembly: GCF_024500385.1. Taxonomy (NCBI): domain Eukaryota; kingdom Metazoa; phylum Chordata; class Actinopteri; order Syngnathiformes; family Syngnathidae; genus Phyllopteryx; species Phyllopteryx taeniolatus. The sequence goes on along the minus strand of NC_084508.1, from coordinate 24,685,440 downwards.
TACTCACAGCACACACAAACAAAGCATTTTTGGCTGTTTTCTTCCCCTCACCTGCATTTTCTGTCCTCCCTTTTCTTTCTGCTTCTCCTCTGCTCTGCCTCATGTTGCCTGCCAGCATAATAATCTTCATCTTTCCCTGGAGAGAAGCTAATTACCATTCTCTTCTTTGCATGTCGGTTTTCAGTGTTTAGATGGATTACTGGCAAAACTGTTGTTTTAAATGGTCCATTGGACATCATACTAATTGGAATAATCTAACATCCCTTTGTGTGAGGTGTCTATGCTAATCTCTCATAGGCAGTGGACAACATATAGGGCCTACTGTACACCCAGTATGCACTGACTAGCCACAACGTTAGGTACACCACCATAGTTTAATAGGAACGACAGTCGTCCTAATGCAAGAGTGTTCGAAGATTCTGCCGTAACCAAGATATTAATGCTGTCACAGTGAGAGAGGTATTCATTACCTCTGCAAAGGAGGTACATTTACATTGCTGTGTGTTACTGAGCAGGATAACACAAAACTACTTAATAAAACTAAATGAGGAACCTATTAGATAGATAGATAGATAGATAGATAGATAGATAGATAGATAGATAGATAGATAGATAGATAGATATGTTTACATTTCCCTTAATTTCCCAATGAATAATATACTAAGGTCCTTACCAAAATCCAGCCATATCCAGCAGGCGGGTATCTATGGAGGTACAGTATATCCTTTCTTTGTGATCCAAATTAGCATTGCTTGGCCTTGGTGCAGGTCTGTGGAGTAAACAAAAGGATCCAAATTAGAGAAACCCGTCTCAGCGTGATACAGTGCAGTTCTACTTCACTCCAGCTTACAACAACTTGTGATAAAAATCATATTGATAACCTACTAAAGTATCCCTCTGACCGTTTCAACTAAAACTGAAGGCCATTTTTTGTGACAGCTCTTTTATTTGTTGTCAACAGATTGTACATGTATACCTAATGTTGTGTTAGGTTGATACTCTATCAAACATGAGTGGTTTGTTGTGTTTTAAATCAGACTTCTACCTGAGTACGGAGACATGGACTCCTCTTGTGGCCTCACAGACAACAGAGCCTGTAAGTCAATGAACACCTGTTGATTGATCATTTTTAGAAAGTGGTTGCATCATCTACTTCTCCTGATTATTGTTTCCCCTCTTCACTTCATAGCTCCACCCAACTCCCTGAATATGAGCTCACCTGGAGGAGGCGCAGGCGTGTCATCCTCGCACCGTACAAGGCGTACATTGGTTGCCCCCGAGATGAACCTGTCCCTAGATAAAAGCGAGGGATCTCTGCTGTCAGATGACTTCCTGGACACACCTGATGACCTGGACATCAATGTGGATGACATTGACACGCCAGATGAGACAGACTCGTTGGAGTTCATCACCAATGGCAATGACCTGGAGTGGGAAGGTGGGAGGAACACCTGAGGACTGTCTTGAAAATTATTGTTGACGTGTAACCGTAAAACAGCACATAAACTAGTGGTCATCGACTGCCTCACAGTCGAGAGGTCATGGGTTTGAATCTTGGCTCAGGTCCTACTGTGTGGCGTTTGCGTGTTGCTGCGTTCCACATTACAAAGAAACATGGGTGATAGGTTAGTTGAAGACTCAAAATTGTCCTATGGCTGTAAATCTGAGTGGTAATGCTTGTTTGCCTATATGCACCCTGAGATTGACTGCCGACAAGTTTAGTGTGTACCTTGCCTCTCAGCAAAAGTCAGATGGGATAGGCTCCAGCTCATTAATGTCAGAACAAGCGCTACAGGAAATGAATGGATGGTGTAACCCAACAGAGATGGTAAAGGCTAGTCATGTAATATTTACTCTTAGCATGACGCAATGTAGTTCGATACAACTGCAAAATCCAACCACAATAATAAATATCTTGTTAAATTCATAGTGTCAAGAAAATCTAAGCAATCTTGTTCGTCAAGGCAAACCTTTGATACACTTCCTCTATTGGATCTCATCAGACTGTGCAGGCGTACCTAATATTTTGACAGGTGAATGTACTTTGATTTCCTCTTTGGGTGGAGCCTTTTATCCGTGCATAATAAACAGCCATACACATCACTGTGTTGTTCCAGATGACACCCCAGTGGCCTCGGCCAAAGCAGGTACAACTGGTGGTTCGGGAGACTTGGATGAGGAAGGAAATGCCAACAATGGACGCCTCTGGAGGTCAGTGATCATTGGAGAACAGGAGCACAGGATTGACATGCAGATTATCCGACCGTACCAGAGAGTCATCACCCATGGGGGTGAGTGATAAAGGAATGTTAAGTGAATCATCTGCATTGTCTTTATGAATGTTTTGTTGCGAATGTCTGAATGGAATAAAATCCGAACCCTCTCTTCAGGATATTTTGGGGAAGGCCTGAATGCCATCATTGTTTTCTCTGCATGCTACCTGCCTGACAGCAGCATCCCAGAATACCACTACATCATGGAAAACCTTTTCCTGTGAGTCTACTCTTGCTAAATTATAGAGTATTATGTTGTAATAGACGGTACTAAACATAACGAAGTACCTCTCCTGCTCCTCCAGGTATGTGGTAAGCAGTCTTGAGATGCTCGTAGCTGAAGACTACCTGATCATCTACATGAATGGAGCCACTCCCAGGAGTAAGATGCCTGGAATTAGCTGGCTAAAGAAATGCTACCAGATGATTGACAGAAGGTGGGAAAGAAACTTAGAAATGTTCACTGATGTGGCAAGTGAAAGTAGACAAATGAAAACTACCGTATTACTTATCAATGATTAAAAACAAAAAAAAATAGGTCCATCCACATCATTCAAAGTGATTGAAGAAACTGCATTGAATGTTCTGCCTTTAAAATTATTAAGATTATTTAAGATAATTAGGACGTTAATAAGCAACAAAATAGAATTGCAGAGTGCCCAATTTTATTTGTGTGCTTTTCCATCTGTTAGTCGACATTCTTACTTCCGGGTTCGTGGAGAATGTTGGAAGAGGTTACGTCTGGATGGACTATTCCATATAGCTGGGGGGCGTTGACAGTTCCATAGACCCCAAAGACACAGGGCTCTATTTTCAAAGGCAGCGCAACTGTGGTCGAACATAAAAACTGGCATATCTTGATTTTTGTGCAAGAGCAAGCGTCACTGCGTGTTCGCATCTTAGTGGACGGTGGTTTCAGGCAAGGGGGGATGGGAGGGAAGATCTTGGCATGGTGTGCGTTGGATTCCAATATTGACAACAGTCTTCATCCTGTCCGTTACACCTAGCAGAGAATTTAGGCTAGTAGAGAGTGATTTTGGCGTTGGGCTTTGCTCCAATGGGGCAGGGAGGGGTGTGGGAGATTCAACGTCCTGGCTCATCTCATTTGTCAATCGCTCCTCCGATTGTTTGGATGATGCTGATGAATTGGTGTGCGCCTCGTGTCGCCATATCTCCTGTTCCTCCGATTGTTTGGAAACAACTGCATCTTTTTGTCCTTCAGCCGTGTCACCAAGGCCAGTGCTTTCTTTTTGGGCCGCTGAATGATGTACACAGTAAAAAATGTTGGCAGCCAATAACTTAACCCCTTGTCTATTTAGACAGAAACCGTCTGCCTTGTAAAGATGTCTGCGCTACCACAAAATGCAGAAATTGTCAATGAAACTCACTCTATGAGCCACTTATTTAATTGACTGAGCTTAGAGAAATTAATGAAATCTCGCTTCAGTACCTGATTGCTGCTTGAGAACATCCACAGCCCGTGTGTGTATAATGACAGGATTTTCCACAGTTGGGTGCTGATTAGTGATCTCCAGGATTTTTTTTTGAGATATCAGACACCATGTCATTGGTAAAACACAGTACTTTGGTGTTCTTCTCACTGAAAACATTTTTCACATCCTTGACAGCTCCATCACCAACTATTAACGTTTAGGGTGCCATTTTTTTCTTGTATGATTTAGTTTCATACCTTTCAGGGGTGCTGGGGGATGAGCATTCTTCGCCAGGGTCTTGTAAAAGTGGCTCAAATCTATTTGTAAGTCTGATGTCAATGTTTTGCATTGACTCGCGTCCTTTTTTCTTGCCCTTCGCTGTAGCGACCGTCCACGGCCTCTCACTCGGGGTTGAAGCAGCCCGCAACGCAGGCCAGCCGGATTCCTCGGTAATCTGCTGGTGTTGTGTCCTCCCTTTTAGAAGTTGTCCCGTATCATTGGGCTTTGGTCCCAGTAAATTCCAGGGAGTACTGCTGGATGGTCCATTATCATTTCCACAGTGCACATCCGTCCTCTTTGTTGAGATAAGTGGCTGTCTGTTAGCACACTTCTGCCCACCATTTTGAGACGTTGGCAGAGTGGTTTAATTCCCCGACTGTCCATTCACATCCACATACACTTCAAGACAGTGGATTTTCGTTTCCAGGATTGACATCCTCTGCAGCAGTCTGTGATAGTCCTCAGTGGAAAAGGGAGGCATCTTGATTGCTGGTCTTGTTGCTAATCACAGGCTTGGGCTAATTAGCAGGCCACGCTCACGTAATGGTGAGATGGTATCAGAAAATATTGGAATATAGCAACAACTGACTGTATCTACAAAAAAAAAAAAAGTACAGTCCCACAGGTTTAAAAATATCCAGGAGTCGCTGCTTCTAATTTTTAGTTGTAATAGTAGTATATTTTTTAATTAATCCCATGTACTGGCCGGCACGCAGCTATGGGGGGGGCACACGAACGATCTTTGGAGGGGATATAGATACATGAGGTACATATTTAAGTTACCAGCGGTTTTCACCAGCTCATTCTGTATTTAATAACGGTACCCGCTTGTGTTGTATAATGCCACACCGGCCAAGAGCAATGACAATGCACGGATCGCTGCGATTACGCAAGGTGTTCTTCCACATATACTGCAGATGTCTCTGTGTGAGATTATTTAGCCGTATTTCAAGGAAATGAGAGGATCTGCTTCGATAGGAAAGGATTGAAGTGTGCTGCAAACACGCGCCCACACCAGCACAGATGTCCCTCATAAATTGTCCTGATGTACGCCACAAATCAAAACCGGGTCTAACCCAACTCCTCACAGTTATGTCACGCACAGCGCTGGATGACGACAGTCAAGAAAATAGAGCCCACAAACTACAAAAATAAGTTTTTATATCATCAACAAAACCTAACCAAAACTGAATGGGTTCTTGCTTTGCCCATGTGTTTGCCAACTCTCCGCTAATTTCATGAAAACACTTAAATAATGATGCTCACTTTTGTTGACACATCATGCAGGTATTAATTAAGTTTTGTTGTAATGTTGTTAAAACTATTACAGTATATGAGAGGGGCAAAACATTAGAAGCCCCTGAGTATGATGCACTATTATCTTTGTAAAGGCACGTTTTTACTTTGTTTTGGTTTTCCGAATACTTAACAAAGTCGTAAACTGTCCATTTGACTAGAACAACAAGTTGTTTAAGTATTTTTCTGTGTTTTGATATCAGGTTGAGAAAGAATTTGAAGTCTCTGGTCATTGCTCATCCTTCTTGGTTCATTCGCACTATACTGGCTATATCCAGGCCCTTTATCAGGTGAGACCTACAAGCAAGCCAATGTGGACTGGAAATTAATGCACTTTCACACAACTTTCTTTTCCAGTTACAGATACATCGTGGGGGCTTTGTATCACAGTCCTCCTGAAAAGTTAATCCTACATTTTGAGGCTATGTTATAGCTTTGTAGTGGGACAGTTGAGAATTGGTTGGCACATCTGCCTCACATTCTGGAGGTTCAGAGTTCAAATCTCAGTTATGGCCCTCCTCGCCGCATGCTTGCATGGGTTTTCTTCGGGTACTAATGCTTTCTCTCACATTCCAAAAAAATATGCATTTTAGTTGACTCAATTGTCCATAGTTGTGAATGTGAGTCTGAATGATTGTCTGTCTTTGCCCTGTAATTGACTGACAACCAGGGCCTCCTGGCCAAAGTTAGCTGGGATAGGCTCCAGCTCACTTGCAACCCAAATGATGACAGTGCTAAAGAAAATGAATGGATGGATAATGTTGTAGGGGAAGCAATGCACAGTAATCAGGGCCGACCCGCCCATTGGGTGGGGTTAGCAAATGCTAAGTGTGGCCTCAAGGGGGCGCCATAAATCGAGCTAACATTTTTAAATCATCTTTAAAAAGCTTTTTTGGGGAGGGGGGAATCCACCTTCAATATAATTATATTAAAATTAAAATGGGAATGAAATTCATATCAACAATCAAATAAGAGGCGCAAGATGAACTATGTACCTTAATTTAAAATCGGCTCACCTCGAGGCTCTTTCTCTCTCTAACGTTTTCCCTACGATGCATTCAAATCCCCTCGGAATTAACAGCGCTAAGCACAACGGAACACTTCTTGCTCTCACAAACCCATCAACAGCAACACACAACAATAAACAGTTCGTTACAATATTAACGGGGAAATAAGAACATGTAAATACATTCATTATTTGATGTTAAACTAAAAAGTTAAAACAACAGTGACAGCCTCATTTTGTTGTGATGAAAACTGAAAAATGAATAAATCTAAGGCTAGAGCTTGATGTTATAGAAATGATCAATTATTGTCTTGTGTTTCTCTCTTACTACTTACACTTATTCACAATAACATTGCTAGAGACAAATGTCCATCCATCCAACCATTTTCTTTACCGCTTATCCTCACTAGGGTCGCGGTTTGCTGGAGCCTATCACAGCTATTTTCCGGCGGGAGGCGGAGTACACCCTGAACCGGTCGCCAGCCAATCGTAGGGCACATAGAAACAAACAACCATTCGCACCTACGGGCAATTTAGAGTCTTCATTTCATGCATGTTTTTCGGATGTAGGAGGAAACCGGAGTGCCCGGAGAAAACCCACGCAGGCACGGGGGGAGAGCATGCAAACTCCACACAGGCGGGGCCGGGATTTGAACCCCGGTCCTCAGAACTGTGAGGCAGATGTGCTAACCAGTCGCTCACCGTGCCGACAGAGACAAATGTTAAAAATGAAATTTCTTGATGAAGTATCAAACTACTGGCTGCTAAAATATAATGAGACAAAAGGAAAATGTTTCTTGGTCACTGAGTAAAATCCAGATGAAATATTTTGTTGCTGAATCAATCTCTTTCAAGTGGGGGAGCTGCACATATTTGACATTCATTTTCTGTACCACTTCTCCTCACTAGGGTCGCGGGCGTGCTGGAGCCTATCTCAGCTATCTTCAGGCGAGAGGCGGGGTACACCAGTCAATCACAGGGCACATAAACAAAAAACGATTCACACTCACATTCACGCCAACGCACAATTTAGAGTCTCCAATTAACCTACCACGCATGTAATATATCAGTTTAATGCAAGCATGGTATATAAAAATGGCGGCTCGGGGTGCGACTATTTAGCACGTCTGCCTCACAGTTCTGATCCGGCCTCGCCTGTGCGGAGTTTGCATGTTCTCCCCGTGCCTGTGTGGGTTTTCTCCGGGTACTCCGGTTTACTCCCACACCCCAAAACTTGCATGGTAGGTTAATTGAAGACTTGCCGGTAGGTGTGAATGTGAGTGCGAGTGGTTGTTTGTTGATATGTGCCCTGCGATTGGCTGGCGACCAGTTCAGGGTGTCCCCCGTCTCTCGCCAAGAGTCAGTTGGGATAGGCTCCAGCATCCCCGCGACCCTAGTGAGGAGATGCGGTACAGGAAATGGATGGATGGATGGATGGAGATCTGAGATCCTATAACTTAAAAAAAGGAAGAAAAAGTGTAAAGGCAGTCAGTATTGGTTTTCATCCATCTTTCATGATCTAACTATTTTTGTTATAGAATCAACAAATAAGGATCCATTAAAAGAGATCAAAAGAGGTTAATGTTGTTGCATTTTTACAGAAATATCAACCCATAAAAAAAGAATAAAACTAAGGGGATCTTAGTACTTTATAAGCCATTGGTGTATTTACTGTGTTGTTCTCTTGTTGCCATTTGCAGTGTGAAATTCATGAATAAGATCCAGTATGTTCAGAGCCTAGATGAACTGGCCCTAATGGTCCCCATGGAGCACGTGCATGTGCCGGAATGTGTTATGCAGTAAGTTCTTCTCACCACTAAGTGGACAAAAAAAGAGGCTTATATAGTTCTGACAAGAATAATTCTGAGGAGGATAAAACATTTATATTCATTGCAGGTTTGATGAGGAGCGGATTAAAGCTCGCAGAGAAAGGTGAGTTTTTAGTTGTAATTCTTTGTCTCACTTTATTTGCTTATGCGTACTATTAATTCAGATAATTTTTCAATGTGTGTAGGATGGAGCAACAGCAGAGGCAGCAACAGTCAGGCCCACAGGAACCGGTTAACAAAAAATCTGAGAGGTACTGGTTCAAAGTGTTGTACTACGGCTGTACATTTTACATTACTGATTGCCGTTCCTGCGATTGTTTGGGATAGCTGGGATAGGCTCCAGCACGGCCGCGACCCTCGTGAGGAGAAGCGGTACAGAAAAGGGATGGATGGATGGATGATTGCCGTTGTTGCAACTTTTAACCATCTCAAAAAATCCTCACTGCATTATCCTCTTTCCAGGCCAAAGTCAGTGTCTGTAGAGCAAGGAATATGAAAAGGGGAGAACTCTCTGAATCAAGGTAATATGACCTGTTGTTGTATAATGTTACCGTACTTTTATGAACATCGAAGTTGTCCCGTGCTTTGGAGTAGACACAGAAGAGCCTCCTGCATCGCATCAACTCAATGGCAACTTCATTTGGTACAGGTGGTACGATGTGCTCAAAACCATATTGAAACAAATATAATAATACTCCATTTTGTTTAAAACAACTAGAGTGTTATTAATTTACCAGGATTTTTAACGTTGTGCTATGAGGTTTTTCTAATATTTTGGTTACATTTCACTACATGAGGGGCCAAATATTATATGTATGGCCCAATGAAGTTCAACACCATTGCAAACAAACAATATGAATACATATATTCTCATTCATATTAGATCGTGCATGCATGTCTGTCATGTTTACCCTGATGCTGAGGCAACAAATTATTTATATCACAATAAGCATTTTTGACTTGAAGTTCAACTATATCACTGGGCCATCACAACAAAAGATTATAACCAATATAAAAATAGAGCTTAAATAAAATAGTTTTCCCATTAATGAGTGCACCAAATTATTATTTTTTTGTCTCTCTCTTTAATTCACTCACAGAGGTTTTTCTTAGGATGTTTGAAATGTGTTTTGCGTTGGGGCCTTGAAGGTTGTGTTGATGAAGTTCTGTTTTTTTTGTTCCCTTATATGCTGAGCTTTATAACACGATTACTGTATACACAATTACACATGCATATAAGGGCCTGTTAATTTTGATGCATTTATGTAATAGCGTAATGTATATGAAAAACCTATAATTGCATGTATAGACTTTATATAAGTCAAAACTACATATAGAGAGCAAGTAGTAGGACTTACATGTAAACTGTGCCAAAGTATGAAATTTATTGCCTCTTCTTTCATTCTATTTTTTTCTCTTTTTCTCTCTTTCTTTCTTTCTTTCTTTCGATCAGAATTTCTTGCTTTTTATTCTTTTTTCATTCCTTTTTCATTCTTTCTCTCATTTTATGTCTTTTCTGTTTATATGTTCAAATAAAGAAAGCCCTCTATCACTCTTCTTTTGCTGCAGTGTGCCACGTGGAGCAGGAATCTCTTTATTGAAGCTTCAAAGAGGCAGCAATCCAACCAGTCTACATGTGCTTCTTTATTTGCTCATCATTTTTTGATCACAGTACAATGGCAAATGCAACATCTCATCTTTTAGTCCTTTTTAACGAGAGGGGTACGTTTGCAAAGGAGCTTGCCGTTCCCTTGAACTCTATTGGCCAACTTTTGCACTTTAATGTTGGGAACACCTCACACTGAACATTTGCCCTACATGATTCACTGGACGACGGACAACTAAAGGATTTTGCTCTTCTTTTGATAAAACTCCTAAAATGAAGGAAGTGAGGGTATTGTTCACAGGCGCGACCAGAAAGTGGTGTAAGTAAAAACAGTTTGGTGCAAGAGATAGATCTATATATAAAGTGTTGTAGATGTAAATACTGCAATACAATGTCTTTGATTTTGCGCCATGCTGTTATATCATATAAAGCCTTTTCAAGCTTTCTCCTTTGCGGACCTGAGAATCAAAGAGTGTACATATGCACTGACAAAACCATTCTCTGACCTCCATCTGTACTTTACCACCTTACCATGTGCCTCTCTCTTCTTGAATGTAAAATGCAGAAATATGACAACTATTTGCCCACGCACCTGCTCATATCGGTTTATGTACTCTATTCGCTAGTTCCTTTTTGTTATCATTTACCACCCCTTTGGCCGAGAGCTACAAATAACTCCATAGAATAACACTCGGACAAACCAAGGCCGAACAATCTCTTTGCATAATCCTGCTAAAATGCAAATGAACATCACTGGAAAGGAAACATAAGCTCCCTGGTGGAGGTAATGAATGCAGCTGTTTTAAACCCTTCTCTTCACTTTCTCAGTGTAAGTAAATCACTCATGTCAATACATGCTACTACAACCACCTTGTACAGTATGTTCCAAAACGGAGATAACTCTGGATATCGAAATCATGAATGAATCAATGCTTGCCGACTTCTTTATCGCATGTTTATGATCATACAAATATATTTCATCTAAAATAGATTAATAGTTTATGTATCACTAGGTTTTGCTCATTTTTAAAAAATTGTACTTTACATAATTTTTACACCACTCTTCAATGCACGTCCAAGTATTGTACACATTTTATTTTTATAAATGCACACTAAAACAATATAAATGAGTTTTGTCAGTTCGACGCGAAAAAATACATTGTTATACTTTTCCAACATACTGTGTCTTTAACTAGCGAAGTACAATTGTGTGAAACAGGCTGACATAAAAATGTCATTTTTTTTTGGGTGTAATTGTTATTTCAGATTGTGATGGAAATTGGTGTCTAAAGCTTCATCAGTATAGTACCTGATGATATTGTCGTATTCAAGAAGTTTAACCCTTTCTGAAATATCACATTTTATGGAGGGACTGTTTTTTTCTGCTCTCTCTCTCGTCTTCCACTGGTGAGACTTTTTTTGTAGCAGGACAGAACAGAGCAAAATAATATTTTTCTATTAAATCTGCATCATTGTATTGCTTTCAAACATTTGGAATTGTATGACTTGTTTAGCATCGGGAGTTATTGATGGCCTCCAAGTGTATTTTGTTAAATTAGTAAGCGCTTACTGCGATTGGCTGGCGACCAGTTCAGCGTGTACCCCGCCTCTCGCCCGAAGTCAGCTGGGATAGGTGCCAGCACACCGTGACCCTAGGAAGGATAAGCGGTTAAGAGAATGGATGGATGGATAGTAAGAACTTATGCATAAGAAGAGAGGCCATGGAATTTGAAGAAATATTACAAAAGTCATTTGTTACTTTATTAATTCAATATTTTGGGACTCTTCACCATCAAACTTGAGAGAAATGTTTTATCAAGCCTGATGTGATTTTGTTGAGCGCCTCATGTTGAAGTCATTGAGAAATATGACAGTCATATAGACTTGTTATTAAATGTAGCCAAACCCTGTCCTATCTCTATGCTGTGTAGACAAATGTGAACTCACTTGAACTTTCCAAAATGATTTTCCTTTTGACCCTAAAAGCACAATGTAGTCACACAGACGCCAGCTATTTTTGCTCTTTAGATTCCTACACAACGAGTTGTTTTGCGTAGTTTGAGGATTACATCTGCATTGTGAATAGAACTGAATAAATAGTCCATCCTCAAAATCAATTTATTTTGCTTGTATCTATGCTTCATTTTTACAACAGGACAGTGGGGAGAGTAAAAGTTAGTCTGGAAAAAAAATCCATGAAATAGCAAGGTACACTGGGGAACAACTAAATAGACCCCTGGCAAGGCTGAATTTTGGCTTTTTATGTTTCCATTTGTTCTCGTTGATCTACGCTTCCATGGACCTAAGTCTCCCAATACATTTTTTGAGAGAAATCATCATTTATCCCAACTTTTACTCGCCTCTGCCCATATTTCGCCCTACAAGACCTGTGTGGATCTTTTCTTAGATAAGAGGAAGTCCTGTGACATCACATGGTGACATTAGACGCACATCACACCCTTCTCCTCAGCACACTTATGAGGGAGAGGCACAACAGCTGACCCCCTGACTCCCACCACTTTGACAGAATTCACAAAGAGACACAGACAAAAATAGAAACATGTTGCATGGAGAAAAAGTCTGTTCAAAGGTGAGCGGTAAAAGCTAAAATGGGAGAACAATCTATAAAATGTTATAGTTTGTAGTACGCTCTTCTATTGGGACCTCTATTGTCAAGGTTATGAATGACTTCTGTATTAACTTTTGTTAAAGCAATTGTAAGGGAAATAAACTTATGGCGACAAATGAACAAATAATTCATAAAGTACAACAAATCCACCCATCCATCCACATTCTATACTGCTTATCCTCATCAAGGTTACGGCGGGTGAGCTGATTCAGGGTGAGAGGTGGGTTACACCCTGGACTGGCCACCAGCCAATCCCAGGCCACATATTGTATCATTAACCTAACAGCATGCCAAAGACGTGTCGTATTTGAACATTTTCAGAAAACAAGAAAATAACACAAATTTGACCAAACACATTCATCATCATAACACTTTATGGCATGTAGTCGATAGCATGAGTTAAAAGTTTTGCTATTTTGCTTTCCATGTAATGCTGTGCATACATTTAACAATTAAATTTACTAATTATTAGAATCTGTGTATATATATATATATATATATATATATATATATATATAGATTGTTTTTTTTCATAGTAATGATAAGATGCTCGAGCTGACATGTAAATGGGTTCAAAATATAATAATTCAATTATCTTAACAATCTAATGTTTTACTATATTCAATGAATGGATAGATGGGGTAAAAAATAATTGAATAATTAATATATGGAATAATTTAATTAAATAATTGAAAGTTGCTTTCAGCATAATGATAGGATGCTCCACTGTTTGGATGAATAGGCACAAAATCAAATCTATTTGTTATTTTAATAAAGTGTAAGACTTAACTGATGGTAATTTTCCATGCATGAACGGTTCCAAAATAAAGTAATTATTACAATGTAGTTTAATTGTATTTATGTATTTATTATATTTTTTTAACACCAGCTTTATTTTGAAATAGCTATAGATTTTTTTTGTTCATCGCAATGAAGTGTCGGGAAGAATGGGTCATGAGTAACGACGTGAGTTTTCCACACTGGCGATACGTCAGCGGGACGATAGGAGTAGTTGGAGAGGAATAGTACAGAACCGACTGAGGGTGATCCATATGAGCAGGTGCAGACAAATATGGAGTTTTGATTGGCTGGAGGTTCCGGCTCAGGGTGATCCGATTGGTCGGTGTCGTCACTACGCCAGGAAACTGAGGCACGAGTGCTGCCTGCGTCGGCTGTGACGTCACACGTCCACGCCACAAGATATAAAACCAAGGGGATGGAGCTCAGTTGTACAAGAGTGGTAACAGTCCATCTAACCGGCGACCAAAATCGATTTGATGACTTTTTAGGTTTTTTGGGTGAGAATTAACGGCACTTTGTGTTTCTTCACTTGAGAAGGACTACTGAGAAGAGACGAAAAGATGAAATACGTTATAGGAATTGGCGGGTAAGTCTTTGGAATAGTATCAGGAGCCTTGTTTGTCAACCTTCCTACTATTTAACCACTTCACACAAGTCATGTAAACGTGACCAATAGTGCAGTTTTTTTGGTTGTTTTTTTTGGTCTTCGTTGTAGTAGTTGAAAGTGTCCTGTCCGGCGTTGTTTGGTTCGCCCCGTTCTAATGAGCGGGCCATTTCAAAACGTGAGCGCCAGACTTCACGCAAAATGGAGGGAGATTCAAAACACGAGCTTCGACCAAAGCTACAAACGGCACGCACTTATCTACATTTACGTTTTAACATGCCTGACATTCATTCATATTTTACATTCCGAGTCCCGCTCCAGTTTTCTACAATATTGTAATCTGATTGACACCTATATTTTAGCTGCATTATAGTCCCATCGGGGCAAATTTTAACCTGTATTCCCAACAAGTATTACAAATATTTCACATCATCGAGGACAAATGGTACATGGCTACTCTTTTTACATGGTTGCACTTTTTCTTCTGTTTTGCAGAGTCACTAATGGTGGTAAAACCACCTTGACTAATAAGTTGATCAAGACATTGCCAAATTGTTGTGTAGTGCACCAAGACGACTTTTTCAAGGTGGGTTTTAGCAAGTAGAATTAGGGTTGTGTTCCACACACCTCACCCCCCACCCCTTTCATTATTTTAAATACACCCTGCATGAAAGCAAAATTAATGCTGCTTTGACAAGCATCCCACCCCACGGCCATGCTAACATCTGCTTATCTTTGTAATATTTTCTATTGCTTGTACAGTGAATCCTTGTTTATCGCGGGGGATATCTTTTAAGAAGCACCTGCAGTAGGTCAAAATGTACGATATGGAGAGACCGTATACTTTTCATATAGTATGTAGTTTTACCCCTCACATAGCCTTTAAACATATTTAAGCTTATTAAGGCACACTCTTTAAAGTATTACTTCGCACTTGTTTGGTCTTGCATGCACACTTCTTCAAATGAGAGCCTCAGCGTGCTTGCTTCAAGTTTTTTTTATTTGTTTCTCCCAGTTGAAGTTTACTGTAAAACTGACACATAAAACAGAAGAGATTTAAGTTCTATCCATTTTCCGTACCCCTTATCCTTACTAGGGTCGCGGACATGCTTGAGCCTATCCCAGCTAACTCTGGGCAAGAGGCTGGCAACCAGTACAGAGTGTACTGTACTGGTTGCCAGCCAATCGCAGGGCACATATAAACAAACAGCCACTCACATTTACACCTACGGACAATTTAGAGTCTCCAATTAACCTACCATGAATGTTTTTGGCATGTGGGAGGAAACAGAGTACCTGGGGGAAAAAAACAAGCAGGCATGGGGAGAACATGCAAACTCCACACGGGTGAGGCCGGATTTGAACCTGGGTTCTCATAACTGTGAGGCAGATGTGCTAACCAGTTGCTCACCGTGCATCCAATGTTTACATTTCAACACCAACTTGTTCAATCAAACATATGACATAATTGTATCTAACCAAAGTCTGCTAGCTTAATGCTAACGTACTGTAGAACACAACACTACATTGACAGGCTAACGGAAATCAGCATAGACTTTACAGTAATTCTAAACTTTCAAACAACTGTCATAATGTTCTTTTTTTTATTTTATGCCATTGATAGAATAGTATTAGAGTGTAATAATTCAAGTACATCTTTTTTAAGAACAATTAACTTAATTCTAAAGAATATAGAACATTGGCATTGAAATTTAGAACAAATAAAATATATTGGATAAATAAAACATAAAAACCATAAATAAAACAGACTCGTGATCTTTTCAAAAAATTGCACTTAAATATTAAACATTTGGCACAGAGGCATAGTCTTTCAAATTTGAATGAATAAAAAAATCACCATGTATGTAAATTGAGGCTCTGAAATCATGAAAAATAAAGCTAGCGCTCCCTTGAGCTGCAGGACTGTGTGATAAGGATAGGTTTATCTATCGTAACTAGACTTTACACCGATTTTTATCGGCTTGATCGTTATTGGCCAATAATTAGCATTTTATGCTGATCGGCTTTAATGTCGTCATTCGCCGATCCGATCAATGATGTCATTGATTGGCTCCACAAGACATTTGTGCCATCATGCACAGTATATTTGAATTCAAAAGCTAGTTTATTTTTAGCCTTGTCGCATGTCTTTTGACTCAGTACTGTAAATATCTGACGGCCAATAGTTATTTAAAAAAAAAAACATGTCTGCGGTGTGGCACAGATGACACTTAATGTGTGGATCAGACTACAAATTTGGTCCTTCACGATTGAACTATGTCAGACTACCGCAATAAAATCTTGTATTCCGATAACACCGCATCCGGTTTTTTACGATCATTGGGCTTTATCTTGTCAAATGCGACCGGATACACTGGTTACCGCGCCGACTGTATTATAAGCACAAAATGGGGGAAACGTGTGTTGGTGGTCACCGGTGCTCAGGACAGGAGAGGATGTTCGTTTAAGGTTTGCTTGAGGTATGTTCCCGTACTTTAATACGATACGGCTCGCAAGCAGGCAACAAAACGTTATGCAGCCTAGCAAGCTACTGCTAGCACTAACGGTTATACGTAAACATGCCGCCGTTCTGTCGAATCATGCTCAAAAGTCTCGGTATGGGTGAAGTAATTTAATGAAAAAGAAAGTAATTTAATTACAGTAAGTTAGCACCCATTATTTCTGTCATGTAATGTTGGTTTGACCTCATTGATTGATTACAATACACGATCTGATTAGAGCAGTGATTTCCAACCTTTATGGAGCCAAGGAACATATTTTACAATTGAAAAATCTCACGGCACACCAACAAACAAAAATGTCACAAAAAGTGGATACATTAATTACTATATGTACTTCCTGCCATCTAATAGAAGACCATTCATTTTTTATGTCTGTTACCATGCCTGACTGGCATAAATAGATGAACAAAGGTAAATTATTTATTGCAAATATGTTTTGAGCAATTAAGTACACAAGTATATACAGTAAATGAACAGGTCATTTAAATGGACGCATTGCCCCATCTTGTGATTGCATCGCTGATCAGTTATCGTTTTCTTTAAACTCTCTGAAAATCCTGATCCTGTAAAGCCTAATCATGACAGGCCAAGTTGCAACACAATGTGGTAGTACACTGAAGGCATGCAACTCTAAATTCGGACTATATACTGTCACATGATGACCCGCAATATAGCGGGGAACACTGTACTCAATTTAATTACCCTCCTTTACTCACGGTGGCCAAAAGCATCTCCTTCATCTCTCTTGACATCCTACCCCCCCCCCCCCCCCACCCCCAAAAGTGTTTAGATGGCTGTGAGGTTGCAGCAATGTTTTATTGGTGATTGTTATTTCAGAAACCCGATCAGATAGAAGTCGGGGAGGACGGCTTTAAACAATGGGATGGTAAGACCTCACTGAAGACTGCCAGCCCGTCCACAGCATTGTATTGTTAAACTGTTAAAGGGGTCCATTCTTTTGGACAATCCAAAAACAATTACCTTCACTCCACATCCACAAGTCCTTTTTGTGTTTTCTTTGCTAACTTACGCCGTTCCTGTTGCTGTAATGTTGTTCGGCAGTGATCACTGCCTTGGACATGGAGGCGATGACCAACACCGTCAAAGGCTGGGTGGAGAATCCAGTGAAGTTTTCCCGTTCGCACGGTGTCCCGCTGTCTTCTTCCTCCGACGTGGCCAACCCAGATGAGCAGACCCACATCCTGATTGTGGAGGGCTTCCTGCTCTACAATGACCCGTAAGTACATTATTTACGATAATCCTCAGTGGGGAAATGGAAGTGTTGCAGCAGTTCAGGGTAAAGCAGCAAACAGATTTGTTTGAAAAAATAAATAATGAAATCTTGAACTTATTTTATATAAAATATACACACAGCGGCTGAAATAAGTGTTTAACACATCACTGTTTTTCTCATTAAATATATTTCCAAAGGTGATATTTATTGACCTGAAAATATCACCAGATGTTGGGAACAACCCAAGTAATCCATACGTAGAAAGTAGAACAAATAAACTGTGTTAAAATGTCTGTAATAATGTGAAATGACACATGGGGAAAATGATTCTTTCCTTTCTTCTTATGTTCAATACTTTTTCCCTCGTGTCATTTCACATTTTTACACACACTTGATTTCTGATCTTATTTGTTCTACTTTCTTTGTATGCAGGGATTACTTGGGTTGTTCCCAACAGCTGGTGAAATTTTCAGGTCAATCGCACCTTTGGAAGTATATTTAGTGAGAAAAATTGTTACGTATTAAATACTTATTTCAGCTGCTGTATATAAGATAAAATACCCATGGCTCCAAAGAAAGTTGAAACTGCTAGCGATCAGGGTCAGTGAAACACCCTAAAAAGTGTGGGGCACGGCCCTTTAGGGGCACTTTTGTCATTTTAAATTATTTTTTCGGGGATTTGCGGATGGAAGTATTTTGTTTTTGTTTGAGTGGGGCAACCACGACGAAATATTGCCCCCACACGCCGTTCTTGCCCTAAAATAGGGGCATTTCTCTAAAAGTGGGAGGGCACCGGCTGTTTTTGGAGAATTACTGTAATTTATTTTCCCCAGAAATAATAATTAACATTTACCTCCTCTTGCATTGTTTGCATACAGCAGGGCTTTCTTTTAACTCTTTAGTAAACATCACCTTTACAGATGTCATTTCTGCTCTGCAGTCAGCGTGTGTTCTGGTCATAAAATCTACCCTGATATACATGATAGCATCAATTATATTAAAAGAAATTAAATTGTCACTAAGAGGTGCACCCTCTTTTTATATATATATATGATATATCATATATATATATATATGATATATATATATATATATATATATATATATATATATCATATATATATATGATATATATATCATATATATATATATATATACATACATATCTATATATATATATATATACATATCTATATATATATATATATATATGATATATCATATATATATATATATATATATATATGATATATCATATATATATATATGATATATCATATATCATATATATATATATATATCATATATATATATGATATATCATATATCATATATATATATATATATATAATATATATGTGTATATATATGATATATATGTATATATATATCATATATATATATATATATATGATATATATATATATATGATATATATATATCTATATATAGATATGATATAGATATATGATATATATATATATATAGATATATATGATATATATATATTATATATATATATATATATATATATATATATATATATATGAGAGGGGAACAAGGAAGTTTCTAATTGAAATGCTGAGTGTCTTTACCTAAGTGGATGACTGACCTGGGGGTTATTTGGGGTGTGGAGGCTATTGGAGACAGATGCCCAAAAAAACCACGTATCTGTGCACATGTAGAGTATGTGTGCCTGCAGCTTGAGATAAGCAGTTAAACGGAAAGGGGCTCTCTCTGTGCTCAATATGAATCCAAAGATAAAGAGAGTGTGCAGCAGTGCTGACACACACACGTGCGTCTACCGTGCGTCAAGTGTTGTTCATCACCTGTGTGCCCCTGCAGGCAGCTGCTGGATGTTTATGACAAGTGCTATTACATCTCCATTCCCTATGAAGAGTGCAAGAGGAGGAGAAGGTGACTTGTTTTTTCCTCGCATTTGAACTTCTTGAAGTATTTTCTTACCCAATACTGTCACAATAAATTTGACTTGTCAAACTAAATGTCTTTTTTATTGTTTTAGTACAAGACAATACACGGTCCCAGACCCTCCTGGCCTGTTTGAAGGCCATGTTTGGCCGATGTACCTCAAGCACCGCACAGAGATGGAAGGCAGTTGCTTAGATATTGGTAAACCTTTTGAACCCGCTTTTTTTTTTCACCACCATTTTTCAACTCACAATAGAATTTTTATTTTACTTTTTTTTTTTTTTTTAAATGGAATGTTTTCTTTGTTTTACAGAGTACCTGGATGGCTTGAAATGCAAAGAAGAGCTCTACAACCAGGTGTATGAGGACATTCAGAACAACCTGCTTCATCGTTTATAGGTGAGAGCATTGCCACTGATTACAAGAGTTCTAGAACAATCCTTTAAGGAAGTCAATGGAGGATGACGAGAGTAAAGAAACCACTGAAACTTTTTTGACATGACAAAGTCTAACATTCTGTGTTTCTATTTTCTTGCAGCATGAAGTCAGCACTCCAGTGCTGTACAAATATTTGTATATAGTTCCAAGGATTCTTTTTTATAAATAGTTTTTTGTAAAAGTTTTTTTTTTTTTTGTAAATACAATGAATTTATTTTAACTTATGATTGTTTCCATTTTGGTCTAAAAGTGATTGTTGAAGTGATTTTACCTGTTATTCACACTGGACCCTTTGCTGGCCAATCACATTCTTCTTTCACCAATAAACATGTATTCATGTTGGAGATGAACATCAAGCATCTGAGTCCTCTTTCTAGCTTGTATAGCACTAATGGTTATCACATGCATATTTTGTACTTCAAGAAATAAATTATGATAATTGAAAACAATGGATTTTTGGTTTTGGTTTTCACAGTAACTTGCGGACTGGCTCTGCATCGTATAGGACTAAGAGTTTTTGATGATTTGCTTAATTATCTCAATTAGATGGTAAAATATTAGCAACACTATTCCATAATTAGAGGAACATATGGACAAAATATTACAATAAGGAACCCCGGCATGGTAAATAAATCGCGGACAAAAGTTGCCTGGATTACCTTGAAGTTTCTCCTTTCATAAGTCAAGAAGTGTACGTACAGTATATTCATATATATATATATCAAGCAAAGGAAACAAATACATATTTTACTTTTTCCCCAATTGGCTTGGCTTTTCTTGAAACCGATTATATTTTCAGGACGCAAAGATCATTTAGCGAAAAGTCTTAGTTTAGCACAACAGCAATGCTCACTTCCAGAACAGTGCACTCGTGTCAAAACTAAATTCCTTTGTCATATAGTCAGAGCCCCCAAAATACTGTACATCATCACTTTAGCATCTTTACCTCATTGGTTTGGCTCATTTATTGAAACAAACGTTCATTTAGCAAAGGAGCTTTACCAATTCACCACAACACCATAACTCACTTGCAAAGTTCGTATCGCTCCCACTCGTGTCCAAATTAAAGTTGTTTCTCATCTAAATAGTCAGGGGCCCCTAAATGCATCATCCATCACATCAACTTTGGTGTTGTATCAGCATTGTAAGTCAAAATGTTTAGTTATTTTGTCACTATGGCAGAGGACCACTGAAATAACCCATCTGTCAGTCTTTGCCCAGTCCTTCATTGACCAACGTTTTTGTCAAGCTAACAGAATACAATTCTGTATAAAACTGAATAATGTCACAGTAAAAATAGCCTACAATGTTTGACATCAGACATTGAAGTGCAAATTGTAACAGATTCCCGCCATCTACAAAACCATCACTTCTCAGCCTTTTGAGCCATCACAGTAACATTGCATTGTCAAGAGACCAAGCCGTTTTCAACACTTTTGATTGGGCAGTAATTTGTAAAGACATCACACCCACTTGGGAATGGAGCAGTAATATTGATTCATTAAAAAAATAGGAAATTGACTAAATGTAGAGATAGAAGGTTTCCTTATATTGTATGTGTCCATATGTCCAGGGGTGTCACTAGATTTTATGGATTTGGGGGGCTTAGCCCCCAGCAGATGCCCTAACCCATATATGTCAAACTCAGCCCCGCGGGCCAGATTTGTCACAATATTTACCCCGCGAGATCATATCAAATGTGTATTAGAGCCGGCCTGCCAGAATATAGCGCAGGGGTCAGCAATCTTTTTGAAACGCAGACCTACTTCTTGGGGTACTGATTAATGGGAAGGGTTACCATTTTGATACACACCTGTGAAATTAAAAATTGTAATTATATGTTAGTATTAATAATTCATGATAATAATGTGAAGAAACTGCTAATGTTAAGGATTTCTCTTAATAATTAAGAAACAGATGAATATCAATATGCAAAACCTTATATGTATAAATATTTCCCAATGTTAACATTTTCCAATGTTCCCGTCTACAACATTTCTAGAAAATCACTATTTCCCATCACTGGAGAGCAAGTTTTAGAACAAACCCGCGGGCTACTCGTGTGGTCCTTGGGGACTGCCTGGGACCTGTGGGCCCTGATATAGCGCATGCATCGCCAAAACTACAAATCCCAGAATGCTTTGCTAGTTTGTTGGTGCATCAGTCGAGACCAGCAAGCCCCCTGCCCCCCAGTCATTAGCAACCATGCTACCACTCTCCTCAGGCAAATTCACACCTCGCCTTCCCAAAAATGGCCAAACTAAAGATAGAAAATACACAGACACACACATATACATAAATAGGAATGCATATGTATACAGGCGAATTTATTAAAAAAAATAAAATTATAGGAATTAAATAACAAAATATGATGAAATAAAGCTATTGTCATGAGGGATGGCTATTTGGCTGAAAACAGGTCAAATTGAATATCAACTGATATATATTTTTAACGTGGTCTATAAATAAAGTTGAGTTTAAAATAAAAAAAATATATTTGCATGTAATTGGGAGAATCTGAAGTTTCTGAACTACAGTGTTGTAGTGAGGAGAGTAATTGCTGCTGGGAGGAGTTTCCAATCCGTGGATGTGGCTCAACTTCCCATCTCTGACAGCAAACTAGTTGAGACTCAAGTCAACAGCGCCTGTGCCGAATGCAGCACAATACCTCAAGTACATGTCATTTGTGCTTGTTTATCAACACTCATTTCTGAAACAGTAGTCCTGACATCAGCTGTGGCTTTGTGCAATGTGACACATGCATGTCTTGTGGAAATGAAGTGACAAGGGGATTGTTGTGACGCCCTAACAGGTGAATGTGGTCGGAAAAGGCGCTGGCATAGCTTCCAGGTGCTAAAAGTGACAGTAGTGTGAGTGAGTCTAACCTGCAGACGAGCGCACGTTCACATTTAAAATGGCTTTCATCAAGTACACTTAAACAAGGTAAAGAGTCATCAAGGTCACAATCTATGCATGTCAGTCATCTCCGTGTGCTCCTGTGCATAGACATGTAGACTCATGCAAGAGAATGTGAACACAGTGGCTATATTATTCCAAGCTCCTTTACAGTGAAAACAAATTCAGTCTGAACGTAACAATCAATTCATTAGTCATACAGTAATACAAGTTTTTGGTATTTTCTTTTATTGTACTTTTTAAAAATGAAAATAAAAAAACAGATTACACTGTATTTCATGTAGTATATGGTCCAAAACTGTAACTCCAGTACCGTATATCCCGATAGTTATTTTAACAATTAACAGGGAACCTTACTCTATCATTTTTTGCAATTTTAAAATGTATCCTTACCCTTTTAAAATTAACAAGTAATTGCTCTTTTCCTTTACCTGAGCCAAAGTTCAGACCCTGAACCTCAGAACTGTGACGTTGACGTGCGAACCACAATTACATAACCTTGTTAACACAATACAATTCCACACAAGAAACAAAATCCATGAATCCATCCATTTTCCGTAGCGCTTGTCTTCATTAGGGTGGCTGGTGAGCTGGAGCCAATCCCAGGTGACTTTGGGCAAGAGGTGGGATACACTCTACCCGAGACTGGTCACCAGCCAGTCGCAGGGCACAAATAGACAACCAAGCATTCACACTAATATTCACACCTATGGAGACGATTAGAGTCTTCCGTGAACCGAACACGCTTGTTTTTGGGGCAGAGCACCCGCATAAAACCCGCACACAAACAGGGAGAACATGCAAACTCAACATGGGAAGGCCGGATGCGCAAACCACTCACCACCGTGTCGTCAGCAACATCATCAGTGGCTTCGAATTGGGATCTGATAAGATTTCCCTGATCATTTTATTGTACTGACAATAATTGCAGTTAATAATAATAAGGTGTCGATTACTGTACTTTATTAGGCTACACGAGAAAGGCAAAATATCAAATAGACAGTACGGTAAGTACAGTGGATATAAAAGGGCTACACACCCCTGTTCAAATGTCAGATTTTTGTGACATGAAAATTGGGACCAAAATGAAACATTTCCAAACCTTTTACACCTTTGTGACTTATAATCTGTACAACTCAATTGAAAACAATAAATATTTTGCAGAGCGGGAAAGAAAAAGAAGCGACTGCGGTAATGTGTTCAACCTTGGTTTCGTTGGCCCATTACAAAATCTCACAAAGACATGGGGAAAAGGTTATGGTTCGATGAAAGCAAAGTTGAATTTTTGGCAACACTTTTTGGAAACGGCGGCACGGTGAACGACTGGTTAGAGTGTCTGCGTCACAGTTCTGAGGACCGGGGTTCAATCCCCGGCCCACGCCTGTGTGGAGTTTGCATGCTTTCAGAGGCTATTTTAAAACAACAACAAAAATCTTTATTGTTCTTAACTTCTATGTAGGTGGGTCACAACTTTGCAACAAAAGGAAAATGCGAGTCCCAGGGTGATGACAGTTGAGAACAGTTGATTTCAGTTGCAGTGGGGCCTTTGCAAGTAGTATGACATTTTAACGTGCACGGCAAATTTGAGGGTCACTCATTGATGGTATCACTTCTCCCCGTGTGGGACGTGCCAGGAGACATCATGTCTCCCAGGAGAATATGAGAGGGAAGTGTGAGTACGAGCCAATACAATGAGAAGCATCTCAACATAACGGAGGAATCCTGCTCATGTGGTTCCAGACGGCCACGAGACCACTGCCTGTCTGAACCGTGTGATTCACCCCAGCTAGCACACGTCCAAGTACTCACGTTGCTCACACTTGATGGATTTATATTTACAAATTGTTTAGAGGCTCTAAGTCCTTGGCACCATGAGTTGCTATATTTAGACATGCTTTTGAGGTGCTGGTAGAGGAACAGACCGCGGGGGTTTTACAAATCTATCTCTCTTTGACAGTGCATCTTTGTAAAGACTAATTATTGATGCAGCTCTTTTTTGTATTGGATATCAGTGAGTGACTCCGTGCTGAGCTGTTTCTAGTAGTGCGCGTTTACTGTCACCATGTGGTTGAAAAACTGCATTATGGCTTGTGGAGGACACACTTCAGCTACAATAATGTGACAACTAAAGCAAATTTCAGGCATTTTTGCCGCCTATCTTTCAATGTCAGTAAAGGCCCAATTTTCGGATGTCTCGAAAAGATTATCCTCACCAATTATCCTGTGATGTGGGGTTGTCAAGAGTGATTTTCCCTCCCCGATCTACTAAGAACATGGCCCGGGTCGACGTGTGAAACTTTTCCAAACGGTATCTGATTCAATCTGAATTTGCCAGGTACAAAGAACCTGTAATGTCAATACTATTTAACCAAATTTAATCCTGAAAATGTATTAGCCGGTTCTCATTTTTTTTCCTTTTTTTTTTGGAATGTTTAAGATCATCAAACAAATTGTCATGATCCATGCCCTGCAGTTCCTCTTTTGGAGCTTGGGTGGCGCCTTGCACCTTGTCTCGCCATCTCCCCCTCTTTCACCCCAGCAATCACCAGCACCTGTCTTCAAACAGCACTGATTACCGCCTGCATTTAAACCTGTCAAGTCCAGCAAGCCTTCGCCCGAGTATTAACACTTGTCTGTGACTCACTGGCCGACGCTCGTACTTCCAGGTTTTGTGGTACACAAGTAACTATCGGACTACCCGCATCAGTACTCACCCAATTTTGTTCTCTTCCATCTCCAGGGTTTCTTCCGTGCCTTTCCCCGCCTCGCTGTCTGCTCCAGCCACGCCGCCAAGCTTCATCACCTGCTCACGTTCCCGCTTCCTGCTCACTCCTTGTCCTGCAGGTCCACCACCTCGCCTTGGATATCCTTACCCTGAGGCAACCCGCAATAAACCATTTTAAAATCGACTCCCTCCGCCTCAGTCTGCTCTTGGGTCCAATCCAATTCACATACAACTTTGAATCGTGACACAAATTTAAATATCAGACAAATATAACCCAGGGAAATATAAAATGCATATTTTTTTAAATGGCAATTTTATTGATTAAAGAAATAAAATAGTCAAAGCTAACTGGCCCAGTGTGAAAAAGTATTGCCCCCTAAACCTGATAATTGGTTGGGCCACCCTCAGCAGCAACAATGGAAATTAAGCATTTTCTCTAACCAGCAATTAGTCATTCACATCTCTGTGGAGCTATTTTGGCCCACTCTTGCTTGCAGAGTAGTTTTAATTCAGCAACAATGGAGGATTTTCGAGCATGAACGGCCTTTTTAAGGTCATGCCACAGCATTTCAATCGAATTCAAGTCCATAATTCGACCAGCCCACTCCAAAACCTTATTTATTTATTTTTTTTGCCATTCACAAGTTGACTTGCTGCTGTGTTTTGGATCTTTGTCCTGCTGCAGAACCCAAGTGCACTTCATCTTGAGGTCAAAAACTGATGGCTGAACATTGTCCTTCTGGATTTTCTGCGAAAGAGCTTAATTCATTGTTCCATCAAGTTTCAACAGCAAGTTTTCCAGGTCCTGAAGCAGCCCCAGATCATCACACTACTACCACCAGGTTTGACTGATGGTATGATGTTCCTTTTGTGAAATGCTGTGTTACATTTACGCCAGATGTAACGAGACACACACCTTCCAAAAAGTTCAACTTTTCGTCTTGTCAGTCCATAGAATATTCTTGCAAAAGTCAGATTTTTTCATTTTTTATTTTTATTTTTTTAATAAGATGATGATGATTTATGTTCTTTTTGGGCAGCAATGGTTTTCGCCTTAGAACTCTGCCATGGATGCCATTTTTGCCCAGTCTCTTCCTTATTGTTGAGTCATGAACAAGCTTAACTGAGGCAAGGGAGGCCTGCAGATCGTCAGATGTTGTCCTGGGTTCCTTTGTGACCTCCTGGATGACTTGTCACTGTGCTCTTGAGAAAAGTTTTGTAGACTGGCCACTCCTGGGAACGTTCACCACTAGTCAATGTTTGATCAATTTGAGGATAATGGCTCTCACCAGTGTGTGACTGAGGAGTGAATGAATAATGTGTAAAATTGTAACGCGTCTTTGAAAAGCGCTATATAAGTGTAATGCAATATTATTATTATTATTATTATTATGCATCCATCTATCCTCCTCTTATACTCACTAGGCTCGCGGGCTGTTGGAGCCTATTCCAGCAATCTTCGGGGCGAGAGGCGGGGTACACCCTGAACCGGTCGCCAGCGAAACGCAGGGCACATAGAAACAAACAACCATGTGCACTCAAATTCACACCCACAGGCAATTTAGAGTCTTCAATGAACCTACCATGCATGTTTTGGGATGTGCGAGGAAACCGGAGTGCCCGGAGAAAACCCACACAGGCACGGAGAGAACATGCAAACTCCACACAGGCGGGGTCGGGATTTGAACCCCGGTCCCCAGAACTGTGAGGCAGATGTGCTAACCAGTCAGTCGTCCACTGTGGCATAGGCTTACATCCTGGCCAACCACAGGATATATATATAGACAGACAACCATTCACTATTCACGCCTATAATTTAGAGCCTTCAATAATAATAATAATAATAATAATAATAATAATAATAATAATAGCCGGCATGGTGGACGACTGGTTAGCACATCTGCTTCACAGTTCTGAGGACCCGGGTTCTGAGGACCCATGTTCTCCCCGTGCCTGCGTGGGTTTTCTAAGGGTACTCCGGTTAATTGAATACTCTAAATTGCCCATAGGTGTGAATGTGAGTGCAAATGGTTGTTTGTTTATACGTGCCCTGCGATTGGCTGGCAAGCAGTTCAGGGTGTACCCTGCCTCTCGCCCAAAGATAGCCGGGATAGGCTCCAGGAAGCCTGTGACCTTAGTGAGTATGAGCGGTATGGAAAATGAATGAATGATTATCTTATAACGAAAATAAGCTATTTTACAAACACATTTTTCATAATTTTTTAAAATCTTGTCTATGACTTGGCCGATCTTTCCATCTTAAAAATCAAATGTGGTCATTCCTTGAGCACCAACGTTTGCCCACCCCTGTTCTAAATCAATGAGTCTCCTTAGCGTTGGTCTGCTCTTGTTGACTGTGTGCTGTCAAGTGACTCATAATGGTCTCAAGACAAACATTTGCCCAAAATGTGTCACGGAGCTGTGACGGAGTGGCTTGTGTGTTTATAACAGGAGCCTATTGCAGCCCACACACTTCCACTTTTGGGCACCACTCTACTGGGCCTCCTCGAAGCCAGAAGAAGAAGAAGAAGAAGAAGAAGAAGAAGAAGTCATCCTTGTTGGAGATGGAGAAGTTGGCCTTGCTGCTGCTGTTTTGCCTCCCGCATGTTGTGGTGCGCCTGAGCAGTGCACAGCCGTGGAAGCAGCGGTTCGAGTGGGAGAACAACGGACGGGTGTACAGTTTACTGAGCACGGGGACCCAGTACAGAGCGCCCGCGCAATCCAGAGGCCGAACCCAGGTCCTGTTGACCACCATCAACCGAGCTCACCTCAAGCCTCTGCCGAGAGCATCCGGTCACGTGGGCGCTGCCGAGGCGCGTCACAATTCGGTTCCAAGGGACCAACCGTGGACGCCCCGAAGTGCAGCGGTCTCCACCGGTCTGGAGTTCTCCGGAGCGGGACAAAACGCATCTGCGGACGACACCGGCGCCTCCACGCAATCCTCTGCGTCTTTTACGCACACACCCGAACCGGTGAAGCCGACGCCTTTAGCCACGGTTGCCAGTAATGATGGAGGGGACGCGACACAAGCTCCAAACACGGAGCGCAGAGCTGAACCGGAACCAACTGACCCACCGGCGACACTGTCTAGAAATGTGGTCGAGGTACATTACACTCAACAGAGAACCGATCCGATCCGCACCACCACGGACACGAGCCAGCCACGGCGGGATCCACACGGTATCCAGCACAGGAACTCCGTTTTCTATAACGTTTACCCTCCGGACCAAAGGAACAGGGTCCCCGCGCGACCGGTTCTACCAGGACCGGGCCACGGTACCAGCTTCTTCCATAACGGTACGACGCACAGCATGGCAAGCCGTTAGAGCATTTATTTTACTGGTGTGCTCTTTGTCCTCCTCACTAGTAAGACAATTTGCTTTCCACTAATTGATGATGCAAATCGGGCGCAATAGAACAACTAGGTGGCACTAGTAGAACGAATAGGGTGCACTAGAACGACTATCTAGTAGTGATGTTTTTATCCAGTACTGTCCTTCACTATGGCATTTCTGCACTTGTAGAATAACTATAGGGTGCGCACTAGTAGAACAACTAGCTTGTACTAGTAGAAAGAATTGTTCTATTCTTACTAGTGATCTTTTCTTTCTACAACTGACTTCCACGACCTTGTGACATTTCTGCACACTAGTAGAACAACCGTGGTGCGCTAGTAGGGCGACTGTCTTACTAGTGACATTTTTTTCCTCTACTGCCTTCCACTAGTGTATGACATTCCTGTGCACTAGTTGAATGCCAAGGGTGTACTAGTAGAACG
This sequence comes from Phyllopteryx taeniolatus, assembly GCF_024500385.1. NCBI lineage: Eukaryota > Metazoa > Chordata > Actinopteri > Syngnathiformes > Syngnathidae > Phyllopteryx > Phyllopteryx taeniolatus. The sequence goes on along the minus strand of NC_084508.1, from coordinate 24,656,142 downwards.
ACTCGGGCACAGTAGTTGAATGCCTATTTCTTGGTAACTTTTTTCCACTACTGATTTCTACTAGTCGATGACATTTCTGTACACTAGTAGAATGACGAGGGCGCACTAGTGAACAACTGTCTGACTAGTGACGTTTTATTTCCACAACAGCATTCCACTATTTGATGATACTGTATTTCTGCACACTATAGTAGAATGATTAGGGTGCACAAGTAGAACAACTGTCTTACTAGTGAAGTTTTTCCAATACTGCTTCCACTACTGTATGACATTTTTTGCACACTAGTATAAAGACTAGGGCACACCAGTAGAACAACTACGTTACTAATGATGCCAAACTGTGCACTAGTTGACAACTGTGTCCTTATTAATTTTGACTCGTTAAAATCTAGTTTTTCCCTAGTAGTACTTGTAGTGTGCAGATGTCAACTAGTGCACAGTTTTGCCAGGCAATCTCAGGGCACATTTTGACCAACAACCATTCACACTCACGTTCACACCTACAGTATGGACACTTTAGAGTCACAGTATTAATAGAACCTACATGCATGTTTTTTTGGGAATATGGGAAGAAGCAGGAGTACCTGGAGAAATCCCACACATCCACATGGAGAACATACAGGAAGATTGAAATCCCTCACCTCTGAACGGTGAGGCAGACGTGCTAACCACTAGACCAGCGTGCCGCCACAATGATAATCATAAACTTCATTCTCAATCAGCACGTACGATGTCCTACCTCCTTGGACATTGGCAGACTTGACTGATTATCGGTACTGATATTGGGTACATTGATAATGGCTTGTCTTTCACAGGTCTCCCAGACTTGATTCCTGACCCGTATTACATCCAAGCTGCGTCATATATTCAGAGAGTGCAGATGTTTGCACTCCGCTGCGCCGCTGAGGAGAACTGCCTGTCCAGGTGCGTTTCTTTGCCGCCGCGTCGTGCATCACACCGGCTCTACCATAGAATCAGTCCGAGCCCATCCATTTCCTCCATCATCCTGCTTTGCATCAACCTAGAACAGTTGCAAGGAACCTACGACCCATGGGCCGTGTACGTATGGTCTGTGAAAGCATTTGATCTGGACCACTATGCGATATAACACAGTAGATGCACACATTAGATGGCAGAGACAAAAAAAACTTTGCAATTTAGCATCGCTCATCTGTCATACTGTTGGAGTTTAAATTACTTAAAATCTAAAGACCTGATCAACTTTAAGGTGACTTCCTATTCTTGCAAGAAGGAACAACAATCATACAGTATAAGCAAGTACACAGTGGTTGTTCAAAGAATACTTCTCTGATCTTCTCTTTTATACAGTCTACACTCTTATCCAATTGCCAGGTTTTTGTGATACAAAAAACTAATTAGACCAGGATAAATCAATTTTAAACTTTTTCCACCAGTAATGTGACCTATAATTTGTACAAGGCAACGGTGGAAGAGTGGAAGTAAAAATACAATTATGCACACCCTCTTTTAACTGGGGATGTGGCTATTCAGAATTCCCATTCAAACCTATGTTAAATGTGAGTCAGCACACACCTGCCACCATTTAAAGTACCCCTGATTAAACCCAAATACATTTTAGACGTTCTAATAAGCTTTTCCTGACTTAAATTATTATTATTATTATTTTTTACATTTCTAGCATAAGCCTGAAGGTTTTGTGTTAACACTGACAGGCATTTGGAACTGCTCATAATTCCTTCCATACTGTCTAAGATTTCAGTTCCAACTAAGGAAAAGCATGATGCTGCCACCACCACGCTTCATTGTCGGTATGTTGTTCTTTTGACGATGAGCAGTGATGTGTTTACGCCAAACATGCCTTTTGGAATTATGGCCAAAAAGTTCAAACTTGGTTTCATCAGACCATAACAAATCTCCCATACATATGATAAAAAAATGTTTATGGTCTGATGAAACCATGGAGGAACTTTTTGCCCACAATAAAATCCACTACCAGCTACACCTTAGTCCGCTATGTGAAGCTCTACACTAACAGTGGCTAGCCAAACTAATCCCACTGCTGGTATTTGACACTTTAGACCAGGGGTGTCGAACTCATTTTAGTTTGCGCGCCACATCCAACTCAATTTGATCTCAAGCGGGCCGGGCCAGTATATCTGTGGCCTTATAAGCTATAAATAATGACAATTCAACTTTTTTTTTTTTTTTTGGGGTGCGCATAATTACAACTGCATTTGGGAAAATATGCACATTTATTGATTATTCTCTTCTAGCCATTTTTGTTTCAAATCAAATAAGCAATCTCAAAATGTCATAACAAAATTTGTGAAATTTCAACAATATTATGAATCAGTTTTCATTTACAGTTGCAACTTAGTGATGACAGTGGATAGATAAACGTTATGTAGCTTTTATAAAACAACCTATTTTGAATTTTTTTGAAATTGACATAAATTTCCACATCCATCTGGAAATCTTGAAAGGCTCAACTGGCTCATCACACCATACAAACAAAAGTGGGAACTTTTTAGAATGAAAGTGCAGTTATCCTCCTGCCTTGTAAATGTATAGAGGCAGATTGACAGTGTAACTAAAACATGAGGACAAAATAAATTAAGGACATACATATCCGCAGTAAGTGCAAAATAAAAACTTAAATTAGCTGCTAATTTAATAGTCACCCTGTAGCTTGCCATAAAACGCTGAAAACACAAACAATGAATCTACAGTACATGAGGTTTAGCCTTAGTCTGCACAAACAATTAGCAAACCCCCTTTTTTCTCTCTCTCAGCTTCCTGCATGTCACGTCACGCGGCTAAGAGCACTTCCGGTTCTATTGTACTTGTGTCAAAATAAAAGCAAACACATACATATAAATGAACTAAAACTTGAATGATGACTAGAACACTGCCCGCGGGCCGGATTAGACCCCCTGACGGGCCGGTTCTGGCCCGCGGGCCGTACATTTCATATGTCTGCTTTAGACAGATTAGATCATTTCATCCAGTGTGATGTTGCTGATTCAAATAAAAAGAGAGGAAACTTGTTCCCCTTGAGTTGCACTGCATTACGATGCGTGCTGGCCTGTTGCCCACTCGGAGGCCGAGTAGCACACCAGCTGTCACACTCCGAAGATCGATTTGCCAAGTAAAACAAAGGATTCCTGCGATGAATGCAGTTGGTAAAACTGGAAAAGCAAGTAATATTAAGACCCACGCTTGCACTGCATTTTATAGTTGCTATTAAACCATTAAAACCTAGAGAATAAAACTTTCCGTTCAGTCACAAGCCACATTCTTAGCCACCTGTCCACAATTTCCCCCCAAAACAGCTCCCAATATGTCCATAACACAATATTACATTTTATGACGTGCAGGTCTGCATACCATCCGAGTGTGGGTGAGCTGGATTACAGGGTTCTTCTCAGGTTTCCCCAGCGTGTGAAGAACCAAGGAACTGTGGACTTCCTCCCAAAGAAGTCCAGACACGAGTGGGAATGGCACAGCTGTCATCGGTTAGTTCACAGCTCTGCTTTGTTCATTCCTTTTATCTATTCTAGCGATCGGCTACTTATTAATTTGTTTTTGTTTGTTCATATGTACTGGTTGTGTTCTTTATTGTTTTTTCCCCCCTATCTATTGTTTGTTCTCTTCTTTTTTGCGAATTCTGTCTTTTGTTTATTTTCCCTATCATTTGTCAATTCTGTCGTTTGGATATAGGAATCTGTCTGTTTTCTTTTAAGCTTTTGTTGTTCTTTCTTTAGTTGTTGTTGATTTTATGTATTGTGGAGTGTATCTACTCCAGCTTCTTCCCACGTTTAAAAAACATTCATGTTAGGTCCATTGAAGACACTGAAGAATCTAAATTGGTGTGAATTTGAATGGTTGTTTGTCGATATGTGACCCATGATTGGCTCGCGACCAGTCCAGGCTGTACCTCTCCTCTTGCCTAAAGTCAGCTGGGATAGGCTCCAGTTCACCCATATGACACCAAGTGCTAAAATGGATGGATGGTTAGTTCAATCTACAGTATGTGTCATATTTGTTTGTGTATGTTTGTAACTTCATTTGTCAATTCAATCTTTTTTTCATTTGTTGTTTTTTTTTTGCTTCCTATCCTTTGTTCATTTGTTGACATCTTTGTTGCTCAATTAGTTCATCGTTCATTCAGTATCTGCAGTATCTCTACCGATTATTCTGTCTTCCTGGCGACTGCTCAGTGGTTTAATCTACAGGATCTGTTGTCTGTCATTGTATGAAGGCACTACCACAGCATGGAGGCCTTCAGTAACTACGACCTGCTGGATCCCTCCAATGGACGCAAAGTGGCCGAGGGCCACAAAGCTAGTTTCTGTCTGGAGGACACGTCATGTGAACGTGGCGTGCGGAGGCGCTTTGCCTGCACCGCTCACACGCAGGTCTGCTCACAGATGACTTAGAAGCACACACACTTGTCATAGAGGATCATGTACATAAACAAGCTGGGTTTTTGTTTTTCTTTTTCTTTTTTATCCGTCAGGGGCTCAGTCCAGGTTGCTTTGACACCTACCACGCCAACATCGACTGCCAATGGATCGACATCACCGACGTGCCGCCAGGAAACTACACACTCCAGGTAAGGCAAATGCAACAAGATGCATAAAATTCAGTATGCACATTGTATGTAATGTATTTTTCTCAGGTGACTGTGAACCCCTATAAACTCGTCGAGGAGTCGGATTTCTCGAACAACGTGGCAAAGTGTGACATCCGGTACACAGGAATCTACGTGCAAGCAGCAAACTGCAGGATCACAAAGTAAGGGGTTGCTTAAACTGTGTCCTCTTGAGTTCACATGACCACAGCGGTGTGGAGCTGAAAACATAATTGAAAACAGTTCCATGCAGCTTTTGCATTATTGAGTGGTGCCTTGAGATATGAGTGGCCTGATTAGAGTTTTTCAGGACACAAGCAGTCATTTGGCTGTTTTTTTTTTTTTTTTTTTTTTGCTTTGACCTGTGAGTGCAAATATGAGATACGAATGCTGTCTGATGGCAGTGAACTCAACTCGCTTCACTTCACAATAAGCAGCACTTCGGAAAATAGTGAACAATACTTCGATAAAAGAAGCTTCAAGCTGTTTAATGACACTCCCAGTTGAAGTTTACTGTCAAACTCAACATAGAACAATTTCACGTGCATTTAAAACAAACACATAGCTTAGCCTTTGGTCCGCTAGCTTAATACTATTGCTAACACATAATAGGAAACGCATTTATATAACATTTTAAGCAACTGATATTTCAACACAAACAGTGCAGCAACACATTTACACATTCAATTTAACAGTACTCACAGTCATATTCTTTATGCTGCGAGAAGCTGAGACATCTGTAGTGCACAAATGTCTATGTACATTGTCTATCTTATACTGCCCTCAGGTGGCCAAACCAGGCAGTAGCACCAGGGCCATTCCATTGATGGATGCAAAGTGAGACAAAAACTGTTTATCCATCCAAATAAACAACTTTTGTCTCACTTTCCATTCCCTGTACCGCTTATCGTCACCAGGGTTGCAGTTGTGCTGCAATCTACCCAATCTGACTTTGGGTGAGAGGCGGGGTACACCATGAACTGGGCGCCAGCCAATCGTAGCGCACATATCGACAAACAATCATTCGCACTCAAATTCACACTTACGGACAATTTGGAGTCGACAATTAACCAAGCATATACGTTTTTGGAATGTGGGAGGAAACAGGAGTACCCACAGAAATCCCACGCAGGCACGGGGTGAACATGCAAACTACACAGGAAGCTCGGAGTCTATATTTGAACCCACTACCTCAGAACTGTGAGGCAGACATGCTAACCACTCTTTCACCGTCCTGCCAAAAACTGTCAAATTATTTAAAATTCTATTTAATTGTGTCATTACTGTATTATTTTTTTTAAGTACAACCCCAATTCCAGTGAAGTTGGGATGTTGTGTTAAACATAAATAAAACACAGAATACAATGATTTGCAAATCATGTTCAAACTATATTTAATTGAATACACTACAAAGACGAGATATTTAATGTTCAAACTGATAAATTTTATTGTTTTTAGCAAATAATCATTAACTTGGAATTTTATGGCTGCATCACGTTCCAAAAAAGCTGGGACAGGTGGCAAAAAAGTTGAGGAATGCTCATCAAACACCTGTTTGGAACATCCCACAGGTGAACAGGCTAATTGGGAACAGGTGGGTGCCATGATTGGGTATAAAAGGAGCTTCCCTGAATTGCTCAGTCATTCCCAAGCAAAGATGGGGCGAGGTTCACCTCTTTGTGAACAAGTGCGTGAGAAAATAGTCAAACAGTTTAAGGACAATGTTCCTCATCGTAAAATTGCAAGGAATTTTGGGATTTCATCATCTACGGTCCATGATATCATCAAAAGGTTCAGAGAATCTGGAGAAATCACTGGATGTAAGCGTCAAGGCCAAAAACCAACATTGAATGCCCGTGACCTTCGATCTCACATCAATGTGTGAAGGATATCAGCACATGCGCTCAGGAACACTTCAGAAAACCAATGTCAGTAAATACAGTTCGGCGCTACATCCGTAAGTGCAACTTAAAACTCTACTATGCAAAGCAAAACCCATTTATCAACAACACCCAGAAACGCCGCCGGCTTCTCTGGGCCCGAGCTCATCAAAGATGGACTGATGCAAAGTGGAGAAGTGTTCTGTGGTCCGACGAGTCCACTTTTCAAATTGTTTTTGGAAATTGTGGAGGTCGTGTCCAAAGAGGAAAAGAACCATCCGGACTGTTATGGACGCAAAGTTAAAAAGTCAGCATCTGTGATGGTATGCGGCTGTGTTAGTGCCAATGGCATGGGGAACTTACACATCTGTGAAGGCACCATTAATTCTGAAAGGTACATGCATGTTTTGGAGAAACATATGCTGCCATCCAAGCAATGTCTTTTTCATGGACACCCCTGCTTATTTCAGCAAGACAATGCCAAACCACATTCTGCACGTGTTACAACAGCGTGGCTTCGTAGTAAAAGAGTGCGGGTACTAGACTGGCCTGCCTGCAGTCCAGACCTGTCTCCCATTGAAAATGTGTGCCGCATTATGAAGCGTAAAATACGACAACAGAGACCCCGGACTGTTGGACAGCTGAAGCTGTACATCAAGCAAGAATGGGAAAGAATTCCACCTACAAAGCTTCAACATTTAGTATCCTCAGTTCCCAAATGTTTATTGAATGTTGTTAAAAGAAAAGGTGATGTAATACAGTGGTAAACACCCTGTCCCAGCTTTTTTGGAATGTGTTGCAGCCATAAAATTCTAAGTTAATGATTATTTGAACATTAAATATCTTGTCTTTGTAGTGTATTCAATTAAATATAGGTTGAACATGATTTGCAAATCATTGTATTGTGTTTTTATTTATGTTTAATGCAACGTCCCAACTTCATTGGAATTGGGCTTGTAAAATAACTCTTGTTACAGTGTTTACACGTCTCGTTATTTACACCGAAATGCTTAAACACTTTGGAGCCATGGATATTACAATGCACGCTGGAAACATACAGTATATTACAGTACACTTATACATTGCTCTAAATTCTACAGTTATTTACAACATACCATGCAGTAAAATACTGCGAAGTGATTATACTTTAATTAAATGTAGTCTCCACTGCATCCTGGGATTTTGGTTGACATCACACACTATAAACAGAGAGTAACTATATATGTTTTTCTTTTTTTTGTTTTCATTCATTGTAGTGCTGATTAGTCACACAAAGAAAATGGGAGATGTTTTGGCTTGCAGAAGAAGTTTACATACAGCTGAACTGACCATGATATCACTCTATCGCACACAGTTAAATAAGACACGCATTCAATGAACTACAGGTAACATAAACACACATTAATCATGTTACATTAATGCTGATTGTTCATGAACTATTAACATCTTTATTACGGCAGCAGTTCAACATTTCATGGCGCAATGCATGCTGCGAGCCACACGGCTTCTGGTACCAAATATAGTAACTCTCTGTGTGATGTCAACCAAAATTCCATGATGCGGTGGAAACTGTAGTTAATTACTATATAATCATTTTCACAAAGTATATTAATGTATCTGCGATTGGCTGGCAACCAGTTCAGGGTGTAACCCGCTTCTTGGCCGAAGATAGCTGGGATAGGCTCCAGCACTCCCGCGACCCTTCTGAGGATAAGGGGCTCGGAAAATGGATGGATGGTTATTAACGTATGGTATATGGTAAATAACTGTAGAATTTACAGGAATGTCTAACAGTTTACGTATCCGTTATATGTTCAACTACATTCACAATGTGTTTGATATGTGTGTTTGATCAAATTAAATGTATTTAACGTGTGTGTGTGTGGGGGGCGGGGGGTAATACTAGAAAAAAAAACTTTTTATTTGCAACGTCTGGTCTGGAACGTATCCAGGGATTCACTTGACAATCATTCATACCCAGCAACCCTTGCAAGCATGGGTGGCAAGAATCACTTTCCACACAGGAAGGTTGGAGCCAGGAATCGAATGTTAGAACTTTGAAGAAGACTACTGCTGATTCACTGTGCTGCCAAACACAGTTATGCTTACACATAAAACACTGGACAAACGTTTTCAGTCCAGGCATGGACTAGTATTTGGCAGTCGAATCAACAAAGGCAGAACACAGCAACATTAAATGTTCAGACATTAACTTTTTTCAAAAATCCTGGTCAGTTGTATTTAACTTGTAAGTATAATACATTTGAATTTCATCTTCTCGGACCATTTGTTTTCAAACTTTTATTTAGGCTTCCAATTTTTGTGCAATACATTTGATTAAAATCATTACTTAGGCAGTTGTTTTTATTTTCCGAGATTTAATAGCACTGTTAATGTTCAAACTATGCAAATGGTAGAGTGCCCTACAGTAATATTAATTATACTTTTGAGAAAAAAAACTACTACTACTCACCTGGCATGCATATTCACCTCAGCTCCGAATTGAAGTGCGGTTTTCTATTTGACAGGAGCTGACCTGAGTGACAGCACTTTGCTGAAGACGAGTTCTGCTGCTGAAATAGTTCTTCATGTACTACAATGTTGCTAAAACAACCAAGTGAGAATTTTAAAGAATTACTTTCTGTCTTTTTTTATGAGAATGTTCAGTTGCTAAACAATGCATGAGTGTTGTCTATTGTATAACAACAGAAATATGTCTGTAACTGAATAGGTGCTTTTTGTTTTGTTGATAAAATAGAATGGAAAAGCAAAGGTGGGGAAAATAAGTGTTGTTTAGCATTGAGGCCTTCTGTAATATAAAAAAATTGTTTCTTGCATGTATTGTTTATAGTCTTTCCCCTTTTTTTACCCTCACAATTGTATATTTATAAAAGTGCATTTTAATGTATGAACTGTTATTATCTAAGAGTGCCATTCCGCTATTCTCTTTCTTTTAAAAAGTCCCGGCATTACGGGTATACTGAAACTTAAAATTGCTCATCATACCTGTCACAACAGTATGCTTATTGTCACGCGTTGCACCCAGCAATAAATGGGAAATGTTTTAACAAGATGAATGGTGAGGTGTTTAGTACTATACTCAAGTAAGTTCAAGCAAAGGATACATACAGTAACTGATAGAATAGATGGCTAAAGACCTCACCAGGGTCGCAGGCGTGCTGGAGCCTATCCCTGCTAACTTCGGTACCCCCTGAACTAGTAACCAGCCAATCGCATGTAAAGGGGAAAAAAACTAGCACACTACAAAATTATGTTTCACTGGATGGAGCATAATAGTTCCTGAAACTGTTACTGTTACTCCTGCCTGCATCCTTTACTTCCTAAAAAGAAGACGAAATGTTGATGTGGCACTTAAACTGTGAATGTTTTATTTAACATGTTAAGTGTGAAAATTCTTCTTTTCCTTTCGGCTTGTTCCGTTAGGGGTCGCCACAGCGTGTCATCCTTTTCCATGTAAGCCTATTTCCTGCATCCTCCTCTCGAACACCAACTGCCCTCATTTCTTCCCTCACGACATCCATCAACCTTCTCTTTGGTCTTCCTCTAGCTCTCGCCTGGCAGCTCCATCCTCGTCACCTCTCTACCAATATACTCATTATCTCTCCTCTGGACGTGTCCAAGCCATTGAAGTCTGCTCTCTCTAACTTTGTCTCCAAAACATTTCTAATTTTATCCAACCTGGTCACTCCGAGAGCGAACCTCAACATCTTCATTTCCTCCACCTCCAGCTCTGCTTCCTGTTGTCTCTTCAGTGCCACTGTCTCTAAGCCGTACATCATGGCTGGCCTCACCACTGTTTTATAAACTTGTCCCTACATCATAGCAGAGACTCTTCTGTCACATAACACACGTGACACCTTCCTCCACCCGTTCCAACCTGCTTGGACCCGTTTCTTCACTTCCTGCCCACACTCACCATTGCTCTGGACGGTTGACCCCAAGTATTTAAAGTCCTCCACTCTTGCTATCTCTTCTCCCTGTAGCCTCACTCTCCCCCCCCCCCCCACCCCTCTCATTCATGCACATATATTCTCTTACTTTGGCTCATCTTTATTACTCTCCTTTCCAGTGCATGCCTCCATCTTTCTAACTGTTCCGCCACCTCCTCCCTGCTTTCACTGCAGATCACAATGTCATCTGTGAATATTATGGTCCATGGGGACTCCTTAACTTCATCTGTCAGCCTATCCATCACCACTGCAAACAGGAAGGGGCTCAGGGCTGATCCCTGATACAGTCCCACCTCCATCTTAAACTCTTCTGTCACACCTACAGCACACCTCACCACTGTTCTGCTGCCCTCGTACATCTATCCATCCATCCATCCATTTTCTGAGCCGCTTCTCCTCACTAGGGTCGCGGGCGTGCTGGAGCCTATCCCAGCTGTCATCGGGCAGGAGGCGGGGTACACCCTGAACTGTTTGCCAGCCAATCGCAGGGCACATAGAAACAAACAACCATTCACACTCACAGTCATGCCTACGGGCAATTTAGAGTCTCCAATTAATGCATGTTTTTTGGGATGGGGGAGGAAACCGGAGTGCCCGGAGAAAACCCACGCAGGCACGGGGAGAACATGCAAACTCCACACAGGCGGGGCCGGGGATTGAACCCGGGTCCGCAGAACTGTGAGGCTGACGCTCTAACCAGTCGGTCACCGTGCCGCCGCCCTCGTACATGTCCTGTATTATTCTAACACACTTCTCTGCCACTCCAGACCTCCGCATGCAGTACCACAGTTCCTCTCAGGGTACTGTATCATAGGCTTTCTCTAGATCCACAAAGAAACAATGTAGCTCCGTCTGACCTTCTCTGTACTTCTCCATCAACACCCTCTGTGGTACTGTGGTACTCTTTCTAGGGATGAAACTATACTGTTCCTAACAAATATTCACTTCTGTCCTGAGTCGAGCCTCCACTACTTTTTCTCATAACTTCATTGTGTGGCCCATGAACTTTATTCCTCTATAATTCCCACAGCTCTGCACATTACCCTTGTTCTTAAAAAAGGACAACAGCACACTTTCCTCCATTCCTCTGGCATCTTCTCACCCGTTAGAATTCTGTTGAACAAGCTGGTCAAAATCTCCACAGCCACCTCTCCTAGATGCTTCCATACCTCCACAGGAATGTCATCAGGACCAGCTGGCTTTCCATTTTTATCCTCTCTAATGCCTTTCTAACCTCCTCCTTACAAATCATTGTCACTTCCTGGTCCACCACACTTGCCTCATCTACTCTTCCTTCGCTCTCATTTTCATCAACTCCTCAAAGTATTCTTTCCAGCTATCCAGCACACTACTGGCACCAGTCAACATATTTCTATGTATGTTCTTAATCACTCTAACCTGCTGCACGTCCTTTCTATTTGTATCCCTCTGTCTGGTCAACCTGTATAGATCTTTTTCTCCTTCTTTACTGTCCAACCTGGCATACATGTCATCATATACCTCGTTTGGCCTTTGCCACCTCTACCTTCACCCTATGTCACATCTCCATGGCTTCCTTTCCCTTCTTCTCAGTCCCACTTTTTCTTAGCTAACCTCTTTCCTTGTATGATGATTTCCTGTACTTTGAGGTTCCAGCACCAAGTCAAGTCTCCTTCGCTCCTTTTCTTCCAGAAGATACACCAAGTACTCTCCTGCCTGCCTCTCTGATCACCTTAGCTGTAGTGGTCCAGTCTTCTGGAAGCTCCTCCTGTCCACCGAGAGCCTGTCTCACCTCTTCCCGAAAAGCCGCACAACACTCTTCCTTTCTCAGCTTCCACCACATGGTTCTCTGCTCTGCCTTTGTCTTCTTAATCTACCTCCCCACCACCAGAGTCATTTTACACACCACCATCCTATGCTGTCTAGCCACACTCAACCCCTACCACTACCTTACAGTCAGATTGCACGAGATGTAATCCACCTACGTGCTTCTACCTCCGCTCTTGTAGGTCACCCTATGTTCCTGCCTCTTCTGGAAAAAAAAGTGTTCACTAAAGCCATTTCCATCCTTTTTGCGAAGTCTACCACCATCTGTCCCTCCAAGTTCCTTTCCTGGATGCCGAACTTACCCATCACTTCTTCATCACCCTTGTTTCCTTCACCAACATGTCCATTACATGTGCTGGAGCCTATCCCAGCTATCTTCGGGGGAGACTTTCATCTGGTCACCAGCCAATCGCAGGGCACATATTAACAAGCAACCATTCACACTCACATTCACACCTACAGACAATTTAGAGACTTCAATAAACCTACCATGCATGTTTTTGGAATGTGTGAGGAAACCGGAGTACCCGGAGAAAACCCACGCAGGCACGGGGAGAACATGAAAACTCCACACAAGCGAGGCCAGGATTTGGACCTGGGTCTTCAGAACTGTGAGGCAGATGTGCTAACCAGTTGTCCACCCTTCCACCTTACCAGATTATTGTTGTGATTTTATTTTTCCATTTGTGACCCGCTTCTCCTCACTCGGGTCGCGGGAGTGCTGGAGCCTATCCCAGCTATCATCGGGCAGGAGGCGGGGTACACCCTGAACTGGTTGCCAGCTAATCGCAGCATTTTATTTTTATTTTTACAAAAGTGAAGTACAATGTGTGAATACTTTTGCCACCTCTGTAAATTGTGTATAAAGTGCAAAATAATAAAACTTATTTCATTGTCCAAATATATCTGGACCTAACAGGAGACTGACTCCACTCCCTTTCCCCTCTGGAAGGGAGCTACAGGGTGAATCTGAATGGCTGGGGCACAGCACTCCCCTCCTCCTTTCCCCCTCACTGTTGAAGCTGTTTGCTTAGGACAGGTTCGTCGTGTTCGGCTTGTAGGGCACGTGGGTCGGACAGAGCTGCCTGTCAGCATTCTGTCTCCACCCCAAATGGCAAGGAGGAGAGACATTTCACAGATCCGCAGCCCAAGGAGGAGAGCAACACTGCGAAATACAGTATGTACGTCAGCATGCTGTTCTTATCTTGACGTGTGTGAGAGGCTCGCAGTGAACAAATGTCAGAGCCAACAGTGACACAAGATGAACCTCGGAAGTCCTCACTCTACCTGAGGGGTAATTTTGTTTGCAAAAGAAAGTCTTTGCAAAATGCATCAATACTTAATTGCTATCATGCTGCACTATCAAAGAGATGGGAGAGTAACACATGGTTCATTCTATTGCTAAATTAATGCTGAGATGCACCAAAAGCTGTCAATCATCACAAGTCAAGACAGACTCAACAACAAATTAATAAAACTGATGTACTGACATCGTAGTTTTGTAGGGGTAGATTGATATTGACTTGCGCATGGTGTAACCTGCGGGGCCACCAAATTTCCCATCAGAAAAAACCAAATACATTAGAATTAAATCACATAAAATACAAATGGTTAAGTTATCTTTCATTTTAGAACATCTTTTATATTATTCACTATTCACTTGCTATATAACAACTCACCACTGTGTAAAAATACTTCAGGACAATGTACAATAATGTTATACATTTTACAAACAGCATATATCAATTATGCACATAAACATTATTACCCATTTTTATACCTTTGATTTTGTACGCTTTGCTCAAATGTGACTTTCGATGTGTAATAAATATTCAACTATGCAAACATATTATGCTTATATCAACATTTTCATAGACTGTCTATATATATCGGTCAGTCCGTCCATCCATCTGTCTGTCTGTCTGTTCCCCCGCCCTAATTTTTTAGCCTGCCCAAAAACCTTGGACATCTGAGATAGTGAAAAACGGTTTAACGCTATATCATTAGAATTTAGTACTAAATTGTTCTCAGTCGTTGCACATTTTCCGCCCTTACCTTGTTTAATGTATTTGGGGGTGAACATGAAAATGACTTCACAGGCATTTTAAAGAAATGCTATCCATATATAAACCCAGTAGGGCGTTGAAATCTACAGACTCAGGTCAAATAGTGGAGCACAGAGTCCAAAGCAAACATGGTGAAGCAGCATTTAGCTGTTATGCTGCAGACAAATGGAATAAACTGCCAATAGAAGGGATGTCAGCCCCAAGTGTGAATGTTTTAACTCCAGGTTAAAAAATGTTTTTTCTCATGCTTATAATTGAACTGTTTTAAAGCATTTTAAAGTCCTTTTTTAGAATGTTGTTCTCGCACTCTTTCAGTAATTTTAGTAAGCCTTCTTTTATTTCTGTACTTTGTTTTTAAATCTCTTCTGCCCTTTGTTTTTAAATGCTTTTAATCACATAAAGCACATTGAGTTGCCTCGTGTATGAAATGCGCTATATAAATACAGTGTATAGCTACCTTGCCTTGCCTATGTGATCATTAAATCATGGTAACATTAAAATATTATCTTCCTGTGCTTGTGTGGATTTTCACCAGGTACTCTGACTTCCTCTCACATTTTAAACATTGACGACTCTAAATGTTCCATACTATAGGCGTGCATGTGCGTGGAAATGGTTGTTTGTCTATATGTGCCCTCCGATTGACTGACAACCAGTCCAGGGAGGCGACTCTTGTGAGGATAAGCAATTTAGAAGATCGCTGGATGGATGGCAAAGTAGAGATTGTAAATTGAAAGTTGCCTTCCTCTGGTGCTGTTTACGACTATTTCAGTAGCTGTATGTATTTATGCTGACACATAACCACAGACATGCTGACATTTCCTCACATCCCCAGTGTGTGCTCAAAGTCTGGGAAACGAGTGTCATTAGTGAAAGGCTCTGTTGCTCTGTCTGAAAGCACTAGGTGTATTTGCCTATCCCAAATGGTTTGTTTGCAGTCGAGAAAGGAAGTTAGTTTTGGTGTGTGTGCTGCAAATGAACAAATATATTTCTCAGCCTCGACATCCTGCAAGAGGAAGCCATTCGCGTGGACCACTCATTGAGTGGCCTGACATATTGTTCCCTACTTAAAATAAAAAAACATGTGCCCACTGACCTTAGTGTTTTTCCCCAAGAGCTGCTGAGTTAAAAAAAAAACACTGCACAAAAATGTATTTAAAGACCCTATAATGTAAAATCAGAGCTTTGTTTCTAAAGACATGGCATACATGTTTGAAGATAATTGCTGAAAACCCTGAAATGGTTGCCAGCCAATCGCAGGGCACATACAAACAAACAACCATTCGCACTCACATTTACACCTACGGGCAATTTAGAGACTTCAGTCAACCTACCATGCATGTTTTTTGGGATGTGGGAGGAAACCGGAGTGCCCGGAGAAAACCCACACAGGTACGGGGAGAACATGCAGGCTCCACACAAAAAGGCCAGATTTTAACCCTTCACTTCAGAACTGTGAGGCGGATGTGCTAATCAGTCATTTATCGTGCTGCCGATATAAGTATATAATATCCATCCATCCATTTTCAGTACCGCTTCGCCTCACTAGTATATTAATTCAATATATAAATATAATATATATTAAAATATATAATTACTGTTGTTAAAATGACTTGAAAGGACTCGAAACTCAAAGTGTATGATTTGCGGCTGGACTCGGGACTTGAGGGGTAAACACTTGAGACTTGTGATTTGCAAAGCAATGACTTGGCCCCACCTCTGGTATTTAACAACACTTTGTTTGTAATGTGTCAAAGTTAGAAGGCGTATTTTCACTTGGAAAAAATGGACTTTAAAAAAGACTAGTGCAGTTCACATTGCTAATCGGTGGGTGGTGTCAATGCACAACGAAACAGTTTGCTAGCCGCCGAAAACGTAGAAGAAGAAGCCCCTCTGAAAATGGACTAATGAGTCTGCATCATCGCTCTCTTTCCACACACACACAGAAGGGAAAGATGGCAACGACAAACAAGTTTTATGTCACTCACTTGTCAGCCTGTCTTCTCTTCGTGGTGTTTCTGTCACAATATCCGGCTGAGGCTTCGGATGACCAAACGAAAACGGTGGAGTTTGACGTGAAACCGGGAGGGACGTTGTACACTTTTGCAGAGTCCATTGTATGTATAATTCATATAAAAACGACAAAATGCATGCGCTTCAAAAATGTGTTTCCAGTAATGTTGTTTGTTTCGCATGTCTTTGTAAAGGTTTACTAGAGTTGTCACTGCCACACGACAGCAGCTGACTATAGTGTCCTTTGTCTACAAGCACTTATCGGCTTTAAGAGGTGCTGTGCATTACATACACACATTTTGTGGTAGTCTTGGCAAACAAAAGGGGAGTGCTGCGTTCTTGAAAGCTCCGACCTCAGTTATATCCATGTGTACACATAGTGGTAAGTTTTCAGCATAATGCTTTAATGTACCTTCAAATGCTAAATAACTCTTAGGGAGGTCTTAAGACATATTTTGTGTTTACTTTCCACTGGAACGCTTTCAAGTCTGCGTTTATAAATGCCAACTGTCAAATTTCCTACTTGGAACGCGGCGAAAAACTACATTCTGTCGCTTGTTGATGACGCCACGTCCAGTGAACGACTGACACGTCGCTGGCCGCCACAAAGATGTCATTCATTGGCTGAGGAATAGGATTCGTGATATATATACTTTAGCATTTTAATCGCTTTGAAGTCGCCACTTAATTTTAGCAATGATATAATTAAGTTATTTATATTACTCTATTTTATTACTTTTTAAGTGTAATTGTTTACAAGCATCGGAATGATGTGGATGGAACTAAAATTCATATGTACAGCTACAGCTTTTACTTTAGCTAATATATCCATCCATCCATTTTCTGAGCCGCTTCTCCTCACTAGGGTCGCGGGGGTGCTGGAGCCTATCCCAGCTGTCATCGGGCAGGAGGCGGGGTACACCCTGAACTGGTTGCCAGCCAATCGCAGGGCACATAGGAACAAACAACCATTCGCACTCACAGTCATGCCTACGGGCAATTTAGAGTCTCCAATTCATGCATGTTTTTTGGGATGTGGGAGGAAACCGGAGTGCCCGGAGAAAACCCACGCAGGCACGGGGAGAACATGCAAACTCCACACAGGCGGGGACGGGGATTGAACCCCGCACCTCAGAACTGTGAGGCTGACGCTCTAACCAGTCGGCCACCGTGCCGCCTAGCTAATATATTATTATTATTATTTATTATTGCACTGATATTTACATTGTATACAAGTATGATTTTGTAGGGATTCCAAGGGCTGGACTAATACAATTAATTTTGATCATTCCATTTATTATATTGGATCCCTTAATAAGATTAGATTGTAAAGATCAGTAATTTGCACACTTGCTGGATAATTGCTCTGCAGTCATACTAGTGATAATAATAATCAGTTCTCTTCTTCAGAGGCACTCACTGACTATTCAAGTTTAAAACTGAGTGATGCCTTAGGCAAAGGCAAACATGAGTTGTAATGTTTAATGGAATGTAGCTGAAGGTGTGTCAACATTGTTTTTTTTGTTTTGTTTTTCAGGGGGGGTATGAATGCTCATTCTCATTTGTCACACAAGGAGGAACCAATGAGGTGAGTGTCATACAACTGTTTTCCACCACAGGAAGTTGCAACACTCGCATCATTCTTTGCACCAAGACACACAGTAGCCAAGCACCATTCTAACTGAAATCTCAAACCTTACAGTCAGGTCAGTTGGCATAGACACCTGCATTTCTGACTGCCTGTCACTATGCGGCATGTTATGGTCTGACCGCAGGGTTGGCTCTTGCACTGCAACATGCACAATGCAAATGCTGGTTGGTTCATTACCAAGATGGCGCGCGCCTACCAGTGTGGTCGCCTCGGTAACGCGCTCTCTAGTATTGTCTTTGTTTTTGTGTTTTTCGTCCGTCTTTTGGAGACCTTACACGACTCACTTACACAAGGGGAGACCTGCTAACCATCAAGGAGTCTACTCCGGACTTTCTGTCACCAACTTTCGAATATCCGCTCAGTTTTTTCCCCGAGTTACTCACCGGAGCGGCGTCCGCGGTTTTCGGCGCATGGAGACGGAAGCGGCGCCACAGAGGGAAGCGAGCCGGCATTCAGGTGAAACTCCGCAAGAGAGGACACAGATTGGCGTTCCCGTCGATCCACCTCGCGAATGTACGCTCCCTACCCAACAAATGGACGAGCTTCATCTTCTGTTAAAGACCAGTAAAGACTTCGGACGTTCCGCGGCCATGTGCTTCACGGAGACCTGGCTCTGCGACGCTGTACCCGATGACGCCGTTATGCTTCCCGGTTTCCACATTCATCGAGCGGACCGCGACATGGAATCATCGGGGAAAACAAAGGGCGGCGGGATATGCCTCTATATTAAAGGAACCTGTGTTTTAAAATCTCCTAACTCCCGTGGTTCCAAGCGTGTTCGTTTTCATGAAAGAACTTCGTTCACAACAATGTATCAAAACCAACCAATTTATTCCTGACAGAGGAGTCTATACATTTGCAGAGCTCTGGGTTCGTAACTACCCCATCTTATCCTTAGCAGATAAAGTAGTCGAACTCCAACTATCTGATTCTACCCCAGACTTATACAATGTTTCAAACGGGCCAGTATGGAATCGCTGTCGTCTGATTGGTCCGTAATCTGACGTCATCGTTGTCCTGCAGAATGATGACCATTTGATCTGGCTCCAGACTTCTGCTCCAGGTGTCGCCTGCAGATGTCGGCTCACATTCCTGCATTCAATGTTTATAGTGGCTCCCCGCAGTTCCTTTCTTCCTTGAGATGTGTCTCCAAATACCACCTGATGGGGGGGTTTTCCTGCAATAAAACTCCTACCCCCTTATCTGATTATACTGTAATACACATCCTCTTCCAAACTAGTTAGACCCTGAAACTCTATATTATATTCTATTACATATAGAATTACGTATTAGAATATTAAGTATTCTATATTCCCTTCAATATCAACGTAAAATGGTGTACGGGCGTCACGGTGCTCAGCACACACTACAGCTCGCATTTGGAGTCGCTATTCTTAAACTGTAAACCATTCTACTCGCCACGTGAGTTTGCATCATTCATACTGGCTGGAGTCTATATAACGCCTCAAGCTAACACGAACACCGCATTGCTAACGCTCGCCGATCAAGTCAACGAAATTGAAAAAAAACACCCGACTCACCCCTCATTATTCTCGGGGACTTTAACAAAGCTAAACTCAACCACGAACTCCCTAAATACAAGCAGCACATCGACTGTCCTACCAGGGAAAATAATACTTTAGACCACTACTACACTACGGTAAAAAACGCATACCGTGCTATACCTCGTGCCGCCTTGGGCTCGTCTGATCACTGCTTAATTCACTTAATACCGACGTACAGGCAAGAACTTAAATGCGCGAAGCCTACAGTGAAAACAGTCAAAAAGTGGACAAATGAAGCCAAGATGGAACTTCAAAGCTGTTTAGACTGCACAGACTGGAGTGTCTTTGAAAATTCAGCTGGCAGCCTGGATGAATATACGGACACTGTCACATCCTATATCAGTTTCTGTGAAGAGGTTTGTGTACCAACAAAATCATTTCGCACATTCAATAACAATAAGCCGTGGTTCACTGCTAAACTTAAGCAGCTTCGCCAAGCTAAGGAGGACGCATATCAGAGCGGAGACAGGGCCCTGTATAATCGAGCTAGAAACCAGCTGACCAAAGAAATTAACATTGCAAAGAGGATCTATACAGCAAAGTTGGAAAAACAGTTTACCGCAAACGACTCTAAATCAGTCTGGCATGCATTCCAATCGCTGACTAATTACAAGCGACGATCCCCCCAAGCTGAGAACAATAGCACACTAGCCAACGACTTGAATACCTTCTACTGCAGATTTGAAAAGGACAGTTTCACACCACACACCAACCCGGCCGCACCCGCGACCACAATCACACCTCTGACCTCTGCGTTAACCATCCATGAACACGATGTGAGACGCATCTTCAAACAACAAAAGATTAACAAAGCGGCAGGCCCGGACCACGTGTCCCCATCCTGCCTCAAAGTCTGCGCGGACCAGCTCGCTCCAGTCTTCACTCAGATCTTCAATAGATCTCTGGAAATGTGCGAAGTTCCATCCTGTTTCAAACGCTCCACCATCATCCCAGTCCCCAAGAAACCTGCAATCTCGGGTCTGAATGACTACAGGCCTGTCGCTTTGACATCTGTGGTCATGAAGTCCTTTGAACGTCTTGTGCTGGACCACCTCAAGAGTGTCACAGGTCCCCTGCTGGACCCCCTGCAGTTTGCCTACCAAGCGAACAGATCTGCGGATGATGCAGTCAACATGGGATTGCACTTCATCCTAGAACACCTCGACAGTGCAGGGACCTACGCGAGGATCCTTTTCGTCGACTTCAGCTCAGCGTTCAACACCATCATCCCTGAACTCCTTTCATCCAAGCTTCTCCAGCTCAGCGTCTCACCTGCCATCTGCCAGTGGATTTACACTTTTCTGACGGGCAGGACACAGCAGGTCAGGCTGGGGGAGGCCACCTCATCCACACGCAGCATCAGCACTGGGGCGCCCCAAGGTTGTGTCCTCTCTCCGCTGCTCTTCTCTCTCTACACGAACGACTGCACCTCAGCGAACCCGACTGTCAAACTCCTGAAGTTTGCAGATGACACCACTGTCATCGGCCTCATCAAGGACGGTGACGAGTCTGCATATCGACAGGAAGCGGAGCGGCTGGAGCTGTGGTGCGGCCGACACAACCTGGAGCTGAACACGCTCAAGACTGTAGAGATGATCGTGGACTTCAGGAGGCATCCTTCGCCACAGCTGCCCCTCACGTTGTCCAGCTGCCTTGTGTCAACCGTCGAGACCTTCAAGTTCCTGGGAATTACAATCTCCCAGGACCTGAAGTGGGCGACCAACATCAACTCCGTCCTAAAAAAGGCCCAGCAGAGGATGTACTTCCTGCGGCTTCTGAGAAAGCACGGCCTGCCACCGGAGCTGTTGAGGCAGTTCTACACAGCAGTCATTGAATCAGTCCTGTGTTCTTCCATCACAGTCTGGTTTGGTGCTGCTACAAAAAAGGACAAACTCCGACTGCAACGGACAATCAAAACTGCTGAAAGGATTGTCGGTACCCCCCTACCCACCCTTGAGGACTTGCACGCTGCCAGAACTAAGACAAGGGCATGCAAAATCCTCTCGGACCCTCCCCACCCCGGTCACCAGCTCTTCCAGCTCCTTCCCTCAGGTAGGCGCTACCGATCAATGCAAACTAGAACTAGTAGACATTCCAACAGCTTCTTCCCTCTTGCAATCAACTTCTTAAACAGCTAACCTACAATTCCATTACAACATGCTGGCAATTTTTTGACTTGAGTTCGTTGTCACATTTCTGTGGGGCCAATTATGTATTACTCGTGCACTCACTGTAGTTGTCTCGCCGTGCTGCGCTATTTGCATATACTGGCCACTCATGCCAGAGTAGCATCTGCTCCATTTGCACACTGATTGAGGAGTATCTGTAACATTTGCACAACCATTGTACCAGATTATCGCACTACTCGTCACTTTAAACCGCATACACTCCTTGAAGTCTCAGTGCCCTTTGCACAATGGTCATTGCACCGGACTATTGCGATATTAGCCATTCGAACTGCTCTAAGTGCTAGAGGACTCTCCATCTTTTTGCACAATTGTTTTTTGTCAATGTCTTTATGTCTCCAAAGTGTTCTGTAAATTGACTGTCTGTTGTACTAGAGCGGCTCCAACTACCGGAGACAAATTCCTTGTGTGTTTTGGACATACTTGGCAAATAAAGATGATTCTGATTCTGATTATAGTGAATTCCAGTCAAGAGATTGTGATTTACTGTGATAGTGATGAGCTATGTTGTCCTCTGTTTCTAGAAATGGTTCATGAGTGTGGGCCTTAGTAATGACAGCAAGCTTTTTTCCTGCTCTGTGTGGAGGTGAGGACAGTGTACACACACACACACACACACACACACACACACACGCACACACGTGTATTAGCACAGTAACAGGAAAAACTTAAGAAACAAGCAAGAGTAGCATGGAGAATTGGTGCCCCCCGTGTCTGGTAGGTGGCAATAATGTCATTTATCCTCACACGTTCATTCAAACACACAGGTCAAATGTCACTTCCTGTTACGTGCTTTGGCGAAGACTAATAGAAGGCACCAAAGTAATAGTAAACATTCATAGTGTTACTTAACGGAGGCAGTGGACCTGGCAAGTTGCGGAAATGTCACCCTCGGAGCTTACACAATTCCTGTGAAAAGTAAAAAACAATGGGTGAGTTTAATGTTGGTTATGTTACATTATAAATAGGGTTGGGCATCGTTTGAATTTGAGCGGTTCCGACTCCGGTTCCTTAGTTCGATTCCGGTTCCAAACGATTCTCGATTTCGATTCTTTTAAGGGGCTGGGTCAAAAAAGTTTGCATGGTTTAAATAAAGGGTGTCCAAATTATGAACATCAATTTTCTTAGCAGCCCACAGCATAGAGTAAAATGAACATTTGACTCGAGGTTCTTTATAACCAGTATCAATATCAAACCTATCAACTAAAAGGCAGTGTATGTGGAACTAACACAATTGACTTAATAGTCATTAATTAATGTTTCAGCTAAAAGTTAAAAATAGCAGTTAAAGTAGTTATTTTAACTGTTTTAACAATTTTATTGTTTGTCCCCCAGTTGACTTAGAGTTGTCTTCACTGACAACGTTGTTAAAATGGTTATTTTAACAATGCTATATAGTTGCCCCTGTATTCTGTTTCATCACATCAAATGGTTTCTATGTTCAAGTTTTAACTTGACTCCTTGTTTTAAACTTGTAGCCTTTTATTTTGAAGGGTACGCACCAGAACTCAGCATTTTGCCATGATAAGTAGCTTCACATGGCACCGGTGATTATTATTATTATTATTTTTTTCTTTATTTATTTTTATTTTATTTTTTTAATGGATGGAACCAAATGCTATAAAGCGCTGATTCCTTTCCCTACCCATCAATGAGGCACAAGGTTAGTGTTTCTGATACTGTGAGACAACGTTTGTGAATTTTGTCCCAATTCATTGTGATGTAAAGTTATAGCCCACGCCGCCGTTGGGCACAAGTACGTCATCGTGCGCGTTCTTCTTTGTTGGTTTACGCCACTTCTTCTTCATGGCTGGAGGACTAGGCATCGAAACTGGGAATCAAAATGTTTTCATTTGAACGGTTCTGGGAGAACCGGAACGTTAGTTCCGGTTCCAATCGGTTCTTGATTCTTGATGCCCAACCCTACCCAACATTGAGTACTGTATAGTTCAAACAAAAAGAACACGCTGCTCATGGAATTATGTGCACGTTTGGCTGATGCTGTCGTGCGGGCCAGTGTCATGCTGGCTTCAAATTGATCCCGCGCGCCGGACGAAATTGCTGCCTGGGCCGGAACTGGTCCGCAGGCCGGGAGGTTGACATGACTGCCTTATGCAGAGTGCATATTAGTGGAGCAACCCAAATGTATTCAAAACAAACAAAATTGATTTCAAACCATCATCATCCGTGAGATCACGCAAAGCGTCAGCAAATCTTGCGCGACTTCAGAGGATGGATTAACTCCTACTTTTTTGCTTTTTCTTTGGCTTTTTGGACACCGAAGAAGTGATTGACAACAATTGAAACAGAAATGTAAATTACTGCAACGTGGTAAAGGGTGTGGGTGCTTAGTACACAATTTGTTATTTTAACTCTTTCTTTAAAAAGAAAATTACTTTCTAAATATTCTGGGCTCCTGGTTAAATTCCAGCGTTGAGCCAAATAATGCAGTCCACCAGGAAGTGTGCTATGTTGGATGTCTGTGTGATGTAAGCCTGAGCAACACAATGTTGTCGTTCTTTCAACCACAAAGTAGTTGAGCCTGCATGAACAAGTACTGTGCTATATTTTGCCTCAATTGCTTCAAGACACGATTAATCACCAATGAATTCCACACGGGACTAAATGATGATCAATAAATCAATTACAATGTCCATCCCCACTTACATGAACAAATGTATGCAAATTAATCAGTATGTATGACAACTAATCAGTTTGTTTTCTCTGCAAAGGCCTACAGGGAAATCATACTTGTTTTTCACTGCGTTCAAAATGGAGTTGAAGGGAACCAAAGTTGAATTTGCAAATGCATACGTAAGTACAAACCAACTACTTTTGTGTCATCAATGTTGCTTTTCAAGTTCACAAGCATGAATCCTCCAGGGTCAGTGCGTGGTTACAGTTACAGATGATGAACAATTTTTTTTTAATGGTTTAAAAAAAAAAAAAACTTAAAATGTGATTGAAGATATGCATAATTTTCACAATTGTAAACCGTTCCCAGGTGTTTAAATACATGCTTTCAGTACACCATGGATTGGTAATTATGGTACACTTTACACACACTGTTCCTGGTCTCACTGAAATTAGCCCCTTTTTAGCGGCTGGCCTGTGTCATGCAAGTGAGCAAAGATATACATACTGTTGGACCAATCGTGAGTCCGCCTTTCATTACCACAACGACCCGGGGCAGAGCCTTACTCTTGCGACTGGAGTGGCTTCATTTCTGGAGTGCAACCGAGAGTATGGGGGCGGGGCAGTGAGAACCCATAAAGTCAATACAAGAATTTTCACTCGTCGAGGCAGGATTTCATACCTAACACTGTGCCTGTAGCACATGAGCACACCCACTCCCATTGCGTCGACAAGTTCACTGACCAATCGAGTATGTTTCAGTTCTCAGAGGGTTACGCTAATCAGTGCAATCAATGCAGCTCTGCTTACTTTTGTAATGGCCAGAGAAACCCTGTGTGGGTGCACTGGTACGTCATAGGGGGGTGGAAGCACAGAACGACTCACTCAATGACATCTTTAGAAATAGGCAGATAACAAAGATTTATTTGGTTCTGTAGTTGTATACTTGATGGGTGGGCAGAAACCCAATTAATAGGATACCAACAATCAAAAGTCATGCTCTTTCATGGTCTCGCCATTTCAGCACATACACTATGCCTGGGCTTGGCGAAGGTGCGCCATGCACAGCTTAGTCCCGTTGAAAAGGCCTTGAAGTCTATTTTAGATGTTCTGTCAAGTGACGTGCCAAGCTGCGCCACCACCTGGTAAATACAGTAATCCCTCTTTTGTCGCAGGGGTTAAGTTCCGGACCAGGCCCGCTATAGGTGAATTGCGCAAAGTAGCGACCACATTTTTTTGAGGGATTATGTATAACTATTTTAAATCTGTATGAGCCTCCTCAGACTCTTATCAATCGTTCCCACACTCCTATTAACCTCTAAGATACTCCTGTAAACACTTTGTATACTCTTAAACACCTTTTAAACATACAGTAATGCAGTCGTACTGTTTTCTTACAGTTTCAATGTTTTAGGCTAGGAAGTGTTTATTTTACCACAAGAAAATTACAGTATACACTTAAAATCCTGTGATATAGCAAATTATGCGTGATATATGGAAACGAAAATCTGCGTAGCACTGAATCCGCAATAGGTGAACCACGATATAGTGAGGGAAAGCTGTATAGGTGGTACCTTCTAACCTTTGCGCCTTATCAGCGTTTCTCCTGACAATGTGTGATCAGTTGGTGCGGCGCTTGTATTGGACAGCAAAAAGCTGACACCAATTCACCGCCATAGCAAAGACACAAGCCCCGGTGACAGTTTCGACTTGCTATTACCACGGATGTTCTCGATACTCACTCCAGCCCCCCGTCATTGTGCTGATCAAAGTGCTTCCCCGCGCTCTGAGGAGGTTTGGAAAGTACAGAGTCGGCACAAATGTCACATAATCAAGCAAGGTGGCGCAGAAGATGAACTTTTTTTTCCTTCTTTGTGTAGCCTGTAAATAAGGACGCCTCCAACTTGGCAGTAGAACAAGGCTCAAGATGTCTGTGCCCAACGCTTGGCCGAGTTTGCCTTTCGTAAATGTTTTGTGAGCTGCCCATGCCTGAAACGGGGTCATTTCACATGGAGCTTCTTCATCCATGACTAGACATGACATGATTTTCTTGCAATGTGCAGTGCATTGCTATGGGCTGAAATATGTGCCACCAGGAATTGAGTTTGAATTTACAAACTGAACTTGAAAAACTTAATTTGCATTTGTAGGAACTGAAGTCCAATAAACTTGAAATTGAATGTAAGCATTTTTTATCCACAATGAAAATTCCAATAATATATTTTTACATTCAGTTCGACAAATTCAGTTTCAAATTAGCTGGGACAGACATCCGGGAACTGTAAGGGATAGCAATCGATCGGCGATACACAGATCTCGTTTACTGACATCTAGGGGTAGAAATAGCACATCTCGATACAGACTGCACTGTTGCAAATGAATTTAGCCCTCATGCCTCTAATGGGTTGGCCTTACATTGCTGAGCCAAATTGAATCGTCACCGCCACCACCACTTTGCTTTCCCTTTTGATTTAGTGTTTCATTTTTCAACTTACCTTCCACCACTTGTCTCCATGGAAATCTGTTTTTATCACCCTTGGGTTGTAGCCATCATACATCCCGAACAATACATTAAATCAGGCAGAGGAGAGAAGAGCCAAAAAGGTTGAAACTTTATTTGGGTTTCATGAGAGAGATGATGTTTTTGGATTGTCTTCCTGAGCAATTGTTGTGGCCACGCCTCCTTCCACCATTCAGGACGTTCTCTCGGTGTTCCTGCCACCTCCCTACACACATGCATACAAAGAAATAACCTTACTAAATGAGTGCACAAACAACCCCTCGGAGCATCGCCTTGACCTTGTTGTCACCCCTTCAACCTCTTCTTCCTCATCCTTTGCATCATATTTGTGTGTGTGTGTGTGTTTGCAGTCGCAGGTGGCAGTGGCATTAGGACAGAATGATAAGGATCTTAATTCAGAGGAATACACCATCGGAGAGTCCACAGGTGAGTTTTAATCGTCTCCCAGTGCTTGTTGTGTCTAGGTCACCCCTACCTCTCATGTGGCCAGACTACATTAGAGTTCACTTTAATCAACATTTTTGGCTTGTTTGCAGTCCATAATGTCAGTTAATTAAAACCAACCACCATCCGAACCCTAGAATGATCCAATTTTTGGTCTGTTTAGGGATGCCAACTCCCTGCACTACAGCAGATAATGAAATTCATCGAATTGCAGTTATTCTCAAGTGGTGGGTTGCGGTTATTAAAAAAATAAAATAAAATTAGAGGGGGTCCTCGGTTTACTACGACACGGACATCCAACATTTCAAGGTTTACGAATGGCATGCAACTAGTTTGCCCAGCGGTGTACAAATGTGTGGTCCCTCGGCACAACAAGGCACACTCATTTACTGCCACATACACTGGTTTTTATTGGACTGTTTTATATTTATGGCCTGTAAGTGTTTTTCATTCAAATATTTAATGTAATTATGTGGAAGTGCGCAGTGGAACTACAGTCAAGACACTCCGGAAACTGAAATATTTAACTTGCATGCTTGCGTTTTATTTGGAAAATAATAATAAATTCTTTTAACTGGAGTGCATCAACTTTACTTTATTACTTGGGGTGTAATGATTCATTTACTTGTATTTGGTACGCCTCTCTACCATGCAATACGTTGGCCGACAGGGACAAATGCATTGCAAACGGTCATATGCTGTACAGCAGGAACAATTATGACAAGGGAACTGGGAGTTTGATTTCACATGTACATTTTTGTTGTTGTTGCTGTTTATCAAATGTCGCGTATTGATAGCTTTGGCATTGACAAAAGTTTAACCCTCATGATAATCTGGTGAGAAATGAGCAAGTTACTACTAATTTGAGAATCCATGCATTGCCTTCTAAGGCAACGACGACCTCCCCAACATGGCTGCCACGTAGGCACATTGTTTAGTTGGGCTGGAACAGGGTGATGGCCTGTTTAGTATCTATGAAAGGCACTCCGTGGTCTCACAAGATGGTCCGTCCCCGTAGGTCGCACCCCCTTGTGGCCTGGCAGACTTCTGTTGTGTAGCATGAACGTCCAGCATTTCTCTCTTGCAGTTGTTTTGGCGTCTTTGTGTGTTTTGTGTGTGTGTGTGTGTGTGTGTGTGTGCAGCATTTTCCCTTTGCAGTTCTTTTCTGTGATTGCAGTATTTTTAAATTGCAGCGTTTTTCTTTTGCTGTTGTTTTATGTGCTTGTGTGTTTTTTGTTTGGCGTCATTCCTGCATTTGGAGCATATGGCCGTTTGCAGCGCATTTGCCCCTGTCGGCCACCGTAATACAAAGTTCCCACGTGGAACATATTACGTAAAGGACTTTCCTAAAACAGGTCAGTGCCGAAATGTGTGTGGAATGTCTAATGCAAAAATATTGCTTTGGGGTCTTTTTGTGGCATCTTGGGGGCAAGAAATTCCATTGAAGTGAGTGTAAAAGCGCCATTTATTCAGGCCGTAGCCTTGCCTAATACAGTGGTCCCCAACCATCTGACCATTTGGTACCAGGGCTGCGCTCTCCCCAACCTTCTAAAAGCAAATAATAATAATAATAATAAAAATAAAAAATCCCCCCAAACTAGTGTGGCGTTTGCTGCCACATGCCCCAAAACATGACTGCGTGTCGCCAGTGTGATTGGGTGGGGGTGTTAAATTTAGTTGGAGCGGTGACTTCTGCCCAACTCGTCCTTGCGTGGTAGAGAATAAGAACAGCGTGATTCTTTTTTCAGCCTCCTCCAGCTGGCAGATTTACTATGCATCCACACCAACACTGCACGCTCGGCTCTCTATTTGAGCGAGGAGGCATCATCACATCACGTAAAGAATGCCCCATATCATAAATAATACAAATTCTCAGGAACTGGCTGTGTGAAAAGTATTTTCCTCCATGTTCAATGAATCTGAATGACTTCCAATTTTTTAAATTGAATTACTGAGAAAAAATAACTGTTCTACAATACTGATCAGGACACACTCGTAAAAGAGATTTTTAATCTGAAGGTTTTCCTAGTTAAATAAAGGTAAGCTAAAACCAACATTTAGAAAAAAATAGTTTTTAAAACACACTTAAACCTATAACTCGTAAATGTATTTGAACAAATTGAAGTAGAAGAAAGTACAGAACATATTGTAGTGTCTGTGTGTGAGAATGTGTGTCTTGAAGAGGCGTGCGATGTCGGCGAGCCTACTCGTGAGTGTCTTGAAGTTCGGACAAAAATTACTATAAAATGGGATCTGACGACTAGCTGATGTTTCTGTAGGTTATTAGTCTATTGTTCCATGTTTAAATATTTTTTTAAAAAGCTAGTCTGAAAGACTTTCAGCATCAGATTCGAGGTAGTAGGGGGGAAGCTGCAGCCTTCGCGAGTCAATTGAGCCAGAAACGGTACAGTTATGGCCCACTTTCTTTGTCAACACTGGATCTCCAGTTGAACACTGTCCGCATGGTGTCTCCTTCATGGAGTAATTGCTTGTCCCTTCTGACTCCAGTGACCCACACAGAAGGCAAGTTCAAGGCTCAGCTGTCCAAGCTGATGGTGGTCGGACGCACAAGACACCAAGAGCTGTGAGCGGTCGGGGCTCAGTCGCCGCATCGGGCGTCCTTCCCGGGTGAGCTTCTGCGGTTTAGCTCATTCGTCAATAAAGGATCCGTTTGGGAGAAGGGTTGCGTGACTGAGGATGAAGGCTCGATAAGTGTGAGCATTTGCCCCTCCACGGGAGAAATACAACAACAACAAGATTATTTTTATTTCCACCATATGATGTTTTTACACTAAGAGAACCATTCCGATGTCGCTTATTCTTAACTTTGTGAGGCATAATGTGTGCTAATCCATCGGGGCTATTCCATATGGAATAATAAATGTACAAATCTAATTGTATTTTTTCTTCATAATTTTAGTAAGGGCCTCTTAGGAAAGCCCCCTGCAGTACTATAATACTCTGTTCCATCATATGAAAAATCTTCAAAACATTATCTTCAATCTTATTTGCAGCATGTTTCACAAATCACCACTACTTGTGATTATTTTACCTTGGGTGTGATTTTGGACAGATGATTTATTTTTTATTTTTTTTAAGAATGGGACTGGCTACTTCTGTAGAGAGATGAGTGTCTTTTCAGTACATCTTTAATGTGAACCTAATTTTCAAACTTTACAATTTTGGTGCTGTTTGTCCTTATACCAGTGAAGCAAGATACCATCATGTTCCCAAATCTGTTGCTTGCATCCCTTCGAGGAAACATTTCCACAATTCCCTATCATAGCTTATGAATAATAATAAAATCCAAACACATATGTCATGTTTGTACAGCACCTCATTTGTTTTGATTTGAAAGATTTAGAAAACTACCTTTTTTATACAACTTTTTTGGGTGCTGTTAGTCCTGAAATAAGATGCCATCATGTTCCCAAATCCATTGCTTCTATCCCCCAGTGGCAACTTTTCCATAATTCCTGGTCCTTCTCCTCTCTGGTGAATAAAATCATTTTAAAAGAAAACACAGATGTGATGTTTATACCTTGTTTGCTTTGCTGGGTCACCTCTCGCTCCACCAGCGGCCCATGTAGGTTGAGGAAATGGTTTTAGCAGGCCCCCCCAACCACCAGTCAGGCATCCCTCGGTGGTCCCAACAGGAAGTAAACCACATCCAGGTGATGGCTGGGGAAAAACACAAATAAACAAGTAAATAAGATGTTACTCAATTTTTACACAAAGTGGCTTTTTATAATAATATCACTTACCTAACCCAGTACAAAAAAAGCATTCACTTAACCATACCCATTACTTGGTAATGTACGCCACACAAATTACAGAAGGATGTCATTAACATGAACCAATAACTTAAATATGTGTGTAGAAGTCACATTAAATGAACAACTGACAAGCCAACACGGTACAGTAAGTAACCTAAACAAGCACACCATTCTCAGTACACTTCTCTAAAGACTCTTAACTGATAGATGGATGGCGATTGTGGTCCATGAAGGCAACTGTGTGTGTGTGCGCGCGCGCACGTAAACGTGAAAGTGAGTGGCTTTGATATCGGGGGCATACAAACACACAGACACAGACATCATTGCTCCCACCGTCGTAATTTTGACATGACAAGATTACGCAACTGTTTAATTAGCAAAGCTGTGGGTGATTGACGGAGGGGAGAAGCACTTCCTTCGCGACGTCAGCCGTGCGGCGCGTTAAACCATCTCACAGTCCGGACTACAGACGAAGTTGAAACTTTTCATTGTAAATATTGTTTACGATAAGTATTGTGAGTCAGTCCTTAACCTCCATGACCGATTTATGACCACACACTTCCTTATGAATAATTAACACACAATGTATTGCGCACTTAACACCCCAGTAAAACTGTATTCTTAATGTGTAAATTAAAAAAAGTAACAACAAATACACTTTTTACAAAGGAAAATAACAAAAATAGTGTGGCGATAGTGAATTTGTGCATTTCTTTGCACATTTATGGTACTGCAGTGTAGAATCAACAATCCCCTCCTTTTTTTTTTTTTCTTTTTGTCCTGTTCGGCTGTTAGGGCAAGCAGAATGGAAAATATGAATCCCTTTTATGCCGTAACAGTTTTACTGTGTCACAGTGGAGTTTTTAAGCTTCCGCTGTGGTATTATAATTGAGGTTTATTGAGAATTAGACTTGATCAGTCGAACAGAACAACGTTTCTCGAAGGGAGGGACAAACAAAGACAAAAGACAAAGCACTAATTGTAAACAGGATGAGAGCAGTGAATCCTTACATTATCTACAACAATGAAACGTTAAATATGAGTGTTGCATGGGGCTGTAGTGCTACACCCTGTGAGGGAAGGACAGGAGAAGAAGCATACAGGACAAGGGTCGTGAACCCGCCTGTACAACTGAAGCGTGGTGGCATTAATTATGTAAATTATAAAAGTATATAGGATGAGAGTATAAGTGAGGGGATACACAAGATATTTGCATATTCATTAGTTATTTGTCCCGGTAAGTGCGTGACCCCACACCCAGTGAAAAGAGTCCTAGGGGTGTGCGGATACATGCACGTGCCTGCGGATACATCCAAGTGAATTGATACCGACTGACAGAAGTGTCCTGTAATTGCTGTGGCCGCACCGCAGCGACTGAGAACCCCACCCAATCAATCGAGGGGCGGGATCAGGCCCAGCGGTCCACCCGAGAGCAGACCGGCCGACGGGACATGTCCCACACCGAGGGACCCAGGGCGCTCCGCCGGACCCACCGAGGCGCCCCGACAACCGACCACCCGGCGGGGCCCGCAGGGACCCAATGCCACCCCCCCTCCACCCCCCACAGACCCGCAGGGCCCGCGATGCAGCCAGTCCCCGCCCAGTCCGAGGGCAGGAGAGTGTCCCTTGTTTGTTGGAAAGGAGGGCGGATAGGGGCACCCGACAAGTGAACGATAAGGGTGGGGGGAACCCAAGGAGCAGCCCCGGGCCATGAGAGGTCAGCAAGACACGACTCCATTAAAATAAATGTTTCTAAACGTATTTGCTCCATTAGCATGTATCATCCCGGGATACATGAGATAAAGGGCTTTCATTGTTGCTTCATTTCAGGGAGAAAGTCATTGCAGGGATGGACTAAATCTTGGAGTACATATGGGAACGTATATGACGCTCGCTGATCATTGTAGACGTAGGCACATACAGTGTCTATAAGAGTCGGGAGGGATTCATTCATTTTATGTCAAGCCAAGAGAAAGCAGCTCATCTTGATTGCCCCCGACTCCAACTCCCAAAGCTGTTTAAATATACAATAACTGTCACATTGACCTGCAACACTGGGAACACCAGTTGATGTTGACTACAGCCATGGCATCCTCCCTGTAATAAAAGGATCAAAAGCCTTCCTAGTGCTCTACATCTGTATCATTTCACCCGTGTCCTCTCTACGACACTCCAGGCAGCCTTTATGTTGACATGATCACTCTTTTGCACTTCTAACGTTTCCCCCCTTGCTGTTCCCCCCGAACAGAATATAAAAATCCCTTTTTTGTTCTAACTACACTCAACGCTGGCAAGAAGCAGGGCAGATTGTGATGGTGTGCTATAAAAGTCCACTCATGATGTTGCTGCTGGGCAGACACGACTTTGTTTGCCAGCTGGTCCGCCTCTCTGCTGCTCCCTCCAAAATATCTCGGTGGCCATCTGATAAAGACTGCCATGAGATGTAAATACATTCATGTCCCACTTTTGATGAGCTCAACTTGACTTTGGAGATTTGTGTCAAAGGTCACAGATTGGCAATAAAGATGTCTCTGTTCTCATCATTTGCCTCAAACAGTCAAATGGCCCAAAAGTGGTACAATTCAGAGGTCACCAAATTTTTTGTGTGTGTATGTGGGCGGTCGAGTCCTGCCAGGAATAGCAAGAACCTGTAATTTTCATCCCAACCAAAAAGAGCTAGAATTGCCTATAGCTGACACAAGATGGCGGCAGAGCACTTTTTTGTTAGGAGACTGGGCTACGGCCTGACGATGAATGAAGCTCTTCCCTGTACTTCAACATAGTTCCTTGGCATCAATATCCTGCAAGATGGTGCCAAAGAAATATTTTTATATGAGACAGGGCTTTAGCCCGAGCACATAAACAGCAAAGATGTTTTATTTTATTTTGCAGAATAGGCTAAAAAACCAAAATCTGATAAAACCTAATAAACCCAAATACAGTGGTGCCTTGATATACAAGTGACACGATTTATGAGTTTTTTTTGTTTTAGATAGCAACAGTCATTCAGCCGATTTTTTATTTTTTTTGCTTTGACTTGCGAGTGAAAACTTGAGATATGAACGCTGTATGCAGTGAACTCAATTCAACTCACTTCACAATAAGCAGCAATTTGGCAAATAGTGAACATTTCTTCAAAAAGAGGCTTCAAGCTGTTTAATGCCAGTCCCTGTTGAAGTGTACTGTTAAACTAAACATAGAACAATTACACGTCATGTATTTAAAAGAACCAAATGAGGGCCGTCACTAGGTTTTATGGATTGAGGGGGCTTAGCCCCCAGCAGTGCATTTAGGAGGTGCTTAAGAACTTTTTAAGGGCTCCTAAGACCCAAAAAAATTGGCCTAACCACAAACGACGAAATCATTTTTTAATCATACTGTTTGGTTATTTTCTTTTGCAGTCCAAACTATAAACCCCAGCTGATGTCTTCTTCAGCATGACCAAACAGGCTTTGGGCTTAAGTGATGCTAAAGCCACCAAGCAATCTTTAAAAAAAAAAAAAAAAAAGAAAACCTGCTCGAAATAAACTGCATAACCACGTCTGGTGTGAGCAATGAGTGACCTAAATGAATAAAACATGGCTTTGCGGTGCTGTAATGAATCAGGACTGTATTCAAGAGTCTCTTCTCACACACACACACACCTGCCGCATACTTCTCCCCCTCTATTTTGCATCTCCTGATATTTGGAAGGGAACAGATGGAGATTGTGGACCGGGTCAGTCAAACCATAGGCAGCAAAGGCAATAGGATTTTTCTAACACCAGGGGTCCTTGAAGGACTCAACCAATGGGCAGCTGCCCCCTGTCGAGGGCACAGTGACCCTGTCAGCTCAGCGCCGTGAGACCCTGCTTTAGTCTTATCTGACCTGGATAAGTTTATCACTTCTTTCCCCCTTGCTACGTGTACTCATGTGCATCACTGAGCCAAAGTAGTCTGAGCTGCAATTAGTTCCCATTATATCCCAACACCTGGTGGCGTTTATCTAACCCGCAACGTTGTAATGCGCTCAGTAGTTGTTGCTCGTCATTTTTGCAAAAACAACGCTCCTTTAATTTCCCTAATTGGTCCATTTTTCCGTTGTTCTTGAAGTGCCTGATTTACTAAAGGTTTGTGGATGTAAAAAATGGTGGCAAACCTGATTGGTCACACAAACAGATGTGCAAGCTGAGCTACTAACCAGGGGCACCCAGGATTGTCTGCCATATGGGCAAAAAACTGTGCAGAATTTATTTTTCTTTCTACTCGAATGCACAAAATACTGATGCAAATAAATGAATTTGTCAAACCTGAGACGACTTGTGGTCGCTCATTTTGCATCTTTAAATATCTACTCAGTAATGCAATTTTGTAGCTTCTGAGTAATCTAAGGGTTGACTTTGTGCCAGCCACAAGAAGGAGTCATGCCATAGCGCCTATGACAAAACTCCTTTCAACTCTGCATTTCCTTGCACCTGGGTCATTTCGGCACACTGTGGGGGTTGGTGCTAGGCTCACCCAGATCAGATTTTTAGGTGTGCTGTCCCACGTTTTCAATGCAATGTTACACAGGACAGGCACATAGATCCAAGCAATCAGGACACGTTAAATTATACAAAACATGGCTTTTATGCCGTTGTTGTCTCGCCCCAAATTATCCGAGCGATAGATTTCTTTTCTGCAACTCAGTAATATTCAATATTCAATTCCATCGCTACAAACTAAACTTTGCACTTGCGTTGCTGCCCCAAAATGTCCCATTATATATAAAACCATCAGAGTCTACCTAAGGCGCAAAATCAGCTTCTAAATACAGGGGCCACCACCAGCTGCCAATTGTGCCGCAATCATAATAGATAAGCCCCACAAAACTACCAACAGAACCCGCAATCTGTTTGAGTGAACATGCAAGTCAGCGTCCAGAATTTGGGACCATCAGGCCCGAAGAGTTCAATCTGTAGGTACAAAGCGGGCATCTGCACAGAGGCTCTTGTTACCAGAACATTAACCCGGACAGATGTTATAATGGCCTGTGTGTGGTCTGCCTAAGTACCAGGGAGATTTGTAGACAAGCTGTTCTTTCCTTACTCACCCCAAGTCTATGTCCTGTCACCTTGGAAACCTGGTCTGTCTCAGCTCGATGTGGCCCGGCCTTGAAACTCTCCTGTTGGATGGAAATCATCTAGAAATAATACCTCTTATTTAAAAAACTGTGTGAGTTAGTCTTGTTTTCATCCCCTCAAAAGTGATGTTATACAATAAGCTTCCATTGCTTGACAGTGAGAGAGTGAGAACAATAATACTTTAAAATGCTAAATACTTTAAATGATTTTATTTATATAGACAAATGTATAGGTAATATTGTATGTATAGGTAATATTGTACATACTGTAGAAGAGGACAATCGTAACACAGATTCATAAGTGTTATACATAGATAACACTTATGTTATCTATGTATAACACTTATGATTATGGGGGGGGGGGGGGTATTAATGTAGAGGTGCAACAATTAATCAGAAACTATCCATCCATCCATCCATTTTCTGAGTCGCTTCTCCTCACTAGGATCGCGGGCGTGCTGGAGCCTATCCCAGCTATCATCGGGCAGGAGGCGGGGCACACCCTGAACTGGTTGCCAGCCAATCGCACTCACAGTCACACCTACGGGCAATTTAGAGTCGTCAATTAACCTACCATGCATTTTTTTGGGATGTGGGAGGAAACCGGAGTGCCCGGAGAAAACCCACACAGGCACAGAACAGAAATCCACACAGGTCCTCAGAACTGTGAGGCAGACGCTCTAACCAGTCGGCCACGGTGCCGCTTAATCGGAAACTAATCAATTATTATTAATAATTATATTTATTATAATAATAAAGCAGACTATCTGTCTTTTTCTTTCATCAAAATAAGACATTTGCAAACATCTTTTACTTTGGAAAAGACTTTTGCCTGTTTTGTGACGGATGTCACGGACCAAACCAGTAACGGAATCATAATTAACTTATGTTTGTGAATTTTCTGCACTGTCAATTTGAAATAATGTCCTATTCTTGAATGAAGGGGTGGAAATTTAAAGTATTTTTTATTTGATTATTCGATTAATCGAAAAGATAATCCACAGATTAATAGATTATTAATATAATCGTTAGTTGCATCTGAAGATTAATGGCATTTGCATTCATTTCAACTCAACTTTACAATGGGGTAGTTGATTTGAGGTACGAGTTATTTGAGTTATGAGCATGGTCACAGAGAAAAGTAAGATCCTAAATCAAAGTACCACTGTATCGTGAATAGGTGTGATTCTGAACAGAGCCTATGTGAAGGAGTATGTGAGTCCTTTCTGTGACGAGTGCAACAGAAATAAAATGGATTGACTTACTGTTGGAGGAGCCGCAGTCTCACACCATGGTTGAGAGCAGTCTTCTCTTCTCGGGGTACGGAGGAGCTTTGCGGGGATCCTGCAGTGTCTTTGCAGCGTCTGAGAGTCTGTGATGAGGGTAAGGCGGAGGCTTGCGAGCCCTGCAGCCTTGCCGCGATGGCGGTCTCGCAGCCCCGGCGAGAGGCGGCCCCGCCGAGGACGCTCGCCTCTCTTTGTCGGCGTGTGCCGGCGTTTCCGAGTCCGTGGGTGGGCAGCTGGCAGGCGGGTGTCGAGATGTCGCGGATCGACAGAAGCGCACGGTCGCCTGGTGGTCGCTTCGCGGCAGCTCGATGATGACAGATGGGCCGAGCACGGCGGTCGGATGACACTTTGGGGACACCGGGGAGATGGGGCTGATCATGACGGAGGACGAGCCTCCTGGAGAGGACGGAGGAGACTTGGGGCTGCCAGGCGCATGGAGATTGACCGTCAGCGGGGAGAGTCCGGGTGTGGGCGGCCGAACGGGGAGACTTCTTTGAGGGGACACTGTGGGGAGCGGCTGAGTAGAGAAATCGGGATTGTTGACCAACGTTAGCAGCCCTCCTCGTTGGGGAGAACTTTCAAACCGAAGAGTTCTGGTCAACTCAGTGCCCAGTTGGCATGGCAACTCAATTGGAGGCGATCTTCCCCCGCTGGGATGGTCTCTCCTCAGGGCGAAAGTGGCTCCTCGGTGGTCGACGGACACCGAGGGCCTCGGATAAGCGCTGATCACCGTCACCTCATGGGAGCCCGAAGAGGAGCAGCTCTCGCCTCCTGTTGCCTGATACTGCTGTTCTTCATCCA
This sequence comes from Phyllopteryx taeniolatus, assembly GCF_024500385.1. NCBI lineage: Eukaryota > Metazoa > Chordata > Actinopteri > Syngnathiformes > Syngnathidae > Phyllopteryx > Phyllopteryx taeniolatus. The sequence goes on along the minus strand of NC_084508.1, from coordinate 24,617,826 downwards.
GGTCTATGCAGGAGGTCAGATAATCGATCTGATGGACCACCTAGACAACAACACGCAGGTTGAATAAAGGCATCACTGGACCTGTACCGCTACAATGGCTCATCATTGGGAAACTTTAAAAACTTGACATTGACATACACTACCCATGAAAAAAGGTTAGAGATATTGGGCTCTCGGTTGAAATTTCAGGATGAACCTAAAATGCACTGTAACAACTACAGGTGAACTGTATTGACCGTCTGTAAACCTTTAAATGCAAATGTCCAACTGCGCGATGTTCCCATACATTTTATACAACTTGCTATTCTCTAACAAGGAGATTAGAATTCTCAACAGATGTTTTTTTTTCCCAGTGTCTAAGGACATCCACTTCTCTTCCTTTCTGTGACTCTTCCAGTCTCTCTGTATCTCCCTTTCAACCTGCTGATGAAACTGTGACACTCTAAGCTCAGTGGCTTCTTCCCCCTGAGAAAGTCCTGCTTGAAGCCTCGCAATGGCGAAGTACTGTTGATCAATTGTTAGATGTCATCTTGGTCTTATGATGTCCAAATATGAACATAATGATGAAGAGGACTATGTAAATACAAATTCTAATGAAACTAGGAAATGCACCTGTTGTGAGTTGCGTATAATTGTAACTCTAGGCCAGGCAATGCTTCCCAACTACTGTGGCACATTCGAGTGCCATGAGGGATCCTCAGATGTGTCGCAGGAAATTATCCAATTGACTTATTTGGTCCAAAAATGATTCTTTGTTTACAACAAATAATGTACCTTTGTTCATTTCTCGATGCCACCACCGTCTAGTGACAGACAGAACAATGAAATGCTCCTCCACTAGCTGGCAGCTAGATCCACCTGTTGCCAATGATCCAACAGAATACTGTAATAGTTTTGTGTTCAACAAAACAGGCCCAGATTTCATACTGAACAAGTAAATTTGTGAGTATATTGTGACAAGATCGTAATTATTTCACTATCAACTTTTTGTGACATTTTTGTTTGGTGGTGTGCCATGAGATATAATATATAATATATGTGCCTTGGCTCAATAAAGATTGGGAAACCCTGCAGTACAGGGTATATTTCAAATAGATTATATATCTTATGGTGCATGTTCAATATCTCACACGTAATTATCAGTTAAGCACAACTCATCCATGCTTTTAAGTAGATAATGTGCTTTTAGATGATCAGACCATGGTTTCATCGGATTTATAAGACGGCTGAGTGCAGGGTTTTAATTAATCGGGTTTAAATAATAAATACAATGTGTGAGGTGAAAAATATTGGAGACCAATCTGCCAAAGCCCAAAATTTGTTACTGTTATTTGGCACGCTTGAAACACTGTGACATTTTTTTTACAGACAATTACATTGATGAGAGGTAGTAGTGACTTCAATCATTTATTTTTTTTTGTCATCAGATTCCAAACCGTCATCTAATTCATATTTTCTCATGTTTGTTAAACAAATACAGTACGGTGAACAAGTGGTTAGTATTCCTGCCTCACAGTTCTGAGGTTCTGGGTTTGAATCTTAGCTCAGGCTCTCCTGTGTGGAGTTTCATGAGCGCCCCGTGCTTGCGTGGGTTTTCTTCAGGTACTCTGGCTTTGCCTATTCAAAAATAGGCATGTTAGGTTCATTGAAAATTCTAAATTGCCCATCGGTCTGCGATTGGCCAGCGACCAGTCCAGGGTTTACCCTGCCTTTCGCCCAGAGTCAGCTGGGATAGGCTCCAGCACACCCTCATGAGGACAAGCACTATAGAAAATGGATGGCTGGTTGCATACTTCAACAAAATGTTAAATATCAAAATTATATTTGGTTAATAAATGAATACATTTGTATTGTATATGCATTATATTTGGTTTAGGGCACAAAAATATTAATCACCACGATTTTTTTGGTCCTATGTCAACTTGTTCCACGCAACGACAGGCAATACATACGTGTAAATCAGTGATTCCCAACCACTTTTCCACGGCAAATCCGGTCTGATAACTATCATTTATTTACCACAAATAGTGAATGCTGAATGCTCTTCCACTAGATGGCAGAATCTAAGCACTCATGTCAATTACAAGAATAGACCGTAAGTAAGATAATGATTGCAAAAGGGAACATGTCGTGTATGTTTATATAAAGCATGCAGAGACATGCAGTTGTTTTTGTGGACACACACACATGCAATAAAATAATGGTGGTTGCAATGATTCGAGAAAATTACTCTGAGGAAAATGTTTGACCTCTCCGTCCACCTGTGCACAGATAAATCCTGAGCCGGAACAGAGGTATTATTGTTTTGTTTTCTGTTCCCAAAAACATCCTTGCTGATGTCAAAGGATGACCCGCTTTTTCCCCTCTCATCTAGCTTTATGGCGGAGGCATTTGGTTTTCCTTTGAAGTGCAGAGTATGTGCGTACGACTCTGGGCTAGCATCTTGTTATAATGTCAGGAATCAGATAAACGAGCACAGGACCCTGATTTTCTGCTCCCAAGTGGGTTGATTATAAACAATCATTGTTCTTCATGCCTCTGGAGGTGGGGCTCGAAGGCGAGCGCCTAGTGGCCGGCCGGGCACAGCCCGAACGGGTAACGTGGGTCCCCCTTCCCATGGGCTCACCACCTGTGGGAGGGGCCATTGGAGTCGGGTGCAGTGTGAGCTGGGCAGTGGCCGAATGCATGGACCTTGGCGATCTGATCCCCGGCTACAGGAACTGGCTCTAGGGACGTGGAATGTCACCACTCTGGCAGGGAAGGAGCCCGAGCTGGTGTGTGAGGTCGAGAAGATCCGACTAGATATAGTCGGGCTCGCCTTCACACACGGCTTGGGCTCTGGTACCAGTCCTCTTGAGAGGGGTTGACTCTCTTCCACTCTGGAGTTGCCCAGAGTTGAGAGGCGCCGAGCAGGCGTGGGTATACTTATTGCCCCCCCCAGCTCGGCGCCTGTACGTTGGGGTTCACCCCGGTGGACCAGAGGGGAGCCTCCCTCCGCCTTCGGGTGGGGGGATGGGTCCTGACTGTTGTTTGTGCCTATGCACTGTTTCGTGAGGCGTAAGTGCAGGACGGTTCGCTCTCTGACACATTTCCAGAAATAGATTGACTCAAGATTTACTCGGTTGTTTCATTTCACACTTGATGGGTGAGCCTGCACTCCAAAGACCCAACTATTTGTTTCCGTGACATTAATAAGTTAAAGGTACCTAATTTGGTATATGGTATAGAATAATAATTTACAATAACTGTAGTCTTTCAGTCTACATGACTGTTATGCTAATGAGCAGAAACTAATCCGGTAAATGGCAAAGCAAAAGATCGTCTTTCTACTATTGCTCTACAGTTGGTAGCTGCTGTCAAGCGGGTTTAACTTTAAAGCAGCTGCAGCGTCATTAGAATTCAACCAGTAATTGGTTCCTAAATCAAACTGAGGGCCGGGGTTCATGCAACAGAAGGATAGAACAGGGCTTTGAAATAAAGAAACGCGACAAAGTTTTCTGTGCCTTGTCTGTCTTTGATGTGTTAACTCTCTTGTGAAAATTGGGGATTTTTTTTATCAAAGTGTCAGCCTGTTGGCAGCCTCCTGTCAAGGCTCCGTGCACTTTCATCAGTGATATAGCAACACAAGCACACGCCAACCATTTCCCCCCCGACCCTGGATGACGAGGTTAATACCTGAGATTTATCACTGACCCGGCGGATGCAGATGAAATGCGGATAATGTGCAACGCGAGGGCCCCGACCATAAATGGATAATGAAAAGTAGTCCAGCTGAGCCTTGAGCAGCATCTGTCCAGGGAAAAGAAAAGTTTGGAGGAAAGGGATGACGATGACAGCTCAGGAGGAGGAAAAACACGAGAAGCAGGTGGACGCTCCACCTAATGTCATGCCGCATCATCTCGGCAAGGATGTGAATGCATGAGGCAAATGAGGCGTGATTTCCATCTTATTCACGCCCATATTAAAGAAAGAAAAAAACTACGCATGACTTGAGAGCAAACACTGCGCAGCTTTGGAGACGGGAGATGCGAGTGGGACCAAGAGCGGAGTTGCGGGAATAATTTGCAGACTGCGGTGGATGCACCCAATCCAAATGCTGACTCTAATGCATATTTAATTCTCTTGAAGGCATTCAGTCATATAAAAAGTATCAAGACTGGGGTGTGTAAGAAGCGGGGAGAGGGTGATGCACATTCTAAGGGCCCATGACTGACAGGGGCCCTAGAAAATGCTACAGCGGTACTTTCACTTACAAGTTTCGTAATCAAGCTCGTGACTAAATTGACTCAAACAGTGGTGCCCTGAGATACGAGTGACCCGACTTGGGAGTTTTTCAAGACGAGCTGTCATTTGAACAATTTTTTACTTTGGCTTGCAAGCAAAAATTTGAGATCCGAGCACTGTATGATGGCAGTCTGGTGGCTGTTTAATGCCACTCGCGGTTGAAGTTTACTGGCGAACTAAACATAAAACAATGAGAATTATGTTGTGTATTTAAAACAACCACATAACTTTCTTACAATCCACTAGCAAAATGCTAACGCATAATGGGAAACACCATAGACGAGCTAACAAACAGCGTCTAAGTGGTGTTGTTATAATGCTAAAGAAATTGATATTTGATCACAATTAGTGCAGCAACACATGTAGACTCACAATATAACAATACTCACAGGCATATATTCTCTATCCTCTGTGAAAACTATTGCTTTTACTGCAGCTTACTGAGTAATTGTGAACGTCGTCTGGATTTGTGTGCGTGACTGTAATATACTGCCCCTTAGTGGTCAATTCGCACACACCAGTAGGAGCCACAATGGATTCCTCATGATGCACAATCTGTTTAATTCTTAATCTGTATTATTATCTTTTATTATGGTATTACTATGTTTTCATAAAATAAAATATTGTGTGGTATTTTCCTTATCAAACAACACATTACAAACATTTTATTAGTTTTTTTTTTGTCGAGGCTAGAACGGACTAATGGCATTCTATTCAGTTCAATGAGGAAAGAAGATTTGAGATACGAGTGTTTTTGAGTTACTAGCGTTGTCACAGAAAAAAATGAACTTGAATCTCAAGGCACCGCTGTCGATCAAATCAATCTTCCACATTGAATTGAATTGAAATGCCATTAATCAGTTCGACCCCCCCCCCCCCCACCCCAAAAAAAAAAACACCATCATGTTTTTGTTGTGTGTTTTAATGAAGAAGCATACGGTAGCACTGTCATGTATAAAACACAACAAAGCAGAATATAAGAGAATGTAAAGAAATTAATTGGTTGGTGTGTGGTCGAGTGTGTGGCGAGATGAGCTGGAGTTGGGTTGCGTAAATTGTGACCTACAGCAGCTCCTTGTGAGTGTTCTCATTTTGTATTTTTAACGGCGACTGTGGCTATCCTTGCCCACATCGGAGGGCATTACTTTACCCACCACAAAGCAAAAATTCGACAAAGCGACGGTCGGACGGACTGGGAGACTCATACATCAAGGTAGGACTTTATTTTCAATTGGCGGCATTGATGTGGAAGGACCTAAAGTGACATTTTTTGTTCCTGTGGCCCCAAATCCTATTCTTTTTTTAAGCACATTGTAACACACTCATGTCTGTTGTGTTTCTAAGCAGTATGTGTATGCTACGGCAATACAATGTGTACAGATGTGAAAAACAATGGTATAAACCAGTGTGCCGTGGCACATTAGTGTGCCGTGAGCGCTCTTCAGGTGTGCCGTGGGAAATTGTCAAATTTGACTTAATTGCTCCAAAAAAATTTTTTTTACAAGAAATAATGTACCTTTGTTCATCTATTTAGCCCAGTGAGGAATAGTGACAGACAGAACAAATAAATGTTCTTCTATTAGATGGCAGGAAGTACATAGAGTAATTAATGTATCCACTTTTTGTGACATTTTTGTTTGTTGGTGTGCCATGAGATTTTTCAATTTTAAAATATGTGCCTTGGCTCTATAAATGTCGGAAATCACTGGTATAAAGTCACTTATAATTGATTTCATGTACGAGGTCCCAGAAAGTAGTTACACACCCTGGATGAAACTCATAAAACATCCAGCCATCCATCTTCTATAGCGCTTGTTCTCATTAGGATCTTGGGTGAGTAGTCCTAACTTTGCTCTGAGGGAAACTTGAACTACAATGTGGGGCCTGTGACATAAACGGGTTTGACATCTCTTCGATGAATCTAGCGTACGTTTTCGGAATGTGGGAGGAAGCCGGAGTACTCGGGGGGGGGGGAAACATGGAAGCACAGGGAGAACAAGCAAACTCCATACAGTTGATAGTTGAACCCCGAACCTCAAAACTGTGATCCAAACATGCTAACCATTGCCTAGTTCTGCAAAATCAAGAAAAAAAAAATCTTTACCTCTTTCATTTCCTGCTGAACATCCCTCAGTGCAGTCAGAACCTGCTCCAGGTTGTCCATCACTCGCTTCAGCTGGTTCCGAACCACTTTTCTTTTGCAATCCGGCCCCTTTCTGTGTGATTCTTCCTCACTCTTTGGTTTGTGCCGGACCCACCTGGCATGATTCGGGCCCAATGCTGCGATGTGCTTGCCGTGTTTCCCTGGACCTCGCAGAGTGGTGGTAAAGCCCAGACCTTTGTGAGGAACCTCAGTGGAGAAAATGACTCCATTGAGCGGGGCACTGGAGCCCTCCACAGGTGGATCTCTGAGCACACTCAGATCTCTATGGCTGTGGCAGTTCCGGCTGAAACTGGATCTGAAGCCACGCTGTCCAACTTTTGAGGCTCCCTGAGGATTTGAACTGAGCCAGACAGATGATTGCAGGTCTCTCTGATGAATAACATGGCTGGTGTAGTCCCAAATGTCCTCCCTCCTCTCGTCCATGCAGACGCCAACCTTAGAGTCTGGACCCTCGATTAGAAGAGCAGGTGCAGGAACCGGGGGACCTTCCACAAGGGGACCGTATTTTGCGACCGGGGAGCCAGATGTCGGAGAGTCACTGAGGCTCGCGTGGCTAATGGGATCTAGTTCCACTTCCGAGGAGTGCTTGAGCTTTGTGGGGCTGCCTTCCTTCTGTTTCCCCAAGATGTGATGGCCCCTCAGTACCACCGGCAGCATCCTAGCCATTCCCACGCCATTGCAACGCAGCTCACTCTTCTTCGCCTTGTTCTTCCCCGGGATGGAGAAGATCCCGATCCCTTTGGTTCTCTCCAGAGGGGCCAGGTTGTGATGGAGCTCGGGATTAGATTTGTACGGCCCGTTGAGCCCCAGATCACCACTTTGCTGGGGCTTGAGACTGTTGCGCAGCCACGGGATGAAGTGAGGGGCGTGAGGCTTGAATGTTCTGTGCTCCCTGGCCGCCGGAGCCCTGCTGTCAGAGAACATGCTGACGGATGATGTCCACGAGAAGCACGGGGGGGAAGGACTCCTGAGATGGTGAGAGCTTCCTTCTCTTTTGCCATAAATCTCCTCCCACTTTTACCATCAACTTAGGCTGTTACTCCGCAATCTGTCTTCGCTTCCCGCTCCTGCCTTTTTCTGTACAACTTTTCTCCAATTTGCTCTCACTTGCAGCTCATTCCTAAACCACCCGAGGCTTGTTTCCTGTTATCACCCTGCCTCCTTTTTCTGCCTTCTCCCCGGACTGCTGCCTCTGGAGCCCCTCAGCCCCTCTTTTGGACCTGCGTCTCTTCTTCCACCCCTCCAGCGTCTCACTGGCTCACAGCAGCAGAGGCTTCTCGTCTCTACAGCTCTCTCGCTCTCTCTCTTTTCCCTGCCCCCCCACTCCCCCCCCCCCCTTTGCTCTGCACTGCACTGCCTCCAATTCCCACTCTTTCTTCCTCCCACTCCCTCTCACGACTCTAACTCGCTGCCCTCATCTCTCCCTGTTTTTCTCTCGCCACTGCCAGTCCTTTATCGTCTTGTGTCATTGTAACGGTCCCACTCTTCTCGCTTTTCCTTGCCTTTTCGTCACTCCGCCACCCCTTCCTCCCTCCCGCTCCAGGAGGGAGAGCAGCTGAACTCCAATCAAGATACCAGTTATTAATCCGTGGTTAGTCAGAATGTGTGCCCACGTGACTCCCCCTGCCTGCGTCCTCATCTGATTACTCCTTACCCCGGCTCAGCCCTCCGCAATTAAATGCTGCTTTGGCTACCAGAGGGGGTTTTAGGGGAGAGATGCGGGAGGTGGAAAAGGGCAAATAATTGCAACCTACAAGATCAGGCATCAGCAGTTTGACAGAAACTACAAGCTGTCCAGCTATAAAGAGCAATAAACAGTCTCACGTTATGCATCCCACTTGGGGTTTCTTTCTGCAAAGCAACTTTCATTTGTAATTTGCTATTTTCAGCTTTCCTCGTCACACAAGTAGTCATTCTTGGCAGCGTGGATCAGATTTCTTGTGTCTGACAAGCCCAGAGATGCCTCCCAGGTACCCTCCTCGCTATTCATGCGGCTGCCCGCGTCCCACCCTCCCCCATGAAAAGATGGCATCACATCCCTGACAGTTTTGCTGTCACTCAGCAACGAGCAACTCAAAGCGTGTGTCATTCTGCAAGTCAGCACTCCAATGTATTCCTCTGCCAATGCCCTGTTGATATGCTTACATCCTGTGACATGTGCAGGTACATGAAGGGGAGGAGAATATAGACACCGGGGGGCTAGTGGGGGGGATTGTAATCTGCAAGCTAAGAAGATTCCCGCCTACATGTCGACAGACTGCTGTCAGCCAGTAATGACCGCTAGTCTGGATAAAAAAAAACAAAAAAACAATAAAGAGTAATAGAGCGGCTTCTCTTAATCCTGTGGAGCTTTCTTGTGCCGCACGGCATACTGGTGCATGCAGAGTGTGCACAAAGTCTGCCTCTGTGCTATCACGAGGATGCTCTATAGTGAATGACAAACTCACAATGAATGCATGCACTGTAAAGTGTGTGCTCTGCTTTTGCACATGGAGAGATTCATATACACAACTACTGTATGTTGGTTAGCGAGCAGAAGTTCAGGCCTCAGTCTCATGAAAATGTCACACTTAAGTAACAGAATAATATGAAAATACAAATGTAGTGTTCCCTATGTTGTGATTCATTGTTCTCAAGGCACTCAGTGCTTTGACTGCCTTGAACAAGTTAAAGCCAATTTACCATTTACAATCACTGGACTCTTTATAAGCTACACCTGCACAATTTCAAGAGATACAGTTGTGCCTTGACATACGAACCCCGGTCCTCAGAACTGTGAGGCCAATGTGCTAACCAGTCATTCACCGTCCCGCCGACATGTCCCTAATTAATGCAAATGTCCGTTGCAAAAGTTTCATCCATCTTTTTTTTTTTTCCCCTTCAGTTGTTCACACTCTCGCTATTGTTCTACTGTGGTTCTCACCCCTATTCCCCTTGTCCACTCTGTCCCTCTGTCTGTCCGCTAAAGCCCTTCTCTGTCCGGGTGCATTTTCACTAAATGCAGAGGGAGTATTTCTAATTCCCGTTGTACAGCAAAACTGTTCCAGCACAAAAGGCATACAGAGCCACCATTCTGCAAGGCAATACAGCTGAACAGGACAGGTTTAAAAAAAAAAAAAAAAAAACTTTCATCCATCTATTTTCTACAGGATACCACTTGTCTTCATTAGGGTCACCTGTGTGCTGGAGCTTGTCCCAGTTGACTTTGGGTGCGAGGCATCATTCACCCTGGTTTTTGCATAATATTGTTAATTGCATTAGTTCTACAATATATCAAAATAACTCAAGCCAATAAAACAGCAAAGCTAGTGATGGCCAAAGACTTTTGCACAGCACTCTATATTTATTGCTCTTTTTAGACCTTGAATTTATGTCTTTTGAAAGGCTCAATTTTCCTCCAATCAGCCGGCCTCTTGGAAGAGGTCCTTAAATAACACGGCGGCGAATGACACAGTCATGGGAATAATAGTTAGCTATCTCACTTCAGTCCATTTCAGGTTGGCTGAGCAGCCTCTCTGCTCAGGTTGCCTCCTGTTCTTCTATTATGTTAATGTGTCCAATGTCTGTGACTGATGGGGCTGTTGACACAACACAGCTTTCAACTCAAATCTGAAACTGATTTTTAAAACTTTGTGATTTTGGTTAGTCAGAGTTTTCTAAAAGTCTCTTCTCTTCATTTTGGAGCATTTCTCTTGACTGCACCTGTTCCAGTACGTTCACGTGGATGGATCCGATTTCAGTCTCTATGTGCTGAGATCTGAACTTAAACTATGCCAGCAATGGGACTGTTTCTTTAACTAATGCAATTTCAAATTCGCCTCAGAGGACCTTCGAACTGGCCCACAATAATGTCAGCATTTTTTCATCCTCTGATTGGTTGGTGAGAGCAAAACTGTTACAGCCAGGTTCGACTTGCAAAACACGTCTGCAGCAATCTGCACACCTTAATACATTTGAATTTTTTTTACCCCCACGATGGCTGACAGGAGAAGCAATTGACTTGTTCTCTGACACACAGTACTTTAAAATCCAATTTTAAGGTGGACCTTTCCAGAAAACCTAGACATCGTGAGCTATCGTTTTTGTACAGTATTGATGGTTTCTATAATAAGTGATAGTGGTTGTATTAAGAGGTGAATTAAATCGGGTCAGTCCCCACTTAGTACCAAATGCACGGCCGACCACCAACTACTGGTAGATTTGCCAACTCCTGAGAGTCCCTGCTCTGGGTACTTTCGAAAAGGTTTAGGAACTTTTAGGGTGGGGTCTGCAGCGCTGAACATATCTGATTGGACGGCTACTCACAGCTTTTTATTTCATCCATCACATTTGACAGGTCTACAGCTGTCAACATACTCACGCCTGGATGGACAGCGAGGTGCAGGCTCTAATCTCCTGACCAAAGTACTAACAACTATAAGTAAGGGACGTGGGCGAGCTGGAGGATATCGCCGCTGACTTTGGACAAGGGGTGGGGTACACCCTGGACTTGATGCCAGCCATTTGCAAGGCACATATAGAAAAACAACCATTCAGACTCACATTCACGCCTATGGGCAATTTAGTCTTAAATTAACCTAACATGTATATTATTGGAATATGGGTGGAAGGGTTTTCTCTGCGTACTCCTATTTGGTCTACCTCCCATGTCAGATCTGTTGCCAGACCTCCGTCCAAAGGGGGGGGGCACATAAAATGTATCACATTATTTTTATCCTACAGTCACTAGCCTATATATTTTTGATAATCCAAAAAGTTTACATTATTCACGAAGCACTGACACACGTAATCATCATATTAAACCTAACCAAGAGTAAGTATGGCCGGCTACAACACCAGTCCCCATAATTTAGGGCAACGGTATCAATATCTACAAAACACTTGAGTGTTCATCTTCGGAAATTTAACACCAGAAGCATCTCTCAAACTGAAAAACCACTACGGCGATTGCAATTTAAGGGATCAACACAGGGACATGCATTGCCAACATACATGCACACACATGAGGGCACACACACTTGGAACCTACTTTGAGTAGTGCTTTAAGATAGTGTGAGGTGTCGTCTCTCCGCACTGAACATCTTCATCAATGCATCCTTCCGAACAGTTTGAAATATTTGAGTGAGCTCCTTTTCAAAAGCAAGCTAACTCACACGGATCTTCCGTCTGGGCAGCATACTGCGCTGATGAAAAAGAGTTTTTCACACATTGCCGTGGAAGCTCCTAAAGTCAGGGCAAGGTTGCAGGCTCTGACAAACGTAGTCGGCATATAACTTGGAGTGCACATTTGAATGTGCTAAGTAGCTATTATCGATTTTCCATCTTTGAGATGAACCGGGGTGTCAACCATTGTTCTTCAGCAGGAACGAATGGCAGGCCACAATATCTTCCGATTCAATCACATCAGTCCCAGCTAATACAACTATAGGTAATAATCAATGTTGGGGAGTAACTAATTACATGTAACGAGATTACATAATTTAATTACAAAAGTTATGTAAATGTAATGCATTATATTACCGAAACAAAATGTGTAATTAAATTAGTTGCTTGTGGAAATTTCGATGATTATTAATTTGAGTTACATTTGAAAAATAGCCAGTGTGCATGTTCTCCCTGTGCCTGCGTGGGTTTTCTCCGGGCACTCCGGTTTCCTCCCACATCCCAAAAACATGCATGATAGGTTAATTGACAACTCTAAATTGCCTGTAGGTGTGCATATGAGTGCGAATGGTTGTTTGTTTAAATGTGCCCTGCGATTGGCTGGCAACCAGTTCAAGGTGTACCGCGCCTCCTGCCCGATGATGGCTGGGATAGGCTCCAGCACTTGTGAGGATAAGCGGCTCAGAAAATGGATGGATGGATGAAAAATAGCCGGCAGGGTGGGTGACTGGTTAGCACATGTTCCTCACAGTTTTGATGTCCCGGGTTCAAATCCAGCCTCCTTCTATGGAGTTTGCATGTGCTGTGCCTGCATGGGTTTTCTCCAGGTACTCAGATTTCCTCCCACATTCCAAAAACATGCATGGTAGGTTAATTGAAGACTAAATTGTCCTTAGGTGTAAATGTGAGTGTGAATGATTGTGTGCCCTGCAATTGGCTGGCAACCAGTTCAGGGAGATCAGAAATCAAGTTGTGTGTAATAATGTGAAATGACAGGGAAAACGTATTAAACACATGAAGAATGCGAGGTGCAAAAACGCATGGAAAGCCAAGACAACACCTAAAATCTATCAATAATCAAACAGCAATCCAGCCCCTTGTCAGTGCAAATGAATATGTGCTGGTTCAGTACTAATTGATGGCCTACAAAAGGGTGTCATTTCCCAGCAGGCGCAAGAGGAACACTGGAACCTTGTCACCTTGACCATTTCCTCCTCGAGCAGCGTAGCATGTGTGCTAGCGTGCAAGTGTGTTGGCTCAACTGAACCACCTCTGCAGAGAGACAGATTCTTCCTCGACTTGACTTGTGAGCAGAGATATATATAAGGGGGGGAGATAGAGAGAGAGAGAGAGAGAGAGAGAGAGAGAGAGATAAAGGGGACACTGGCAAACACTACAAGTAAGCAATGCTTTGAAGGGCAAAGGTAGCATGTCTGGTTACATTTGGTGTGCAAAAACACCTTGGAGAACTTGCTGTAAAAAGCAGTAGCACAAGTGGAAATAAGTGAAGTGAAAGGGATAGAGGTTTTACACTACTTTGTTGGTGATGACACAAAGAGATCAGTGGCATTTTGTACAGAAGAAATGGTGCGGCATTGATCTTTAATGAAGCGACATAACAGGAAAATTACATTTCTTTTCCAAAGCATTAAACCACACAGACATGAACTAGTCTACAATGATGCACCGTAAAACTTTTAATGAGCTTGCAGCTTCAAAGACATTTTTTTCCCCTACCTCATGGAAAGAATTCTTTGGGCAGACAGATTTGGTCCCAAAGTCAAGAACTTTAGGCAAAGGGCACCACTTCCCCACATAGCAAATATAGGACAGGGACAGCAAATCAGACAGACGCATCTCCATTTTTTGTTCCGCTTATTCAAAGTCGGGTCGTGGGGCTAGCAACTTAAGTAGGGAAGCCCATACGTCTCTCGCCACTATGTCCAGCTCTTCCGGGGGGAATGCGAGACGCCAGCTGGGAGACATTGTCTTTCCAGGGTGTCATAGGTGGTTCCCAGGGTTTCTTCCGAGTGGGATGTGCCCGGAACACCTCACCAGGGGGCCGTCCAGGATACAACCTCACCAGATGCCCGGGCCATCTCATCTGCTCCTCTCGATGCGGAGGAGCAGCCGCTCGACTTTGAGCCCTTCCTGGTTAGTCGAGGTTCTAACCCTAGCTCTAAGGTAGAGCCCTGACACTCTACGGAGCAAACTCATTTCAGCCGCTTTTATGCTTGTGAGGGTAGGTGAGGGTGGGAACGTAGATCGACCTGTAAATCGAGAGCTTTGCCTTTCGGCTGAGCTCCCTCTCCACCACAAAGTTCGAATTACTGCAGATGCTGCACCAATCCGCTTGTTGATCTCCCGCTCCATTGTTCCTTCAGTAGTGAACAAGACCCCCGAAATACTTGGGGCAGGATCTCCTCTGCGAAAAAATCCTCTTCCAACTGAGGATCAAGGCCTAAGATTTGGAGGTGCTTAATCGCATCCCAACCACTTCATATTACGCTGCAAACCGCTCAAGCGAGAGCTGAAGATCACGGCTTGATGAAGCCAAAAAAACCCACATCATTTGCCAAACCAGATTCCCTCAACACCTCAGCTGCACCAATAAATTCCGTCCTTGAACAAAATGACACAAAGTGACAAAGGTCAGCCTTGATGGAGTCCAATCTTCACTGGAAACAAATCAATGTGGAACAAACTGACACCAGTCGTACAGGGATAGAACAGCCCATATCCGGGGGTCTGGTACCCCATAATGTCGGCACACCCTCACAGGACTTATGGAAGGATACGGTCTAGCAGCTTCTCCAAGTCCACAAAACACATGTAGACTGGTTGGACGAACTCCCATCCACCCTCCAGGAACTCTGACGAAGGTGTAGAGCTGGTTCACTGTTCCACGGCCAGGACAAAAACCACACTGCTGCTCCTGAATCTGAGATTCGACTTTCCGACGGAACCTCCTCTCACGAACCCGTGAAAAGACCTTACTAGGGAGGCTGAGGAATGTGGTCACTCTGTAGCTGGAACACCCCATCTAGTCTCACAACCACTCTAGTCCAGAGGCGCTGTCCTGAACAGACACAAAATAAGGTAATTACTCCTAAAACAAGACTGTAACTGACCATTTTATTTGTACACATCAATTAATTCCTATTCATTTTCTCAAATAGTGCAGCACAGTGACCTTGTGTTTACCACATGGGTTCAGAGCTCGGCTTCAGCCTTTCTGTGTGGAGTGTGCATGAAGAAAATTGTTCCAATATGGCGCATTGGAGGGGTCCAAAGTCATAGTTTTCCTGCACTCCTTTTTTCTCACTTCACTCGAGTGGCGCAATCTCCGAATCCCGCTCCCAACTCAAATTTTTGCTTGCAACAAAAAGCAAAAATGTAAAAAAATGAATTGACTAAGCAACCACTCGTAACTCGAAAAACACGAGAGTTTGGGTACTTGTAAGTCAAGGTACTCGTGTACACTCTTTTTTTTCACCACAGCACCATCTAGTTTATCTATTGGGGCACTGTCCTGCTTGCCCTTAAAAATGCAGTCACCGTTGAAAGTTTGTAGAAAGTGCTGTTTTGCTACATTCAAAATCAAAGTGAACAGATGCTTTCTTCGCCAAGTGTCCAGTGTGACATTGTTGATTATCCTCTTCGGCTCTGTTCTGTGTGTAAGCACACTGCACCGGCAAAGACGGTACACACCCACACACACGCAGGAGCAGTGTCTTTGCTGTATATTTTTGTGTTGTTTGCTTTCGGGAACCCCCCCCCCCCCCCAACCCCCCCTCCCACACACACACACTGCTCCCCTGCTGCTCCCCTTAGTCGCCGTGCTTGTCATTGTTGAACACGTGTGTGTGTGTATATATATATATATATATATACACACACACACATATATATGCTTGCATATCTATATCTATATATACGGCATCAGGTTGTCTCTGAGGACTCTGAGGAGGAGAGAGACAAAGAGAGAGATGTGGGGGACACCAAAAAGAAAGCGAGAGGGAGAGTGTGGTGGAAGAGAGGTTTTTAAAAAAAGCAGAGTTTTGCAAGACTTCTGAGTTGCAAACAGATTGCCGTTGCTGTGCTTGCCAGAGGGGAGAGTACCTTTAAGCATACGGGATGAGAAATGATGTGGCGGGACTACAAAAGCAAAGTAATACATGAATAAGCGTTCACATTTGCTCTGCAGGGGCAGCTCACCTCATCCAGGTCGCTGTTGAGGAACATTTTGCAAGTGCTTAGGAGGTCAGCATCTTACAGCCTGTAAAAAGAATTTTTGGAAAGCGCAGCTGCATCGATTGAGATGTCAGCCTTGACACTGGGATTTGCATAGAAATGAGGAACAAATGAGGAATAAAAAACTGGCTGTGAGGGGATGATATCAAATTGTGACAAAATGTTATCCATATTGAATGGAACCTCATAGTCCTCGCGCTTCATATTTGATGCAGCAAATATGAATCTGCTTCTGGCCAATGTCGCATCAATTGAGGGCGCCGTGGTTAAGATTATGGCCTGTGACCAAAAAGGTCAATTCCCTAGACTGGCAAACGCATATAGTGAACCTCGGTTTAGCGCAGGGGATATCTTCCAGACCCACTCACAATAGGTGAAAATCCACAATCCAAAGAGACCATATTCAAAAATATGTACTTTTATAGTTTTACCCTACAATTACTAAAGCACACTCCACCCCTGTACATCGGAGGAGCAGCAGTGCAAGTGGTCGCCATCTCCAAGTACCTTGGATTCCACCTTCCAGAGGACTTCACCTGGAGCCAAAACACTTGCTATCTGCTCAACGAGGCGCATCAATGTCTCTATTTCCTCCGGAAGCTGTGACGTGCCAAACTAGAGAGCTGTGTCTTGAAGACCTCCTACAGATGTGTGGTGGAGAACGTCCTCAGCACCAGCATCACGGTTTGGCATAGCAGCTGCTCAGCTGCAGAGAGGAAGGCATTGCAAAGGACAATAAAGGCAGCTCAGAAGATTGTGGGGGTGGCAGCCTCCCCACCACCGCAAATATATTCAGCAGATGCAGAAAGAGGGGTCTCTGCATCAAGGACTCAACCCACCGCACACCCTCTCTTCGATTCTCTCCTCAGACAGAAGGCTACGGAACATCCGGTGCAGGACCACCTGGCTGAGGAAAAGCTTCCGGAAGCTGTCAGACATTAGACTCAAACAGTACTCTTCATCAGCCACCCCATGCCTAGTCATCCCTGCACAATAAACACTTTATTCTCTTTCAAGTACAAATGACCATCAGAATCAGAATCATCTTTATTTGCCAAGTATGTCCAAAACACACAAGGAATTTGTCTCCGGTAGTTGGAGCCGCTCTAGTACAACAGACAGTCAATTTACAGAACACTTTGGAGACAGAGACATTGACAAAAAACAATTGTGCAAAAAGATGCAGAGTCCTCTAGCACTTAGAGCAGTTCGAATGACTAATATTGCAATAAACCGGTGCAATGACCATTGTGCAAGGGGCGCTGAGACTTCAAGGAGTGTATGCGGTTTAAAGTGACGAGTAGTGTGATAATCTGGGACAATGTTGGTTGTGCAAATGTTACAGATACTCTTCAATCAGTGTGCAAATGGAGCAGATGCTACTCTGGCATGAGTGGCCAGTATATATTTCTGTTGCTGCTCTTGCATCTTTGCACACACTCACAAATGGGGATAAGCATTACTTGTAATTGTAGTTTATGTTTAACTTTTTTTTTATTGTGTTTTTATTTCACAAGTCGTGGGACTTATAGGGCTTATCTGGGACCTTGGGTATTGAATTTCATGCCACATCATGTAAATGTGTGTTGGTATGACAATGAAATTCCTTGAATCCTAACCTTATTAAAACACACTTAAATACATTGTAAATGTATTGGAAGACACAAAACATTGCTCCGTCGCTAAATACATTTAACTTTAACATCCGTAAACTAATTAGATAATTGTAGGTGGGTTTCCTAATTAATACAAAATGTACTTGCGGGGCGGCACGGTGGCCGACTGATTAGAGCGTCAGCCTCACAGTTCTGAGGATCCGTGTTCAATCCCCGGCCCCGCCTGTGTGGAGTTTGCATGTTCTCCCCGTGCCTGCGTGGGTTTTCTCCGGGCACTCCGGTTTCCTCCCACATCCCAAAAACATGCATTAATTGGTGACTCTAAATTGCCTGTAGGTGACACTGTGAGTGCGAATGGTTGTTTGTTTGTATGAGCCCTGCGATTGGCTGGCAACCAGTTCAGGGTGTATCCCGCCTCCTGCCCGATGACAGCTGGGATAGGCTCCAGCACGCCCGCGACCCTAGTGAGGAGAAGCGACTCAGAAAATGGATGGATGGAACATGGCCGCCACGTAGGCACAACAATCAGCCGGGCTGGCTTATCTAGTGTTAATACCTATGCCCGGGAAGTCCAATAGAAGACGTTGTGTGAGGTCATGTGACTTTCATGTGTCGTTTGATTGGTGAACTAGTCTTAAACGTCACGAGGCTTAAATTGGATTGGCGCAAACAGCGCCCGATGCAGAAGTCGAAGTCAGAGTCTCGTGCACAAAATAGTTGATAAATACGCAATAATTGATATATAAAAGTAGCTCGCAACATTTAGATCATTGTAACAGAGTAAAAGTACCGTTACTTCTTAACAGCAGAAGTGGCGGAAGTTTTTTTTTTCTGGTCTCGTCAACTTCTATGACTTATCCAAAGCAGGTCCCGAGCGCAGAGGCGGAACCAAAGGCCAATGCGCTCCCATATTTGTCCGCCGCGGAGTAATATTCAGAAATTACATCTGTATGTGGATGGTGGATGTGTGGAATGGATGCGCACAAAATATTTGATAAATAAGCAATAATTGATCAATAAAAGTAGCGAGCAACATTTAGATCATTGTAACGGAGTAAAAGTACCGTTACTTCTTAAAAGCAGAAGTGGGGGAAGTATGTTTTTCTGGTCTTTTCAAGGTCTGTGATTTGGAGGTGCTTAATTTCATCCCAGCCACTTCACACTTGGCTGCAAACCGCTCCAGCGAGAGTTGAAGGTCACGGTTCGATAAAGCCATCACAACCACATCATCTGCAAAAAGCAGACACGCAATGCTGAGGCCACCAAACCAGACCCCCTCAACACCTCGGCTGTGCCTAGAAATTCTGTCCATAAAGGTAATGAAGAGAATCGGTGACAAAGGGCAGCCTTGACTATGTCCAACTCTCACTGGAAACATATTCGATGTATTGCCGACAATGCGGCACAAACTCTGATACCAGTCGTACAGGGACCGAACAGCCCTTATTAGGGAGTTTGGTACCCCAGTTTCCAGGAGCACCCTCCACAATCCTCCCTGAGGGACATGGGCGAATGTCTTCTCCAAGTCCACAAAACACATGTAGACTTGTTGGGCAAACTCCCATGCACCTTCAAAGACACTACTGAGGGTGTAGATCTGGCCCATTGTTCCATAGCCAGTAAGAAAACCACACTGCTCCACCTGAATCTGAGATTTGACTTCCAGACAGACCCTCCTCTCCAAAACCCCTGAATAGACCTTACCAGGGAGGCTGTGCAGTGTGATCACCTTGTAGTTGGAACACACCCTCCGGTCTCCCTTCTTAAAAAAGGGGACAACCACCCCAGTCTACCAATCCAGAGGCACTGTCCCCGGTCTGTCGCGGTGAAGAAAGAGCTGAGCCAAAAGGAAAAGCTCTCTATTCCCAGTCGATCTACATTTCTAAAATGCTGCGCCAAAATCATTATGGTGGTAAATCGGAGAAGGACATCTCTGTAACTACTATGGCAACCCCAGATTACCTACTTTAGTGGTCAACGAAAATGGTGGACCAGCCAGGACACCTCTTATGTTGACTTCCTGTTAAGTACAGTGCATGAACAAACAGACATTTTACAGCAGAGATGAGTTTTGTTACTGATAAGAAAGTATATTGACTGGCTTGGCCTCTTTAGATTCTGACTGTGTCTTCATTGCTTCCATTTCTTTATCGGACAGAAAGCAGTTTAATTAATAATTAAAACACTAATATGCAATTTAAGCACTATTATGTCCATAGGGAGTATCAGAATAGATGTATAATTTGATGTAATAGGCCACAGGGCTTAATTTTCTTAAGCACTTCCCAGCGAGTTCAGCAGTTCAAGCATTAAAGTTGACCTTGGGCAGCTTCTACACATAAAGAAACTTTACGGCTGTCCATTTCGATTTGGAGCAAATTGCACTTCACAACTGTAGGAGGAGCCCTGGAGAAAAGGGGGAAAATATTCATTACTGCGTCATTTTCGATCACTGGGCCCAAAGGGTATTGTAATTTGTGATAAAAGACAATCTAGGAGGAGAACTGTGGAAGCGTGTGAGAGCAAAGTACATCCTGCTGTTTAGAGCAGTGGTTGTAAAACTGCGGTCCCTGCACCCACAGGGATCTGAGTCATAACTGTGGGTCATCAAAATAATTTGCAATAAGTTATGTCACATCATTTATACATATGGGGACTGGCATGCCAAGAAAGCAAACATCCATCCATCCATCCATTTTCTGAGCCGCTTCTCCTCACTAGGGTCGCAGGCGTGCTGGAGCCTATCCCAGCTCTCATCGGGCAGGAGGCGGGGTACACCCCTTAACTGGTTGCCAGCCAATCGCAGGGCACATACAAACAAACAACCATTCGCACTCACAGTCACACCTACGGGCATTTTAGAGTCTCCAATTAATGCATGTTTTTGGGATGTGGGAGGAAACCGGAGTGCCCAGAGAAAACCCACGCAGGCACGGGGAGAACATGCAAACTCCACACAGGCAGGGCCGGGGATTGAACCCGGGTCCTCAGAACTGTGAGGCTGACGCTCTAACCAGTCGTCCACCGTGCCGCCTCTTTTTCCCTTGACAAAATATTTTTTTTGATCTCCTAAAGATAACAACTCGTTAGATAACTGTTTCAAAACAGTTTCGAAATCATTTTGGTGGTACACTGGATTGTATTAAGGAGAATCAACCACTGGACTACCTACTTTAGTGTTCTGTAATTTGGTGGACTAGCCAAGAAACCTTTCATGATCTGAACCTTATAGTTCTCACATTTGATAATACATCACATACTGTATGAATTTACTCCTGTCCTATACAGCATCAATGGACCATATGCACGGTAACACATTAAGCCTTTCAGGTGGAATGGTTACGAGTTTCCGGAGTCCATTTGTTTCAAGCTACTGGGACGCCATCTGCCAGAAAAATAACCTCATTCTTTAAATGTGTGATAACATGGGGTTGTGTAATAGGTCTATTAAATAGTTAGGTGCTAGTACTTTTCAAGGTCAAAATTTCATCAAAAGATTTTACTTTTAAAAGACAAAGGGAGCTCTTCCAGCAAACACCGGGGTGTTCCACTCACCCCCATCTTCAGCAATTTAACTCAACTTTTTATTTTAACATGTTTAACAGTGAACCGATACTACAAAGAAAATGGAAAGTTAACATTTGCCGAGACAATTTCACCATCGCAACAGCAATAGTCGGCGGCGAGCTAAGTTACGTCTCCCTCCGGCACGGCCTGGCTCTGGTCGGCCGAGCGAGTCACGGGGATTGAAAAACTTTTGAGCAGTGAGCACATTGATCCCGCCAAAAGTGTATAGGGGCTTTTCCACCAACCAGCCCAGGTGATGCTGATTGCTAGGGCGAGCGAGGGGGACAGGGAGAGACAAGGCGCAAGGCGCCACCCAAGCTCCAAAAGAGGAATTGTAGGGCATGGTCATGACACATTCCACTTAATGTCTTATTTTATATCTTAATCTAAATTTCAAATATTTTTGACACCTTTAAAACTGCACCCTTTATCCAGGTGAGGCAATTGAGAACTGATTTTCATTTGCAATGCCAACTTGGCTGCAGACTCTATTTGAGGTAGGGGGTTTTATCATAACAGGTACATTTCAATAAATTAGAATATATTTCAAACCTAAAAGAGTGGTTTAAAACACAATGCCTTTGGTTTGTTTTGTTGCACCACCCAGAACTCAAACATCAAGCTTTTTGTTTGCACCCGTATTGACAGCCTGTCTGACTTTGCCGCGGTACGCCAAAATCAGCTGTATCCTCTCCGTGACGGAGCGTGAAATCCTGCTCAGTTTGTCGCACACTCGCAGCTCTGTTTTTGTGTGTGTATGCAGCCAGACAAGCACCCGGGATGTCATCTTTTATCCTACAGAGGAGCGTGATATTACAAATGTTGTTTTGTTCAGGTAAGGAATTCATAAGTGAATAAGGTTTGCTGGTTACACAAGCAGGGATGCTAATGGATCCTCCGCAGGCCTCATCTTTATCAGCGTCCTCTGCAGTCACTTCATTATGGAGAATGATAATTAAGCCCCAGTGGAGGTTTGTTCTTCCACAGCCTCACTTCCTTCTCTCCGGCTTCTTATCAATTTAGGAATGCCATGTCTAGTTTTCTCTTTTTTTAATAAGAATAATTGTGAGTCATGCGAGATGATGGGTTATGTTTGGTAAATGTTTGGATTTGGATTTGGCAAAAACTTCACAAAACGTCACTTTGTCTAAAGGCCAAGGAAGAACCCATTAAATGTTGAGTACAGGGGGTCCTCGGTTTAAGGAGAGTCCCGACCAGTGGTGTTCGGGGCCAAACAATAGATTGCTAAATATCTATACATTTGCAGACAACATTCAACCAGACCTACTCAGCCTAGAAGGGTTAAGAGTAAGCTAGCAACCAATGTTAGCAATCTCACTCTCTAAATTTCAGCGGTACGAAGAAACGTAAAACTTGAAACTGTTTTCAAGCTTACTCTCAGGAGTTGTGCTGCAGTGCTGGACAATTCTTCATACGTCATTCATGGTTACTTTTGCTAATTCCAACAGACAGCAAGTGAACTTGGACATGCTTGGCTCTGTCACTCTGTCACAATGTGTTTGCCTTCCGACCGGAACGGAAGTTCACATGCCACTGAATACTGAACGCAGAAGTGCTGTGTGGATCTTGTATTGAAGATGAGATTAAGTGGTGCCTTGAGATGAGTGACCCGACTTAATAGTTTTTCAAGACAAGAGGCATCGTTTGTTCATAGAGTTTTTGCTTCGACTGGCGACCGCTACGGATACTAGCCTTCTGTGGTGGCAGTGACTCAACTCAGTTCACAACAAGCAGCAGTTTGTGAAATACAGGATAATTAGTGAAAGATTATTTTTAAAAAAGAGGTTTTAAGCTGTTTATTGAGACTCCCAGTTGACATTTACTGTCAAACTCAACATTTGAACAAAGCCAATTACATAACCTTTTAGTCTGATAGCTTATTGCTAATGCTAACACAAATGCTATCACATAATGGCATCCATGTGGTGGTGTTACAACCGTTTCAGCAACATATATTTGAAGACAAACGGTTGAGTAACACAGATAATATAACAATACGCACAGGTATACAGTGTATTCTTACAGTATATATGCTCTGCGAAGAATGACTAATATTACTGGTGAGTTGTGACGTTGCCCCCACGTGGCCAAGGCGCACACACCAGAAGGAGCAGCATGTCTATTGTATTGAAGCAAAAAGTTTGAAAACAACGATTTCATTCTTTAAATTCTAGCTAAATTTGACATTGTTTGTTTTTACAAAGTACAATTTTACAGACAGGAGCCAAAATTAACCCTTCGACTCACCGGCCAAGCATATTTTTTACCGGCCAAAATATTCAATCATTTTACATAAAGCTGCACAATATATCGAAAACAATATTGCCATCCCGATAATGGCACGTGCAATAAGTGTATATGTGTGCAGCCCTTTTTACACATATTTCTATACTACGGTATTATGTTGGATGCAAACTGAGAGAAGTCACAGCAACATTAAACAATAGCAATAAGAAAAACTTATTTTATTTAACATCCATAAAGTCTGGCCTCACACAGTCCTCGTGCAAAAAGCATTACAGCCTCCATGGGATCATACTCCCCGGCAAGTGTGCGTCTTTTTAATTTTTCATCACTGAACACTTTTAAAGGACTTTAAGCAGCCTGGAGGCTGAAACATCCGGCTGTCGATGTTTCATTTAGTTTGCTTTCAAAGAGGTTGGATTTTGCTTAGTAAAACTGCTGATTGTTGTATTATGACATTATCTTAATGTTTTTAGCTTGTAATGTCAAAACTGTTTTATGTCTCTTTTGTACGGTTGTTCAATCTGGCAAAAAATAAAAAATAAAAACGATATATTTTTTCATATCGGCTGATCTCGATTATTATCACGATTGTTTTATATTGTTTTTAGACAGCCAGTTTTAAAGGATCTGTATTGAAAACTGTAGCTGATTCTGAGTAGTTCAACATTTTATTAACGCCTTTCGTTAACAACATTCCTCATAGTCAATAATTATAACAGTAAACTAAGCAAATAAAATACATGTACAAAAATATAAGACCAGCTTTCACTCAACTTTGCAGCGAATGTGGAAAAATATAACACTAGTTCGAAGTCCTGTGTAATTTTGGAGATAGAAGATAAAGAAACTGCTCCCTCGGGGATAGTGAAGATACCTAGAAGTGTAAACATTATCATTCCCCAGTTATAATGCTACATACCCTTGCAAATTCAAAATGTGCATCATCTTTCATAACAACACAGACGAACTAGTTGTGTCATTTTACAAACCACCTGAATAATGACGCGATTGATTGTTGTTGCTTTGGACTGGCGGCCTCACCGCTAGCAGTGGCTAACTGCTAATGCTACTTGTAAGCAACAGGGAGAAACAGTCTGTACTGACTGCAATTGCATTTAAAAAAAAAACAACAACAACAATTTAAATAATAATTTTTTTTTTGCTTGTTTTTTTTGTTTGCTTTCCACGTAATCACTTGGTTGGCATTTCTTCAAATGAATAAACACAGTGTTCTCAGTTTTTGAGGGCCCCGATGTACCTTACACATCGGCGAATTAATAGTGTTTCTCCGCGTCGCTTCGGAGACGCTGCCACACAACCGACGTCGGCTCCGTCGCCGGAGCGAGGACGGGTGGCTGCCGACTCTGCTGGCTCTCGATCTCGCTACAGGGCAAGGCGGCGAGCCAGCCAAGGACACGCGGTTTCTACTTGCAAACCGAAGTGGAGCAGGAAAATGGTGTCTCTGATCGGCTGTTGTCACTCACATCCCGTCATGCTCGATCGAGGAACGCACACAGTTGATAATTGACATCGGCATTATTAGGAATCCCACACACCTTCCTGGCCTGCTCCTCCTCCAGGACACACGCTGCTGCACTATGATTTGCGCATGTATTTTTGTATACGTGGGTACAAACATTTACTCGCCACGTGGAGAGTAGCGCCCTGAGGATGATTTCGTCACATTTGGCGACTGTTCATCTCGGACCCTCATTAAAATACACATGACAAAATGGTGATGTTTTTCTTTTTTTTTGCAAAGGCATTTCCATTCATTTCAAGGGGGAAAGCTGATTTGAGATATGAGTGTTTTTTGTTACGAATGAAACTCCTATGTCAAGAATCCACTGTACTGCACATGTACAACTTTTAATGAGAGTATATATACCGTATTATAATCAAGATTTTAGTGGCCCAGACCGGAAACATGCGTCACAAATCAAATAACACAAATTAATGAGGCAACCTTTTTCCGCACTGACTATGCAATATTAATCCTTCTCATCTAAAAATAGATATTCTGTACATATTCATCCATTTTCTGTCCAGCTTATTCTCACTTGAGTCACTGGTAAACTGGAGCCTCGCCCAGCAGATTTTGGGGTACACCTTAGACTGGTTGCCAGTCAATCGCAAATATATACAGTACAAATATTTCAAAATATCTTTATTTCATTATTTCGTTTTTATTATGTCTTCATGGTGAGCGGTGGGTTAATGGCCGAGCACCTTCTGATGACCAGCCGCTACTAGTCCCAGCATTGTCATGGGTGGGTGTTGTGGTTGTTGTCTTCCCCCTTTCTCGTACACACCTGCTCCTGAGAGCATCTTCCCCACCTGTGCCTCATTTACCCGAATTACCCAATGCATTTAACCTCGTGTCTCATTCTTTCTGGTCGCCAGTTCGTTGTACTTTGTTTCCACGTCACCGACTTATAGTAATCCTAGACCCTGTTCTGATTATTGCCCCTGCCTTTTTGCCTCAGGTTTTTTGGATACTGTTGCCGTCTCGGATTGCCTGCCTGTGTACCGACCTCCGCCCGTTTATTAAACCTCTCTTTTTGAAACTGTCCATTTGAAATAGAGTCGTGCATTTTGGGTCCTGTCCTTTGTTCCGCTCATGACAAGCATAGGACAGTTTGAGGTTATAAATGGCACACAATGGACAAGTTTGCTCAGCAGCATAGATGATGTCGTTAAAATTAGTTACCTATGCGTTTATCTTTATTACAAATTTGGGTTATGTGACGTCGCCGCCGTAGGGTACGAAACTTTGTTGTAAACCGAGAACCACTTGTTATTTTGTTGGCAGTGTGGCAGTGACCTGTCAGATCCAGCAGACAGCACTGGAGTGCAAAATATTTTAAGTTTTAATGGGCATTAGTGCGGCGGCACGGTTGACGACTGGTTAGCGCGTCAGCCTCACAGTTCTGAGGACCAGGGTTCAATCCCCGGCCCCGCCTGTGTGGAGTTTGCATGTTCTCCCCGTGCCTGCGTGGGTTTTCTCCAGGCACTCCGGTTTCCTCCCACATCACAAAAACATGCACGGTTGGTTAATTGACAACTCTGAATTGCCCGTAGGTGTGAATGTGAATGTGAGTGCGAATGGTTGTTTGTTTGTATGTGCCCTGCGATTGGCTGGCAACCAGTTCAGGGTGTACCCCGCCTCCTGCCCGATGACAGCTGGGATAGGCTCCAGCACGCCCGCGACCCTAGTGAGGAGAAGCGGCTCAGTAAATGGATGAATGGAAGGATGGGCATTAGTGCCAACTACTGGACCACGGCAGGAAATGCATGTTATATTTTATATTAATTTTAGTCCACATGTAACTTGTGGTTTATCACATCAAATTAAAAAAATATATATTTTAAACTACAAGAATATGGTTGTAATTTTTAACGAGTAGATGTCAAAATCCCACGCCCCCCATGCCACCCCCATCCAATAGTGCGACAATGTGGCCTACAATACAGATGTTAATTAGGTAATTCCAGCATGACTATTTTATTGTTTAACTTATAGTAAACCTTTGACTTGACAACATCCTTAACAGTCCTTAAAGTATATGGTTAGCATGTCTGCCTCAGAGTCAAAGGTTCAGGGTTTGAATCGATCTCACGTTATAGAGTGTGCATGTTCTCCTAGTGCTAACGTGGGTAACACTGGCTACTGATCTGATTTCGTCCCACATTCCAAAAATCTGCATGTTAGGTTAATTTGAAACTGTAAATTTTCCATGGGTGTTGGTCTGCAGGTGAATATGAGTGTGAATGGGATGTTTGTCTATATGGGTCCTGCGATTGGCTGTCAACCAGAATTGTATACCCCTCTAGCCCCAAGTAAGTTGGGGTAGGCTCCAACTCACCCAAGACCCTAATGAGGACAAGTGCTATAAAAAGTGAATGGATGTATTGCTTTGCGAACTTTATATCCCAATATGGTACTTAGGCATTACGCTAGTGCCTTTTTTAGAAATGACTTTCTTCAGGATTGTCTTTGGCCTAAATGGCCCTATGTTAGGGGCTATACTGCCACCTGTTGCCCTGGCAGGCACTTGACAGACTATGAACATCAGTTAGGGCTTACTCACACTCGGCCATTAGGACCATGCTGGACTTGGCGGCAATTCACACTCCCTCTCCTACCTCCCCGACCTGCACTTACACTGTCCTTCAAGCATTGGGGCTTTGACCCATTTTGGTGTGCCATCACTCACTCATCAGCGTACAACACTGCAGCCTGTTTATTTCTATTGTGCAGGGTTGCGTTTATCATTAATAACTGATGAGAAGAGCGTTCACACCATGTAGGCCTAGTGTACGGGTCATGATTAATGTGTCCACATGTGGGCCATGGATCTAAGTGACCGTGCCGTGGACTTTTTCTATGTATTTCTATCATGTAAGCTGGTAGTTATGACTAACTAGCAAGGAACGACTGCATTACAGTAATTGTGTGACATGTCTACTTTATGTGTGTAGGCTGATTTTACTAACTAAGTACACATGGGAGCACTCATCAGCAAACATACCAGACTGTAAGTGTCAAGACTTTAAGTCTTAAGTGCAGTTTGAATAGACTAGTCACACACGTCAATCTCAAGGCCCAGGGCCCATATAACAGCCCGCCACATCATTTTATGCTGCCCGCTAAAGCAAAAAAAAAAAAAAAAAGCCTGTCTACATGATGTTTCTTGCTAAATGTATTTGTTCTTTTAAATTTGGCAAAAAAAATATGTACTGAAATTGTAACTTTTCTTCACTTCAACCAGTTTCACAAGCATTTACTGTATGTTCAACAAATCTGCTTTAATGTATTTGCATGTGCATTTAATGCATGGGCAATTGCATACATTTAATAATAAGATTTTATTATTATTTTATAACGCAGACAAGGAAAATCCATTGGACGGTGCCTGTGTTTTTTATTGTTACTGCATTCACAACTGCCTTTTATTAATTTATGTAAACCCATTCTATGTACCGCTTGTATTTGTGATGTGTTTTGTATACTTCTTACTGCTTGGCCAACTCACCATTGTAAATGAGACCTTGGGTCTAAACTGGTCTTTTGAGTTTGACGCCACTGGGCCCTAGTGTGAGTATGCCCTTCAGAATGTTGTTAGTAATTTTTCGTTTTAAATAAAGGGGTCAAAAATGTGTTTTGAAAAGAAATACTGGTGTACAGAAGAGCACAGCCAGAAAGAACATTTGCAAACAAGTCCCAAAAGCACAGGTTGCCTTTTGGCTCACAAAAAAATTTCATGATAGATTAGCTGTTTTCGGAGCACTATTAGGTTTTAAAAGAAACATGGAGTACATGGAGAAACAATGAGACGTGACGGTAGCAAAGCTCCCTCAAGTCAGTCGACGGCCAACAGAAGCGGAGGGTGTATTCACAAAACTCACAAGCAGAGATAATGACCATTAGAGGATAATTGGGCGCTGGGACCAGCCGAAAGCCTTTCAAGTGTGCCGTTGGGACCATCTTCAGACACGCTACGGGCCAAATTATCTCTCCGTAGTCCAAGCCGTGTCAATGACAGATTAAACTTCACGCTGAATTCATAAAGGCAGTGCAGTGATTAATTTAAATATCCCAGAAACAGAAGCAAGTCTCTCTGGCGGACTAATTTCCTACGCTGGCAATCGACTGTTGCGTGGGCGCTAAAGGAAGTGGAAAGAAATGACCTAAACTTGAATTGCTTGTGAGTCAGATGAGTTTGTGTTTATTTCCATGGCTTCCTCACAATGCTGGGAGCTGCGCGAGGGTCGGGGAGGGGGAAAGAGTTGTGTGTGTGTGGATATAATATTCTAATGAGAGAATATTGATTAACAGCTCCAACCAGCCTTTGCATGTTAGGTTAATTGAAGACAAAATTATCTGTACAGTATGTGTAAATGGCTGTATGTCTACTAGTTGGTGACCAATTCCAGAGTGCACCACACCTGTCGCCCAAAGTCAGCTGGAATAAGCTCCAGCTCATTTGCACCCCTAATGAAACGTGCTACAGAAGATGGATGGATGTACAACATAATAAATAAAAAAAAAAAAAGAACCAAAAAGTAACCTTTCCGAAAAGTAATGTATTTGCTGCGTCTGGATACAATATGGGAACACAAAAATAATAATCATATGTACATACAATGAAAAACATTTCACAATAGCAGTAAAAATGCATCAAGAAGAGTACAAAGAGCTTTAGTAAAATGAATCATTGCAGACCGTATTCTATCCTGGTTTGATAAACAATGAGAACCCTGAGATGGCCTCAGATGAAAACCCAAGCCCCACACATCTTCATCATTATGAGTGTTATGATAATCAAGTGCATATTGTTTTGTGAATGCTTCCCCGGGAAGAGGCGACGTGCTGAGTAACAGCAGCTCTTCTCCTCCTCCTCTTTGGCAGAGCGGCTGAGTTAGAGGAAGTTAAAGTTTCTGCAATCCTATCTGGGAAACATACAGCGCTTATTACACTGCTCAATTTCCAATTCTGTCACAGGTATGCACACACACACAGTCAGTCACTCACGGAATACAAAATTAGGCCGAGGCACAGACCAATCTCAGGGACAGACTCGGGTGATGGAAAAACAAAGAGAGCCATTATGGAATAGCCAAATCTCCTTTGTGAAAGACAAACAACAAACATCCGTTGACTGCATTAAGTGACGTGGGCCCCAAACAGCACACAGAAGCAGAAGTGAGGTTGCTGTGTGTTGAAATGGAGTGGTTAGGAATAAGGACAATAGAACAACCCCAGAGTGGTGAGCTACAACAACAGTCAAACAGTACAGTCAGGTACAGTGTTGTGTGGCCAATGTTCACATGCAGCCTTGCCTCCCCCTACACAAAAAGCCTTTTCACCACGCAACATTGATTTGAAGTCACACTTCTTTGGAACGCGTGGCTAAATGAAACGGAGCTCATTTCGCAAGTCAATTATGACTACTACAGAGCCTGCTTTCAAGCTTTACACCTGATATCACGAGGTGTTGTCCCCATAATGCAATGTCGACATGACATCACAACACTTCTTCACCTCTTCTACCTGTACAGGTACTGTATTCCCTAACCACAGTTTCCCAAACTAAGGGTGAGGCCCCAAGGTCTCAAAAATTGTATTGGTGCTAATAGTGCAAGTTTTTTTTTGTAGATTATCAAGCAGGCACAACCTTTTCCAGGTTTGTTGTCGTAAATGTTTGTCTTATGTGTTCTTTATCATTCATTTAAGTACAGGATGTGTCACAGTTATATGGTGATATTTGGGGAAGAAACCAAAATTTAAATTTTGGGACACAAACTGAAAAAAGAAACAGGGAGCAGTGCCCCATTCTAATAAGAAAATAACAATGAAATTTAAAGTGAGATTGCCCTGTGATTGGCTGGCGACCAGTCCACGGTGTACCCCGCCTCGAGTCCAAAGTCAGATCGGATAGACTATAGCTCACCTGCAACCTTACTGTAGTCAAGTGCCACAGAAAATCCATGGAGGTAAAGAGAAATTATTATTATTTTAAATTGATGATAGTAGTTATTCTAAAAGATGTAGGTGTGTCACACTGGAGCAGTTTCAGGTGTTACCAGTTCTTTTCTCTTACATGTGATAAATATGTGGCATTCCTTTTACGTAAGTCTCTCTAACAACAGCGACTCAATAGAAACTAAAAGCAGTGGTAGACAGCCCAAGGAAAGCAGAAAACACCAGCTGGAGGAAAGAATGTTAACAGACACAAGTAAAGCGACTTGCTAAGCAGGCTACGGGCTAGCAACAAAACGACCTCTGCATTATTTCCTCTCCCCTCTTGGCTATAATGTTCAGCCCCTTGAAAACAAAAGAGGCCACTCTGAAAACACAGCTCCGACGCCATGAAAAAAACTGTACTGACATCCACCCATTTTATATAGCGCTTATCCTCACTACGGTCGTGGGAGAACAGGAACCTACCCCAGCTGATATGGGGCAAAAGGCAGGTATACCCTGGACTGGCGTTAGTGAATGGCAGAGCACATATAGACAAACATTCACACTCAAACCTATGGACAATTTAGTACCCAGGTTTTTTTTCCAATCACCGTTGTTTTAATCACATGAAACTGACACGCCCCCATAGTTTTGCCTGTAGGTCTCTATAGCAACCGACAAACAAAAATAAGCTGTTAGTCTGGTTAGCAAACAAGTCTGCAACCAAGTCTTCTCTTAGCTGGTGTGTTTTCAGCTACAATTGAACTGTTATTGTTGGATCACTCAGTTGTGTAACTGAGCTTTTTCGTCACTTTTGGCTTAATCACATGAAACTTACATTGTGCCAGGTTTACCAGGACGTCTTTACAGTTACCAACAATACAGAATTACATAAACTTGAGTAACAGTCCGCTAGGTAGTCTTCTCCCTCTCAGCCAGTGCATTTTCAGCCAGATTGTATTATTGTAAGTGATTATTGTTTAAAAAAATAAGTAGTAATCATCTTTAATTATAATGATAAACAATAAATTAATCAGACTTTTCCTTTTGATATTGTTTAGGTGGTTTCCCATTAGAGAGTACAGGTAGTAGAAGTGAAGATAGCTTTGTCACAGAGTGTATTACAGTCACAATGTTGACTCACAAACATAGACATCTGAGTCAGTGCAGAGACAACACGCACAGCACAGACTCCTTTATATTCCAGGTCCCCTATGACCTAAATACTTCATCTTTGTTGTGCTGGCTAGGAACCAGACTTTTCTTTCTTTTTTTTTTTTTTAAAACCATAGTAGAAGGGTTTTATTGAGGACTTTGGGACAAAAAGTCCAGCCTCAACACCGATGTTAAGATGTTTAAAAGCAGGCTAAGCAAGATTAATCTGCTCTGGTCCAAATAGTTGCAATAAGGCAGGAAAAAGTACAGTACAGCGCTTATTCAGGCTTGAGTGCAATAGTAGTTTAAAAAAATATATATGTAAAAAAAGAGCTTTTATGTCTTGGGTATTTGGAAATGGTATAGACATTTCTTTCCTTTCCAAACCATTGTTTACAGAGATAAAACTGCCTGTTCAGGGATTCACTTCTCAACTCAGTGAGACAGCGAGCATTGTGCCCTTGGAATGAGTAGGAAGGCGTTTAAGGCACAGAGGCTCCTATACAGTTGTATTTTACATTCATTTGCATGGGCTTTGTTTGCTTTGACACAAAAGCAAAAAGAAAAGCAAAGACTGGGCAAAAAAAAAAAAAAAAAGCACTTCAGTGTTATGATAATGTTTGAGAGGAATGCACAAACCAACTAATACGTGGAGAAAAGTTCCCGATTGTCATCTTAAACTCAAAATATCCTCCAAGATGAGAGGTGATAGGGAGAGAGAGGCTTGCGAAGATGTAAAAAAAGGGGCCGCAAGCAGCGGTCAAAGGTTTCCCTCGTCGAGCATCTTGTTGACGCCGTTGCAGATCCTCTGCAGGTGAGCGCGATAAACCTCGGACGGCCCGTAGAGAGCGGCCAGGAAGTCGCAGTTGGCAAAATGATTGAAGACGTGGTTGACGCGCGAGTGGCTCTTGGCTGTCAGGTGGCGTTTGATAGCCTGGTGCAGCAGTTCGCGGCAGTCGTTCAACAGGGCGCTCATGACGCGGCGGTCAAAGGTGAAGTCGATTTGGTGGAAACTGACCGCCGTCATGGCCAGTGTGTGGACCTTCTTCCTGTGAGACAGAGGGAGGAGACGGGCTGTCAATTTTGAGCCCTGACACAGTGAGATCACTTGGTTATAAATAGAAACTGCTGCCTTGTTCTTTTCTTGATCAAACTTTAGACATCAACAGGAAGTGTCAATGCAAGAAAACATTGAGTTTGCCTCCGCTTCCCAATACTGTCTCCCCTTTACCAATATGATTAAGTTTCCACTTTTCCGGGAAGACTTTCTTGCCTGGGATTTTTTTGTCCAATGAAGGAAAATTTATAAAATTATGGATCGATTTCTATATACAATGAACCCCCATTTATCACAGGGGATATGTGCCAAACCCACCCGCAATGAGTGAGACTACAAGAGGATGCCTTCTCCTTAAAACCACTTTTATTATGTCTTCAAGACATTAAAGCCTGGAGGGCCTTGAACTTCTTAAAATGTAATGAAAAGTAAAATGGAGTGATGGTGTTTGGTCCTGGTGGGTGCCGCCCGGAAGGCATTCTGTGTGAGCCTACATAGGCTTTAGGGTTCACGCTGTCATTGTACAGTGCTGTGAAAAAGTATTGGCTCCATTTGCCAATTCTTATATTTTTGCATAGTTTCGCCTGGCACTCTGTGAAAAAGTATTTACCCTCCTTGTTAAATCATGAATTAATTGTGGCTAATCACAATTTTTGGTTAATTTTCACTAATCACACCCAAACCGGATTACCTCCAGACCTGTTCAATCAAGAAA
Organism: Phyllopteryx taeniolatus; assembly: GCF_024500385.1. Lineage (NCBI taxonomy): Eukaryota > Metazoa > Chordata > Actinopteri > Syngnathiformes > Syngnathidae > Phyllopteryx > Phyllopteryx taeniolatus. Next base: position 24,584,115 of record NC_084508.1, on the reverse strand, counting down.
TCACTTAAACAGAATCTGTCCCGACAAAATCAAGTCAGACAAAAGATCTAAAAAAGATGCAACAAAATGACACGGTCCAAAGAAAATCCAGAACAGTCAATAAATAAAGTAATTGACATCTATCAGTCTGGAAAATGTTGCAAAAGCCATTTCTAAAGGTTTAGGATTCCAGCGAACCATAGGGAGAGCAATTAACCTCACATGGAGAAAACATGGATCAGTGGTGAACCTTCCCAAGAGTGGCCAGCCTACAAAGATTACCCCAAGTGAACAGCAGTGACTAAAGATGACCAGGAGGCCACAAAGAAACTCAGGACACCATTCTAAAGAACTGCAGGCCTCCATTGCCACAGTTTAGGTCAGTGTTCATGACACAATAACAAGGAGGAGACTGGGCAAAAATGGCATCCATGGCAGAGTTCCAAGGCGAAAACCACTGCTGACCAAAAAGAACAAAGACCCGTCTTACCTTTGCAAAAAAAAAAAAAAAAAAAAAATCTTAATGGTTCCCAAAACTTTTGGGGAAAATATTATCTGGACTAACGAGATGAAAGTTGATCTTTTTGGAAGAAGTGTCTCATTACATCTGGTGTAAACGTTGCCCAGCATTTCAGAAAAAGATCATCATACGAACAGTCAAACATGGTGGTGGTAGTGTGATAGTCTTGGTTTGCTTTTCTCTCTCTAAGAATTTTCATTCGCGATACTGATCTTGCACAGTTGAAGCAGCACTAAAATTAGATTTTTCAAACGCTGAGCCATTATCCTCTCACTTAGCGGTGTTCAGAAAAAAAGTTATGATTGGTGATCAATATACATCTACTTTATGTCTATTTCTATGGGGTTTTGGCACAAAAAGCATGTGGATGTTGTTCCTTTAGTATTCCAGATGGCAGAAATATATTGTCATTTGTTTCTCAGCCAGCAACAGTTGGAAACACTACAGACACCTGCTGGGTTTAAGTTAAACAGTAAATAAGGACTTGAATGAACAGTGTGAGCAGTTGGACTTGTGGCCATCAAAATGTGTGCAGTGTGAACTAGAATTTAAAAAAGGTCCGTAATGGGAATTTCAAGCTTTAGCATTGTTTTATTTGATCCTGTGGTACGTTGACTAATGAGTTCACTTCATTCCGTGACTGAGCTCATAACTCATTTTAATCGTATCTCAAATTGTGAGTGAGATGCAGGATTCTGGGTGAGTATCTGAAACTTGCTCGTATCTCAAATTTGGGCTCATAACACGAAGCCAAACAACGACCGAGCGACAGCTTGGAACACATTAAACTCAAATTGGTGCACTCATAAGTCAAGGTACGGCTGTATTGAATAACCCTCTACAAATTTCAATACAGTACATGCTATCCGTGTTAACCTGCTTTATTTACAGATAAGACCACTGGGTTATCACTTCTGGTTTGTTGGTTTTGATATGGTCTGAAAAAGTTCAAGACTGGGTCAAAATGTCTAAAAAAGTTCTTAAAAGACGCTGTAGTAACTAAACGTACAGTATATACCGTATACATATATGTATGTTTTTCTACTCTTGCTTGTCATGGTTCATTGAGTGCCTAACAATACAGTGTTGATTTAGTCCATATTTTAATTAACAATATTCCTTGTTTTATCTTGTGTTCTAACAGGGAATGTTATGTGTTTTAACTAGCACCTTTCAGCGTAGGATCTCCCAAATGTTCTATTAACATTAATATTCTCTTTACTGTGTTTATTATGGTTCTGCATGTTTACATATTTAGGGCACGAGCAGCGACCGATGCATGGTCCCTATTGTTTTGAAAGAAATTATTTTCCTTCTTCTTCTTATTATTATTATTATTCATAGTTTCCGTCCAAAAACTAATTCTTAATAATGTTTGACCTTACCATGCACAAAAACTCTTGAAACTGCACACACATTGGGCCTGGTATAAAATTAGCTATTTCCCGATGACTTAAAAAAGTAATGTTGACTTTTCCCCAACTCTGGCACATGCACATCAATGTTTATTAATCTGCATTGTCCCTGCTCAATAAAACAAATAAAATACTGATAAATACTAATATTAAGTGCTTTGTCATCCTTGGTGCCGACCTGAAGTTTTCCACAAGGATCAGCTCCTCGCTGCTGAACTGGTTGTTCCTATAGAGCACCCCCAACTTTACCACCATCTTGATCAGGTTCTTGATGATCTTCTGGGACTCTTTGCGGTTGCGGGTGTACTCCTTAGTGACCCGGTACAGCTCGTCCAGCACTTCACTGCTGGTGTCGTCGATGAAAAGGTTAGCCATGCTCTTGGTGGCCATCTTGCTCATCAGCTTCTTCTGCGCCTGCAGGGCCAAGCTTTTTGTGCTAAAGGAGTCCATGGTCAACTCTGGACAAGAGAGGAAAGGAAGTTAAATGGTTACAGAGTGTGCATGCGTTCATTATACTTGACCATTTAATTTCCTGGTTCAATTAGAACAGGTATTTAACGCCGTTTAGAGTTTGACGACACGAAAGCAAGACAACACCAAACATTTGATCAACAGTACCTCGCCATTGCGAGGCTTCAAAGCAGGATATTCTCAGAGGGAAGTGACCACTGTGCTTACAGTGTCACAGAGTTTCATCACCAGGTTGCAACAAAGATACAGAGAGACTGGAAGCAACACAACACCTGAAACACCTGTTGTGATTTTTGCCATTCAGCTCCTTGTTATTGAACACCAAGGTGTAAAAATTACTGAAACATTTGGACATGGCCAATCAAAACTTTAGAGAAGGTCAACTTAAGTTCACCTGTAAAGGTTATACCTGTAGTGCCTTTTAGGTTCATCCTGAACTTTCACACAAAACCCCAATACTCAAACTTTTTGTGAGTAGTGTACATATATAAGGGACAGGGAGACCAAAGTATGTACTTTCCCTGCAAGACCTTGTTATCCTTGGACCTATCTAATACTGTGAACACTAGCACTTATTCCATAGTTCTGGATTTACAAATAATGTCTGAAAAGAAATTCCCCCAAAACAGACTCAGTAGTAATTTTAGGCTTGTTTTCTGATTAAATATTTAATTTTCGGCCAGATTTCAGCCCACCCACATAATGGACAGATTAATTTCCGCATATATAAATGGGTTTCGTCAGCTCAATTTTGTATTGATTGGATCAGAAATGCCTTTAAGACGTTTGAAAAGAGTTCTGATGGATGACACAGGCATTTCTGTAGGGTGCATGGTAGCGTTGTGTGACAAGTAGCACTGTGTGACACAGGCAGACTTTGATGGACACTGCTGGCCATCACGGCGCTGTGTCCATACTATTTTAGCAGGCTTGAACCCATGATAAAATAGTAATGGTGATACATTGCCTTTTTGCGTCTGTTTTGGCTCGTCAATGACAATGCATTACAAAACTTGCTGCAAGATACATAGGGTGCGTTCAGGGTGCGTTTACAACGCAGGGACTTGCATACACAACCCGAGCCGCAGCACAGTCATTTTTCTTCGATTAGAACGTTTATACAGTATGTTATAGCGATAAGCCTGGTTATAATATCCAGCGGGCATTTTATTTCATTCATTTAATTTTTTTTCTCTCTCTTTAAAGTACCTTGGATGTTTTTTTTCTCCCCCAAACTACAAAATTTGAGAATCAATAAGATAAGCCATAAAGAATCGACTCGTTAAGCAGTATCGAAAATGTAATCGGAATCGTAAAAATCTTAGCGATTCCCATCCCTAGTATAGGAAGCCATCATAACCATTACCCGAGTGGACATTCTTGTAAGTCCACTTAAAAAATTAAAAACATACATCAATGGCTATAAAGAAAATAGATTTACATTTCTAGTGCTAAAGTTGTCCAATAGTTTGTGGTGTTTTCATGAATTACTTTGCTGTACCGGTGGTAACTGTTTTATTGCTGCTGAAACTAAAGCAGAGTTCAATGTTAGTTATGTTAGTCTCTCGACAAATCAACGGATCTAGCTCCAAATTGAGGATTTACCCCAAAAGAAATTCACAAAGGTTTGGATATTTTTGTACCCTTCCATATTTGTGACAATGGAGAGGGAGAGCGATCAGTTTGTTGATTGGTCGTTAAGAATTCTGTTGTGTGGAATTGATTGTTGTTCTACCTTGAGGCAACTGAGGTCCTGAAATGGCAGATGCACTCCTGATTAAAGGTGCGGGATGCACTTTTCAAACTGCTAGCAAGGTTTGAATCTAGCCTCACTCCCTACTCCCGCCCCCTCACATCTCTGACCAAAAAACAAGGTGGTTTTCCAAGGTAAGCCATATGCATATAGGACGCCACCAATATAGTATTTCTTTACCGTTGATTTGTCTTGAGAAAGAGCTGTCCGATCCCTTCTTTTTAACATTTGTTGCAAACCACAGTTAAATAATCCGCCCAAGAAACTTTAATAGTCTCTTTTGTGAGGCTGTGGTGCGTCCCCACAAGCCTTCATGTGCACGGCGGGCGTGTGCAAATGATTAACAGACTATTCTGCCTTGCCTCCTGTCTCTACAGTCTCTGATTGGCTATTTTTGACTTGCCATGCCAAGTTTTAAAATATTAATTCCATTTTAAATTAGAGGCATTAGGTGGGGCCAGACAGGGATGATTTTGCAAAAGATCATTTTAATCATATTCTACTGTCAGGTCATACAGACAGGTTTAACATTATTATTATTATTTTTTTTTAAACTGCAAAGGCTCCCTTCAAGTCCCCACAACTTTGCAGAATAGAATAACATCAGCTATAGTATTTCTTGCACAGCATGAAAACAAGTGCCATCTAAAAGAAATACAACTTTTTGAAAAACAATTGATCAATCAATCATTCATTTTCCTAATAGTTGCTCAAAGAAATGTAGGCAAATCCCCATCCCCGAAAAGTAATGTGCTCATACCGAAGGAAACAGGAACTGCACTGAGTGGTACAAATGGGTCTTGAGAATTGCAATGTGTGAGGCTGATGCAAATAACACGCTGCATAAAGTACCGGGCCGAGAGCTTTCGTCTTTATAAGATAATGAGCGGTGACAGCTTTCAAATGAGACCCCGCCACCTTCTGGCTCATAGCCTACAAGCTAGTTAGAGAAGAAGGAATTATAATGCATGTGGACATCTCATCTCCTGAACATACTCCGAGGCCTAGATGTGTGAGGGGAAGTTAGGAGGAGACAGAAGCGTCATTCATTCTCCGCTGCTTGATTTATGTATGATGCTACTTCAGCGATTGTGCACACAATTGCAGCTCAGAAATAGTGAGGGGTCAGTGTGTCTGCCAGCATCCACAGTCCCCCTCCTCTTCATCTCCCAAATCAAATGAGTCTGCAGTCCATCATCCCGGCAGCTGTGACTCAAAAGCGTTCTGTGGGTCATCACTTCAGGTTTGTACATTCCGTTTTTGAAAAATAAAATCTGTTTTCCTGTGAACTCCCTCTATAACGCACACAGATCTCCAAGAATAGTACACGAAAATAAATAGGCAACCAAAACCCTTTTCCCCTAAAGGGCCTTTCAATGTCAGCATAAAGAAAATGAATAAAAAGATATAAAGATGGTAGAATTGTACTGTATGTGGAAGTCAGAAGCTTCCTTCAGATGGCCACAGAATAAAGAAAACCAGTCTATTTAATTTTCAGTATCTGGACTATGACTATCAGGGACTTTATAACACTAAACTAGCAAGAAAGAGGTCACGGTCAGACCACTCAACATCCTTACGACGTTACCGACCACGTTTGACATTACGAATGGCTCACAATGAATTAGTTTGTGCAGCAGCAGCAGCAGCATCTTAAAGATACCTGGTCACGCGCCACAATAAGGAACGTTCAGTGACCGCTATACTTACCGTTTTTCATTTGAACTTTTTATATTTAAGACCTAAATTTGTTTTTCATACAAATATTGAATGACATTTTGACTTCACTACTTAGCCTAGGTTAGTGATAGAGTTGGGTTGCATTATCGTTGGAGGAACGGAACTCATAACCACAGGAACCCCCGTATAGTGGAACCTCTGAAGTCAAACGCAATATGTTCTTTTTCACTACTTGACTTTCAAGCTGCTCTTATTTCAAAACAAGAAATACAAAAGTGAAATAATTTGCTCCACAAAACTTGACCCACCAGAAAACCTTTATTTACCGCACAAGCAATATTAACTGTCATAGAAGCGGAAAAAATAATTTAACAATTGTATAACACTGTAGAAACAAACAAGACAACATGAAACGGGCATGTTTGCATTGCTGTCACCTGATGACGTTTTGCACTGGAATTGCTGGAAGTCGCAATATTTGCTGATGTTTAAAGATGCTTTAAAGTACAAGTTTTGACTCTTTACAAAAAACGAGTTGTAGGTTCCTCTCTATTAGGTCTCTATAGCCTTTCTGAAACAACAAAACTAATGGTGGCTTAAAACATTTGCACAATTTATATCCTGCACTACATTTTGCCACATGATGACTCTTTTCTTTTCTGCAAGGTTGACCTTTTACGGCGGTGTTTCCCAACGTTTATTGAGCCAAGGCAGAGGTCCCGTAGGTCTCATCATGATTTCAAGGATTTTGTGACACCAGAGCCAACATTTTCCTATATTTATCAGTTCTACAGCATCTTTTTGCCACTGACTGGTTTCTGCTGCTTCATCCGCAGTTGGCGTTTTGTAGCATGTCTGTTTTGTCGAACAATTGTGACTTTTGCCATCTTTTACAGAACTTGGGCTACATTCACACTGCATGGCATGACACCTAATTCATTTTTTTTGTTAAATCCAATCTTTTTATGTAGTTGTACACATTACAAAAACAAACGCGGCTTCTACTATGGACTGAACGCAACTGTGAAGTCAGACGTATGCGCACAAAACAGGACGTTGCATTGCGCATGCGCACAAACACGAGGTGCCGTGTTGACTGAAGTAAATATGGCCCTTCGTGTAGGTCTCGTCACGAAGCATTTGTGGCAATTTCAAAGATTTTGTGCAAGCAGAAGCAACATTTTCCTATATTTATGCATTCTACAGCATATTTTCACCACTGACTGGTTTCTGCTGCTTTGTCCGCAGTTGCCATTTTGAAGCATGTCTGTTTTGTCAAACAATTGTGACTTTTGATGACGTACAGGTCGGATGCGCGTCTTGTGAGCCTCCGTACTGCACTCACTCGCGTTAGACACATATGCAATTTATATCCACATATGAAAGAGGCCTGTGGCAGATGTTAAAAAAAATAAATCTGAATTGTACTTTGCACACCGAGATGAAATTATTATTATTATTTATTTATTTTTTTAAAAATCAAGTCACATGGGGGGCTGATCAGAATTGATGTTCCGTGTGAAAAGTCTTATTGTTAAATGTGGGCCTGTTTAATTGAACACAAAGCTGACATTCTCACAGAAAGCTGTGATTTATTTTGTTGTAAAAATGGCAACAGGTGGATACACAGGTTTGTGTCTTTTGCCTGGCATAGATACAGTAGAAAAACAAAGCAGTGGCATAACTTTGGTGTGAAACTTTGGGGATGGAGATGATTTTTTTCCCCCAATTTTAAATTCATCAAGTAGTGTACTTTGAGGGTCAATGGAAAACAATTATGCATAAGACAGCAGAATCAGCAAGAAACAGCTTTATTGGCCAAGTACGTTACAAAACACACAATGAATTTGACAACAAACAGCCACTATGACAAAATATACATTTAGGACACGTGTATGGGGAGTCATTGCGCAATGAAAGTGTACCACTGGTGTGTTGATGCTGATATAATGGCAATTTGGAAAATGATGCAGTCCTCAAGCTATTTAGAGCAATTTAAAGTGACGAATAGTGCAATGATCTGGTACAGTGACAATTGTGCAAATGGTGCAGAGAGTTCTCAAACACATAAGTGGGCAGTAGTCATCACCAACAGTATGCAAATAGTCCAGCGTGATAAAACTGAGTGTACGAATAATGTAGAAATGTCCCGACAGACGTGGAATATTGGCAACATGTTACAATGAAAGTGTAATTCGACAGTTTAAGAAGTTAAATGGCAAGAGAGAAGAAGCTGTTGGAAGGCCTGCTGGCTTTTGTCTGCATTCCTCGATAGCGCCTACCTGAGGGAAGAAGCTCAAATAGGTGGTGACCAGGATGTGAAGGGTCCAAGAGGATTTTCTATGCCCTTGTCTTAGTTATGGCAGCGTGCCAGTCTTCAAGAGTGGGAAGGTGGGTACCGATAATCTTTACGGCAGCCTTGACTGTCCGTTGCGGTCTGATTTTGTCCTTCTTTCTGGCAGCACTAAAACAGACTGTGATGGATGAGCACAGGACCGATTCAATGACCACTGGGTAGAATTGCCTCAACAGCTCCTGTGGGAGACTCTGCTTCCTCAGAAGCCGGAGGAAGTAGATCCTCTGCTGGGCCTTTTTGAGGATGGCGTTGATGTTGGTCTCCCACTTCTGGTCCTGAGAGAGTGTAATTCCCAGGAACTTGAAGGTGTCGACGGTTGACACAGGACAGTTAGTGTGAGGGGCAGCTGTAGCGAAGGATGTTTTCCACGACGATCATTTCTACAGTCTTCTCGTGTTCAGCTCCAGGTTGTGTTGGCCACACCAAAGCGCCAGTCGCTCCACTTCCTGTCGATAAGCAGACTCGTCACAGTCTTTGGCCGAATACTGTGGTGTCGTCTGCAAACTGGTAGCTGGTCAGTGATTATCATCCTTGCCAAACTGATAGAGAGTTGTTAGCAGCAAACTGGTTTTCCAGTTTTCCAGTTAATTTCTTTTGACAGCTGGTTTCTGGCCTGATTGTACATGGATCTGTCCCCACTTCGACAGGCGTCCTCTTTAGCCTGGCGAAGTTGGCGAAGTTTGGCAGTGAACCATGGCTTCTTGTTATTGAATATGCGAAATGTCTTTGTTGGTACACACATCTTCACAGAAGGTGATGTAGGCTGTAATAGTGTCCGTATATTCATCCAAGCTGCCAGTTGAAGTTTCAAAGACACTCCAATCTTTGCTATCTAAACAGTCTTGCGGTTCCACCATAGTTTCATTGGTCCACCTCTTCACGGTTTTCACCACAGGCTTGACACATTTGAGTTTGTGCCTGTATGTTGATATAAAGTGAATTAAACAATGATAAAACAAGCCCAAAGCTGTATGAGAAATATCATTGGTACGAGTCATTCAGCGTGGTATAGCAGTTGTCTTGAGTTTTGTTTTCCCTTGTGGGACAGTCAATGTGCCGCTTGTATTTAGGGAATTTGTGGTTGTGTTTTGCTTTGTTAAAGCCCCCAAGAAAGATGTCAGGTGAATGTGGGTGCTTTCTTTCTAGCTTGTTGACTTGGTCAGCCAGCGTTTGCAGTGCGGCATTCGTGTTAGCCTGTGGGGTGATGTAAATACCCACAAGTATGAACGAAGCAAAAGTCCGTGGAGTAGAGTAGTGAAATAGCATACATGCAGAGAATGTGGAAGGAATGGACTCTTCAAAACCACACTTCCACATTGAGAAAGAAACTACTACGGCCTGAGAGTTCGAATATCAGCGAGAGGAACTTTCTATCACAATTGGGGATAGATGAAGTACAATGTACCTCAGCTGCAGTACAAAGATGCTACGTCAAGGGAGGAGCCAAGACACAAGGTCATTGTGGGGGTGATTTCACACACTCCCCCCAAACATCAATATTGGGTTCCAAGCCCCACAAACAGAACAGCTCAATAAAAGAGCAATTGACCTGAGAGAGATCATGAAGCCCTGGGGGAACTCAGCTATCTCCTGCTTGCCAAGGCTCATAAAATAAGTACTATTAGAATCCCTACTGAACGACATCAACACAGCACAGCTAAGCATCCCTACCAAGAACATCACCGGGACCAATCTGGTGATATATGCAGCGGTATCAGTTATCCTAGAAATGCTTGGTTAAACAAGATAAACAAGCGGAAGGAGCAAGGGAAACCTCCATGGGAGAGAAAGCTCGAGACAAAAATAAAAGGCGACCCAGAGAGAAGTTAGCCTCCTAACAGAGTAAATCAAAGGTGTAAAACTTAAAGAACTGCCCAAGAAATACAACATGACGTTGTGCCGGGGCACTTGAGACTAGCTAAAATGAGTAGGCATATGGATCAATACATGAGTAGAGCACAGAAAGGCATTGTTAATAACACCAGGGGAGCCAAACACCAGCTACTGGTCGACAGGGCAATCACCCAAGACTGTAAAACCAAAAGTAACAACTTGTGCACTGCCTGGTTTGACTACAAGAAAGCTTAGGACTCAATGCCACACACATGGATACTGGAGTTCCTGGAACTGTAGAAGATCAACAGGAACCTAAGAACATTTATCAATAACTCAATGAGGTTGTGGAAGACAGCTCTGGAAGCCAACTCAAAGCCAGTTGCACAAGTGAACATCCAATGTGGCATATCCCAAAGAGATTCTCTGTGCCCACTGCTGTTCTGAATAGGCCTGAACCCCCTCTGTCAGATCGTAACCAAGAGTGGTTTCGGGTATCATCTGAAGTGGAACAATGATCAGCCACCTCCTCTTCATGGATGACATCAAGCTTCATGCCAAGAATGAGTGCGACATTGACTCCTCGATCCACCTCACAAGGATATACAGCAATGACATTGGAATGTCATTCGGACAACATCCTGAGCCTGTACACCAAACGGAAAGAGGGCAGGCGAGGACTAGAGAGTGTCACAAGCACAAGAGGAAACAACGGGTCTCCAAGAATACATCAAGAAGACGGCTCCCTGGAACAAAACACTAAATGAATGCCTCGGGTAACAGAAGCCCAGTAAGGAGAAGTAGCTAGATGGGCTGTCACGGAAAGACAAGTCCCTGCATGGCATATACCACCGACAAATTGAAGAAGTGGCTGACATACAGAAAACGTACCAGTGGCTGGAAAAGGCTGGACTGAAAGACAACATGGAGGCACTAATCGTGGTAGCACAAGAACAGGCCCTAAACACAAGATCAATAGAGGCCGGTGTCTACCACATCAGACACGAGCCTACTAAAAACCAATGCTGCTGTAATTGGTGGGCTTTCTCCGCGTGGTCCTAATGCTTATCCCTCTAATGCTTGTCGCACCTCGGATAAGCGGTAGAAAATGGATGGATGGAGCTATTGTTCTGTTTTGATTTTTTGCTTTGTGTTGCAAGCCAAAATTTAAGGTATGAGGGATCTTCAAATATGGCGCTGTTAGATGGCAGCAGCGAACGTCACAACATCCGCCAAGCATCCCACGTCTCACTCACAATTTTAGATGCAAATAAATTTAGTTACAAGGTCAGTCACAGCACAAATTAAACACCTAAGTCATGGTACCACTGTATAAGCAAATGAGCTAATGGCACTATTGTCTTCAATGTTGTCATCAGTTGAAGCAGAAGCATGATTGCGACAGGCTATCCTTCGGAGCAAGGCATTAAACAATGTGTTAATATGCATCTTTGCATGCAACGGCAAAGACAAGCAGCAAAGGCAAAGAAGAGAAACATCCTCGGCCTCCCCGGGGCCAAAAATGGAGAACACCCTTGGATCTCATTTGCCTGATACATCCTTGACATGCTAAACATTGTTTTGTGGATGCCAGCCACAGTCAAAGAAACAACACATGGATGTCATTCGAAAGCCTCAATATTGTATGATGAGCAAATTCTCCATCCATGTGCATGTTTCAGACTGATATTGCAGGCAAAATAAGTAGTCGATTGGGATTTTTATTTTTTTATTTTTTTTATTCACATGGTTAGTACTAGAAGGTGCTACTTCAGCGTGACTTTCATTCCCTCTCTCTCTCTCTCTCTCACTGCAATGCCTCTCCAAGAATATCAATAAGAACCATTGGAGAGTGTCAGCAGGATGCTTCCCAGGGAAGAAGACACAAAGGGAGGGGGGCAGATAGCTAGAGAGAAGGGGCTTGAATGGTACTGATGGGGGTCAGGTGCTCCATATCAATTGTGAGCCAGCATTGAGGGAAACCTTGGTGTTGAATGAGAGGTCGCTTATATACAGTGTCCCGCTGAATCTATTTTCAAATCTCTCCTCTCTCTTTGCATGTGCTGGTCGAAGATCATCTAGTGCCTCAGCATCAGGCTGCACTTGTTACCGGAAATCCTCCACTGATGCAATGTGTGAGAAACAGATAAGGAGGAAGCTAATGATTCGACTGACAAAAAAAAAAAAAAAAAAAAAAACATTGCATTTGCTTTCATTGTGTGTGATAAGTCACCGTTCCCCCTTTTTAATCACAAAAGTGGAGTCACTTTTTGGAACACGTAGACTAAGTACCAACCTTATCGCTGCAGCCTTCCTGACGGATGTATTACCGTGTCAGAAAGCGCGATAATGGATCATGTTTGCACAACCTCGTCTCTTAAGATTCACAGTGCTCCATTTAATGCACCCTCGCCAGGGACTGCTGTCATCTAAGCTGTCAACTCATCACAGCTTGTTGATGAACAAAAGGAAAAAGGATGAGGAAAGGATACACTTTCATAGCCACAAATACAAACACTTACACCCTAGGAGTGCTATATGTCAGGTTTCATCTTTTGAGGATGGAATAAAATCCAAAATGGCTCACACTTCCCTTCCTCTATCGCCCTATGGTGAGAAGAATGAAGACTTAATGGGGGGGAAAAAGGTCCCCTACGGGACAAGTGCTCAAAATTATGAAAAGGCTTTGGATGTTTTCTGGTAACTTAGCAGCATGACTGTGTTTAAGGGCAAATTCAGACAGCTATCCTCTGACAATGTGTGTGAACCTGACACACTGTCCACGATGTCCCCACAGTGTCTCAACAATGTCCCCACAAGAGCTCCACTGTCACCACATTATCTCCACTATGTAATCACAATGGCTCAACAGTGTCCCCACAATATTTCAAACTTGTCTCCAAAAGATTGCTAGCGTCTCTACAATATCTCAACAATGTCTCTGCATTGTCCCCACAATGTCTTGACTGTGCGCCCATTATGTCTTGTCATATGACTTGAAAGCCAAGTTTGGCAGTGGGTCATGAAAACCTCTTAGCCACTGTGGATAAACAGTATAAAAATCTCTTGGCCACACTTTTGTGTAGTTAGCCACAAAATCATGTGTGTTTATGTGGCTAAACCTTTAGCACAGTCCCTTCTCAAATAGTGGGGTACCCCCCTGCGATGCCAGGAGGGGCGTGTGTGACCCCGGGGAACATGCTTTTTTTTTTTTTTTTTGCCGTAGGAGAATAAAATGTAATTGCATGTCCACTACAGTAGGTGGCAGTGGCGATCTCATTGTCAGAGTGTGCCCATGGTGTAGGTTTTTTTTGCACAGAGCATGCGCGCGCACTCAGCACAGAGCAGAAGATATGAAGTGCAATGAACAAACCCTGAAGAGACACCATGGAAAAATATTTAACAGTAATGAAAAGAAAAGCAGAAGGAAACGGAGATAATAATAAAAACGAAAGTCTCACGAAAGCTAAGACGAAGAAATATGATGAAGTGGATGTAGCGTTTGGTTTCATTGTGACTACGGGGGGAGACAAGGAAAGACTCGTTAACTGTGTCTAAAAATGGTGGCAGCGGACAGCATGAAGCCAAATAACGCACTTAAATATATAACACCCCAGTTACGCTGACGTAACAGAAAATAATTGCGAAGCACTGCTTTAGCCACACTTAGCCAGTCCTCGTCACTGGGAAGCCGATAAACTAACAATGTGGGCCCAATTAAAAGTACCTTGTCATTTATCAGAAGTAGGGCTGAATGATATGGGAAAATACTCTTAATTGTGAGGGTTTTTTTGTTTGTTTCTTTTAAACATATACTGCCATTGCGATTTAGCATCCAATTTTTCGGGAGGAAGTTTATCTTCAGCATTATTCCATAAACACAAGAAATACATTATTCTATAGTATAACCAACACAACATTGGATATAGCCAACAAAAAAACACTCTTTCCTGTAGGCCAGGCCTAAATGTTATGTATGATGTTATGATGAATTGAACACAACCATATTTATCTGCGACGAGTACAATATTTATTTGATAAACCCAACTACACATAAAATTACAGATGAATTTCCCAGTATAGTGTACAGTATGAATTTATACCCAAGTATCACTAGACCCAGCAGAATTACATCACATAGCACCACCCTCATAGACAATATCTTCACAAATAACATTGAACTCTACTGTTAGTGGATTAATAATTTGCGACATGACATATTTACCTGTTTTCACACAGTGTGATTTTTACCATAAGAAAAAGGAAATTGTTGACCAAATAACTACGAACAGAACAAGCAATGGATTCATTAAATTCTGTCTTATTGGTACAAGATTGCAATACATTGTACAGAGAGAAACAGATAGAGAGCATATAGACATTTTTTAGATTTATTCATATCACTATATCATTGTTCAATCTGTCAGTACCTAAACAAGAATATAATAAATGTCCGTGGCTAAGACAGGGTTTCTGAAATGCATGGAAAAAGAAAAATACTCTTTACAGACATTTAAAAAATTAAAGACAAAGGAATCTGAGAACAGATAAATTATATTTTAAAAAAAGGTTGACAGATATATTAAGAAACAACAAACAATGGCGGCATGCGCTCGAGCAATCTCATTTTCCAGGTCACACTGAGAGCAAGCGTATTGTCAGATTTACTTCAAACTTCACAGAAAACAAGAACAGCGAACTACGTCCATATTGTTTTCTGTTGTGTCCGAATCCTATAAATGTGCGATTTTTGACGCCGAAAACACTTTTTGCTTTAAGATTTGCACTGTTATAACCACAAGGAACATTTTCATCTTTGTCAAAACTTAGAATAAACACTAACGTCATTAGGGTTGGGCATCGTTTGAATTTGAGCGATTCCAATTCCGATTCCTTAGTTCGATTCCGGTTCCAAACTATTCTCTATAACATTTGACTCGAGGTTCTTTATAACCAGTATCAATATCAAACCTATCAACTAAAAGGCAGTGTATGTGGAACTAACGCAATTGACTTAATATTGATTCATTAATGTTTCAGCTAAAAGTTAAATATAGCATTGTTAAAATTGTTATTTTGACTGTTTTAACCATTTTATTTTATTGTTTCACTCACCCAGTTGACCAAGTTGACTTCACTGATATTGTTAAAATAACTATTTTAACAATGATATATAGCTGCCCCTGTATTCTGTTTCATCACATCAAATGGTTTATATGTGCAAATTTTAACTTGACTTCTTGTTTTAAGCTTGTAGCCTTTTATTTTAAAGAGTACGCACCAGAACTCAGCATTTTGTCACAAAAAGTAACTTCACACGGCACCGGTGATTATTATTATTTTTTTTCATAGATTGAAACAAATGCTATAAAACCCTGAAACCTATCCACCGATGAGGCAAAAGGTTAGTGTTTGTGATACTGTGATACAATGTTTATGTGAATTTTGTCCCAATTCATTGTGATGTAAAGTTGCTACGGTGACGTTTTAACCCAATGCTAAGCTTTTTTTTTTTTTGTCATCGGCGCTTAAGTTGGTTTGAAGACTAAAATAAATGCTAAAAACCATCAATGCAAGCAACCGTTTACCTTGTTAGCTGTCTCAATGTTGGCATAGGCGTATTTTACCCAATTGACTGAGAGTTGCGGCACGGTGGCCGACTGGTTAGAGCGTCAGCCTCACAGTTCTGAGGACCCGGGTTCAATCCCCGGCCCCGCCTGTGTGGAGTTTGCATGTTCTCCCCGTGCCTGCGTGGGTTTTCTCCGGGCACTCCGGTTTCCTCCCACATCCCAAAAACATGCATTAATTGGAGACGCTAAATTGCCCGTAGGCATGACTGAGTGCGAATGGTTGTTTGTTTCTATGTGCCCTGCGATTGGCTGGCAACCAGTTCAGGGTGTACCCCACCTCCTGCCCGATGACAGCTTGGATAGGCTCCAGCACGCCCGCGACCCTAGTGAGGAGAAGCGTCTCAGAAAATGGATGGATGACTGAGAGTTGACTTAACTGAAGCTCCGCGCGGTGTAGGCTGAGCCTCTGAGCGCCTCAGACGCTACACATCGGGAAAAACTTCTTTTGACAATATAATCTAATTCCAAGTGTTGGTCATTCATTTTAACAAAGTTAACACACACTTTTGTTCACCGCCAGTGAATTGTGCCGTTGGGCACAAGCACATCATCATGCCCATTCGTCTTCGTTGGTTTACGGCACTTCTGTTGCTTTTCGCCACTTCTTCGCAGCTGGAGGACTAGGCATCGAAACTGGGAACCGACATTTTTTAATTTTAACTGTTCCGGGAGAACCGGAAGGTTAGTCCTGGTTCCAATCGGTTCTCGATTCTCGATGCCCAACCCTAAACGTCATGTTGGTAATGTTAATTTTAAAAATTCACCCCATAAGAATCTGAAAAGTATTCCTGTAGACGTCATTACCTCTGATCAAATTAGAGGTCTGTCAGCGTTCTTTTTGTCGTTTGCCAGTCACTTTCACTTTTTGCAGTCAGATTTTTGCACTTTTTGCAGTTGCGCTGACACAACCACAAGTTCTTCGGCAATGCGTCTTCATTCAATCGACAACAAACAGAGCTTCCAAAATTAGCGGTCACAGTTACTAGTACTTAAGATGGATGAGCAGATGCTTCAGTAGCCATGTGGTTCCTTTGGTACCTAATTAGCTGACTGTCATATCCCCACTTCCTCAGCACTTAGTAGGCTACTGTATAGATCATACAAATAAGATGCTGCTGCTTATGGAATTACAGTATGTGCACGTTTGGCTGATGCCGTTGTGCCGGCCATAACGAGTCAACGTTCAGTAATTTCTGTAACAAAATATGGACATTCCGTAACATTCGGCAGCTCTGTATTAATATTTACTGTTGAGAGACTAAAATTCCAAAGATTTGGACAATTTTGAGTTAAATAAGGTCTCTAAGTGACCAGTGGATTATCAAAAATGGTTATCAGTTTATTTGATCATCAATTAGTTGTCAATTACTCAATGAATCGTTGCACCTCTCCTGTCATGCTATGATCATCCCAATCAACAATGTTCAAAATGTTATGGAAACACAAACAGCAGTAGCCCGCAGCTGCACCAATGTATACAGTTAAAGAATAGCTTCGAAAACATGACTCTCATGGAAGTGATACCTGACCTCCTCCCACGGGGGCATGGATGTCTTGTGACAGTGCAGCAAACCGGGTCACAGGCACAGACTCACGCCCTCATGCAGGTGCAGACAGCATGTTCAAGGCTGTGAGAAAAATGGGCTTAGCGGTCAAGTGAGGAAAAGAGGAGGGGGGTGAAAGGAAGCAGTGTCAAACAACACGGCTCATAAAGATGGATACTCATATTTTGGGATAAATAGATGTGAGCAGGACACTAACACAAACCACGAAGCAGAACAACCATCTTCTGTCAGCATCAGTCACACTTGTTTGTCAATCAGAGCTCTGCAGAGGTACAACCCCAATTCCAATGAAGTTGGGACATTGTGTTAAACATAACTCATGTTCAACCTATATTTAATTGAATATACTACAACGACAATATATTTAATGTTCAAACTGATAAACTTAATTGTTTTTAGCAAATTATCATTAACTTAGAATTTTATGGCTTAAACACTCCAAAAAAGCTGGGACAGGGTCATGTTTACCACCGTGTTACATCACCTTTTCTTTTAACAACATCCAATAAACGTTTGGGAACTGAGGACACTAATTGTTGAAGCTTTGTTGTGGGAATTCTTTCCCATTCTTGCTTGATGTACAGCTTCAGCTGTTCAACAGTCCGGGGTCTCTGTTTTTACGCACACATTTACAATGGGAGACAGATCTGGACTGCAGGCAGGGCAGTCTAGTGCCCGCACTCTTTTACTACGAAGCCACGCTGTTGTAACACGTGCAGAATGGGGTTTGGCATTGTCTTACTGAAATAAGCAGGGGCGTTCATGAAAAAGACGTTGCTTGGATGGGAGCATAGGTTTCTCCAAAACCTGTATGTACCTTTCAGCATTAATGGTGCCTTCACAGATGTGTAAGTTACCCATGCCATTGGCACTAACACAGCCACATACCATCACAGATGCTGGCTTTTGAACTTTGCGTCCATAACAGTCTGGATGGTTCTTTTCCTCTTTGGCCCGGAGGACACGACGCCCACAATTTCCAAAAACAATTTGAAATGTGGACTCGTCGGACCACAGAACACTTTTCCACTTTCCATCAGTCCATCTTAGATGAGCTCGGGCCCAGAGAAGCCGGCTGCATTTCTTCTTCATTGATGTCGGGTGTCGCCTGAGGGATCGAAAGTTACGGGCATTCATTGTTGGTTTTCGGTCTTGCCGCTTCTTATATGCAGTGATTTCTCCAGATTTTCGGAACCTTTTGATGATAATATGGACCCTAGATGATGAATTCCCTAAATTCCTTGCAATTGTACGTGAGGAACATTGTCCTCAAACTGTTAGACAATTTTCTCACACACTTGTTCACAAAGCGGTGAACCTCACCCCATTGTTGCTTGTGAATGACTGAGCAATTCAGGGAAGCTCTGTTTATACCCAATCATGGCACCCACCTGTCCCCAATAAGCCTGTTCATCTGTGGGATGTTCCAAACAGGTGTTTGATGAGCATTCCTCAACTTTCTCAGTCTTTTTTGCTACCTGTCCCAGCTTTTTTGGAAAGTGCTGCAGCCATAAAATTCTAATTTAATGATTATTTTCTAAAAACAAAGTTTGTCAGTTTGAAGATTAAATATCTTGTCTTTGTAGTGTATTCAATTAAATATAGGTTGAACATGATTTACAAATCATTGTATTTTGTTTTTATTTATGTTTAATACAACTTCCCAACTTCATTGGAATTGGGATTGTATAAAAGGTGACAAAAGACCAGAAAGTCTCTAGAATGACATAGATGCTCAAAACAAACCAGCATAATGACAAAATCAATAAGGAATGTTTCCGTCTTGTGTTTTCCCACGAGAAACAGTCCGGGTGAGGGGTGGGGGCATTGAAGGACCGACATCCCTTGACGCGTTGTTACAAGTGATTTGGTTGATGGCAGCAGAAAATGTTAGGACTTGCATGCTCTTGGGGGAACTCTAGTCACATGGACCAGGGCACTGTGACCCTGAAAGAGACATCAGTCCTTGAATCACAGAATATTGTGTTTATGAGGATTTACTGCTATAACATTCTCAAGAGTCATAAATCATTTCAGAATTATGCACTCCATAAACACAAAAAAAGCCTATAACCAGCTGCTGACAGCGACCGTTTTTTTTCTGCTAACGGATGAATTCAGCATATTAAGGTCATCTTAAATCTTGTTTTTTCACCCCTGGTGTATCAAAATAAAATCACTCCTCCTTTGTTTAGCATCTTTCCAAAAACATGAAACATTGCTGCAAACAACCTGATAAATACAAAATTGCATAATGTCCAGAGCCTCAAGAGACACACAATCAGAATCAATGGAGGGCAGAGGCAAGCTTTTGTGAAGGCACAGACATTATTTCCATGTTGATTATTAAATTTAAATATCAAAACCCTCAGGGAAATGCGTAAACAAGGCCAAGCTTGGAAAACATAAGGTAATAAATCAAATGGATGGTTGACAGTCCCAATGATTTATAAGCAGGAAACAGCATAATAACAATAATTGATCATACGAATTATACTGATTATGTGGAATTGATTGTTAATTGTGTTCTTGAGCAACGGAGGCAAAATAGAGTGCCTGAAGAATCAACTGCACCAGTGCTGATTCAGTCTACCAATTTGCAATCTATAGAAGGCCAATAAACGCTATGGGAGCTAGCTACATCCATCCATTTTCTTTACCGCTTATCCTCACTAGGGTCGCGGGCGTGCTGGAGCCTATCCCAGCTATCTTCGGGCGAGAATCAGGGTACACCGTGGATTGGTCGCCAGCCAATCGCAGGGCACATGTAAATAAACAACCATTCACACTCACATTCACACCTACGGGCAATTTAGAGTCTTCAATCAACAGACCATGCATGTTTTTGGGATGTGGGAGGAAACCAGAGTGCACGGAGAAAACCCACACAGGCACGGGCAGAACATGCAAACTCCACACAGGCAAGGCCCCGGGATTTTAACTCCGGTCCTCTGAACTGTGAGGCAGACGTGCTAACCAATCGCTTCGCTACAGTGTATCCAAAATATGGCAGCATTATTCGGCGCAATACACACTGGCATTGAAACAGGACAGAGAGATTATCCTATCCCATTTGTAGGTTTTACACAAATCAGGATTTTTGGGGCCGATCACCGATCGGCGAGTTTAAAAAAAACAATAACCAATCACCGATCCAATCACAAGATGGAGTAATGTGTTTAAATGACTTGTTCATTTACTGTATGTACTGTATACTGAGTATCTTAAAGTATTATTATCATCTATTCAGGTCATGTATTCTAATCAATCAGGTCAAATCAACATTACAAAATGACAGAAATAATGGGTGCTAACTTACTGTAATTAACTTACTTTATTGTAATTAAATTACTTCACACACACCAAATCTTCAGAGCATGATTCGACATAACGCCGGCATGTTAGTGCTAGAACTAGCTTGCTAGGCTACATAACATTTTGTTGCCTGCTTGCGAGCGGTATCGTATTAAAAGTATGTGAACATACATTAAGCAATCCTTGAATGAAAGTCCTCTCCCGAGCACCGGTGACCACCAGCACACGTTTTTCCCCATGTTGGTCTTATAATACACACGACACGAACCATTGTTGTTGCCCTCGCCATGGTAACGGGTGTATCCGGCCGAGTTTGATTTGATAATATAAAGCCCAGTGATCATAAAAGACGGGATGCAGTGGTATCGGAATATAATATTTTATTGCAGTAGGCTGACATGGTGCTACCGTGAAAGACCAAATTTGTCTTGTAGTCTGATCCTTGCATTACGTGTTGTCTGTCCCACACTGCCAACGTTTTTTTTTTTTTTTTTTTAAATAATTTTATTGGCGGTCAGATATTTACAGTACTACGTCAAAAGACATGCGACATGGCTAAAAATAAACTACCTTTTGGATTCATATACTGTACACGATGGCGACGCGGAGTAAATGTCTTTTGTGGTCCGATCAATGACGACATTAAAGCCGATAAGCATAAAATGCTAATTATCGGCCGATACGATCAAGCTGATCAGATCGGTGTAAAGTCTAATTATTTGGCTGATGATTGATTTTTAATTTTCCCAATATTTGGTGAAGTACTTTTAGACCGCGTACAGCAGGGGTGGGCAAAATACGGCCCACGGGCCACAGCCGGCCCGTTGATCATTTCAATGCGGCCTGCCAATGATTGGTAAAGAATCGCCCAAAATCATGACTGAATTCATTTGACCTTGTCCTGTAATGGCCAGTGGTTCCACCAGGTAGCGCGGTTGGTACAGTGATACACTGGCTTGACTTTGGCTGTCTTGTTTTTATTCTGCTACTGCTCTGAACCCTCCTTCAACCATGAGTGGGCCAAAGAAAAGACAGTGAGGGCAGAGTGTTTAATATAGAATGGACTACTAAATACTTTTTCACTGAAGTTCGGTCAAAAGCTGTAAATCTAATTTGTTAAGGAACCATTGGAATTTTAGAGGAATATAACATCAGTCGTCACTTTTATACCAAGCATGCTGATTACGCTAACAGCAGGAACTGATGGCTACGTCTCAGAAAATCAAGCTTGCAGGCTCAGCAAATCACTTATCTGATAAACTACCATCCAAGATTCAGTGACACAAGATCCTGAAACAGCGCCATGGGAGTTGCAGATGTAACGGATTGATCTCCAATGTGATATTGTGTTAAAAGAGAAGTTCAACTCTCAAACTGGATGGGTTTTATGCTTCATTAAGCGCAGACAAATTTCCAAAAATCCAGAAGATGGCACAGAGGATGCTGGTGGTGTTTGGCTCTACATGTGTGTGTGAACAGACTTTTAGTGTGATGAAGACATCCCAGCTGAGTTATTAACCTCAGATGTGTTCTGAGAATTACCACAACAAAACTAACACCAGACATTGATGCACTGTCAAGAAAAGGTGATCAACAAAACTACTCTGTTCCCATTAAAAGTAAATTGAAGTATGAACACTACAATGCCTTATTTGTTTTGTTTATTTTTTATATGCAAGCATCTGGTCCTGGCTTGGCCCGCCTGTCAAATTTTAAAAGTCAATGTGGCCCCTGAGCCAAAATGTTTGCCCACCCCTGGTGTACAGTATGCTGGTCAGTTGCATAAAGAATAAACACCAATTTTATCGGGCTGATCAGTATCAGCCGATAATTAGCATTTTATGCTGATCGGCTTTAATGTCATAATTCGCTGATCTGATCAATGACTCCGCAAAAGACATTTACTCCGCGTCGCAATCGTGCACAGTATATTTGTATCCAAAAGCTAGTTTATTTTTAGCCTTGTCGCACGTCTTTTGACGTAGTATTGGAAATATCTGACAGGCAATAAAGTTATTTAAAAAAAATAAAATAAATAAACATGTTGGCGATGTGGAACATACATTACGTCTGAGACAGACAACACGTAATGCCCGGATCAGACTACAAGACAAATTTTCTCTTTCACGATTGCACTATGTCAGACTACTGCAATAAAATCTTGTATTCCGATACCACCGCATCCCGTTTTTTACCATCATTGGGCTTTATCTTGTCAACTCAAATGCGATAGGATACACTCGTGACCGTGGTGACGACAACAAGAGTGGAGCGCGCCGACTTTGTATTATAAGGACAAAATGGGGAAAAACGTGTGTTGGTGGTCACCGGTGCTCAGGACAGCAGAGGACGTTCGTTTAAGGATTGCTTGAGGTATGTTCACCTAGTTTTAATATGATACGGCTCGCAAGCTGGCAACAAAACGTTATGTAGCCTAGCAAGCTAGTGGTACCACGAACGGTTGGACATAAACATGCCGCCGTTCTGTCGAATCACTCTCTAAAGTTTCGGTGTGGGTGAAGTAATTTAATTAAAAATTTAATTAATTTAATTACAGTAAGTTAGCACCCATTATTTCTGTCATGTAATGTTGGTTTGACCTGAGCAATTAGAATACACGATCTGACTAGAGCAGTGATTTCCAACCTTTATAGAGCCAAGGAACATATTTTACAATTGAAAAATCACACGGCACACCAACAAACGAAAATGTCACAAAAAGTATATACATTAATTACTGTATGTACTTTCTGCCATCTAATAGAAGACCATTCATTTGCTCTGTCTGTTACTATGCCTCACTGGCATAAACAGATGAACAAAGATAAATTTGTTGTAAATATAATTTTTTTGACAATTAAGTACACAAGTATATACAGCAAATGAGCAGGTCATTTTTTTTTTTCAACTCGCTGATCGGCCCCAAAAATCCTGATTGTGTAAAGCCTAGTAAAGAAGAATATAATCATGGGATAAGGGCATTGAATGATTCTGAATTATGGTTTGAGTTGCATGAATGTGACTGTGAATGTGGGCTGGATCTACTGAATAAAGAACAACTTGGTTAAACTTTTTATTTAAAGTGATTGATTATTCTGAGGGATAAATAATGAGGCGGCACGGTGGACAGCTGCTTAGCAAAATTGCCCGTAGATGTGACTGTGACTGCGAGTGGCTGTTTGTTTATATGTCCCCTGAGACTGGCTGACGACCAGTTTAGGGTGTACCCCGCCTCTCGCCCAGAGTCAGCTGGGATAGGCTCCAGCACGGCCGTGACCCTAATGAGGATAAGCGTGACAGAAAATGAATGAATGAATGAATCAATACAATGATTAGGAGCGCTGAGAGTGAGCCAGAATGTTTGATCGTGATTAAAGTTTTAGCGAGAAATCCTGAATGAGAACGCTCCCATCCACAAGCTTCTGCCCTGACTGCATGACATAATCCCCCCTCCACTCAGAAAGAAACAATAGACAATCGTGCTAGTTATATAAAAGGTGCATCCGTGCTTTGTGTTCACAAGTGAGCACTCAAATGAGCGTCACCAATAGCAGGACATGCGGATGAGAGCGGGCTGAAATTTCATCTCTCGTCAACTTTTGTCACAGGCTTGTCCACAGATGTTTTTAACTATTGCATAAACCAGGATGATATACAGTACATGCATGCAATATTCATGCAATTACTTCAAAAGTGCTCCGATGTGGCCACAGTTCAACATGCGATTTGTATGCAGCATGATTATTAGGTGCCGCTTTCTCATCTTCCCACGCAGTCTGTCATGTCTTACATGAACTGGAGGCCTCTCAATCAGACGCTGTGCACCATCAGACCCCTTTCCCCTTTTTCATGATCTGCCACATTCCAGTGAACGATTAATAATTAAAACAAAATCATATAATGGCTCACTGATTAATAATTCAGCCAGGTGATTTGGACCAAAATAGACCCAAGGGCAAGTAAGGGAGGTTTGCCGCAACAGGTTGACGCAAAGATGTGAGGACCAGCACACAGTGCGTGACAGTGGCTGCAATCTGATGGCCCTAATGTAGGAACAAGTCACTAATGTGCATTTATAATAAACCGCAATGGCTTAGGGTACAACATGTTTTGACATTTGTTCTTCCATTCAAATATTCACACTTGCCTGATTTGCTCTGACACAGAACAAATTCAATACATTTTCCCCTCTTTGACTGCCAAGTCCAAATTTGAATTACACATTATTTAAAAAATAAGCAACAGCTGCAGCCCTATATTAAATGTAATTCATTCCGGTGCTGGAGTAATGACTGATGTCTGAGCCAATGACATTTAATTAAGAACACTGCAAAAGCCAGTCACATAATGACTAATTTTACTTCACCTCCAGCCCATACAGCCTAATTTGTTAAGTTGGTTAATAAATTGGTAAGGAGTGCTTTTACACAACTAGGATGGAAAGGTCACATTGCGGTTATGCCTCACCACTCTGGATAAAGCGACTGACATGACAAATTAACCGTTGTTTACTGCCGCTTAAAAATCTTTTGATCAGTGTGACTGCCAAGAAGGAATCGGCAGTGGGTGCAAATTCAGTTCAAACTTGTAGGACTCCCAAAACTAGACTTTACACCGATTTTATCGGCTGATCGGTATTGGACGATATTTAGCATTTTATGCTGATCAGCTTTAATGTAATAATTCGGTGATCGATCGGCTCCGCAAAAGACATTTACTCCGCGTTCCCGCGTGCACAGTATATTTGAATCCAAAGGCTAGTTTATTTTTAGCCTTGTTGCGTGTCTTTTGACATAGTATTGTAAACATCTGACGGCCAATTAAGTTATTTAAAAAATAAATAAAAAATGTCGGCGGTGTGGAACAGACAACATGTCTGAGACAGACAACACGTAATGCAAGATCACACTACAAGACAAATTTGCTCTTTCACGATTGCACTATGTCAGACTACTGCAATAAAATCTGTTGGTGGTCACCGGTGCTCAGGACAGGAGAGGACGTTCGTTTAAGGCTTGCTTGAGGTATGTTCATGTACTTTGAATACAATACGGCTCGCAAGCAGGCAATAAAATGTTATGTAGTCTAGCAAGCTAGCAGTAGCACGAACCGCCGCTGTTCTGTCGAATCATGCTCTAAAGTTTCGGTGTGGGGGAAGTCATTTAATTAAAAATAAAGTAATTTAAATACAGTAACTTAGCACCCAGTATTTCTGTCACGTTCTAATGTTGGTTTGACCTGACTGATTAGAATACACTATCTGACTAGAGCAATGATTTCCAACCTTTATGGAACCAAGGAACATATTTTAGAATTGAAAAATCTTACGGCACACCAACAAACAAAAATGTCACAAAAAGTTAATACATTAATTACTATATTTACTTCCTGCCATCTAATAGAAGACCATTCATTTGTTCTGTCTGTTACTATGCCTCATAAATAGAGGAACAAAGATACATTTATTGTAAATATATTTCTTTGAGCAATTAAGTACACAAGTATATACAGTAAATGAACAGGTCATTAAAATATACATTCCTCCATCTTGTGATCGGATTGGTTATCGTTTTTTTTTTTTTTTTTTTTTTTTTTAATTCACTGATCGGTGATCGGCCCCAAAAATCCTGATCATGTAAAGCCTACCCAAAACTGTTGTTAAACTTTGGTGTGGAACCAGTGAGAACATTTTATTTTGCTGGACGGGCGATATTTTACCCAAACAAGAACTATAATGCTGGTGTTTCTTCGTTTTAATAATGTTGACTTTTGCATTGTAACATAGCGAGTCTAGCTCAGGGCTACACTGCTTTTATAAAGGACCACTATTTTTTGTTTTTTGTTTTTTTTAAACAAGGGAGTGAATGTTTATTTGTTCAACTGATTGTTGGAATATTTATTTTTGGAAGAAATATTTAACTGAGTAAAAACAATTTATTTGATATTCAAAGCCATCGGAATTTAGCATTACAAAACGATATTTTCTGATAATTTCTCCTCGGATTAATCCATTTAGGAAACGTGTCCTCAATTGCCCTAATATCAAATCCAGCATGACAGCTGGATTTGCGATAATACAGGCATGAAATCTTACAAATATACCTGGTCAAAGCTTCCAACTGATGATGAGAACGGTTCTCATCCTTAATGAAGAAAGCAGTGGTAGCTATGTGATCGTGTGTGGCAAACAAATGCCTTCAAAGAGATTACTAAAATTTTTTATCATAACTGATTAACATGTCTAGATTAAAAGATGAACAAACAAACAAACAAAAACGCACAGTGGCTTATTCTCGTTGGAAAAGATGTTTTCACTCATCACGCTTGTTTAAGCCTGTGACACAGGAGAACTGACTTTCTGCTTCCCCCAAAGGCTTGCCAATTTACCTTTAACCAGTTAATGGATGTGACAAACGGGAAGCTTATCCAGTCAAGTTTGTTCCACTGTGATTGGCTGGCAACCAGTCTAGGATTTACCCTGCCTTTAGCCTGAATTTAGCTGGGATAGGGTCCAGCACACCCGCAACCCTTATGACAACAAGCGGTATACCAAATGAAAGAATGGATTAAGCTTCCTGCATGTTTTTTTTCTTCTGCTTGCCCTTTTCTAATCAGTTTCAAAGCACTAACTTGACAAGCCTTTGTGTCACTGGTTTAAACCAGACACGAGAAAACATGTTTTCCGATAAGAATAGCGTTCAGTTATCTTCTTTGCGAAAATTGTACTCCAATATCCGAGAATTATCCATTTATCAACTCTTTTGTAACACTAATGTCCGATGGCTTTGAAAAGCAAATAAATTGATATTACTGCTTTTGTTGGCACATTGGAGTCCCACCTCTACTGTGTAAAATGAGATGACCAGAACCAGTTGGAGCAGCTCATTAAAAACACAGCTGTTGAGAAAAGTCAGTTAAAAGAGCCTATGTTTGAACACAAGCTGGGCCAACATTTTGATACGTTTGTCTAACCAAGCAGGGTGGCGTGATGGAGGACTGACTGCCATCTCCCGCTCATTCTGTTCCAAACAATGCAGTGGCCATTGTGTGAGGGAGTGTTTTGGGTTTCCAGGGAAATTGGAGGCCAGCTGAACTTTGCAAGCTCGTAAAACTGGGTCAAACACCGCTACTTGGCTGGTCAATAAGTTACCTTGGACTGCACTCAGCTAGAACAACAATATCTCAAGTGTTACTACCACAGCACTTTCACACCTTCTAGCTTTTAATGATAATAACAACACCACATAGGGACAGTATGGTGGTGTGACTTTATTGTCCTGTTCATAAAGACGCTCAGAGGGGAGCATCTTGGATGATTCAGAGGAGACCCACCATCCAGCTTCTGTTTAGACTTAATGGCTCATTATTGCACGTCATTATTTATGTTCTTCCAGAGTTATGTTGGGCCTGAAAAACGAGGAAGCCCAAGCAGAAATCTAAGATTAATATTGGTAAAGAAAAATCTCATTAAAAGTGGCCATGGATGAAATCTAAAATAAGCAGAGTAACTGCACTTCCTCTGAACTCTATTCCACTTTTACAATTTTAAAATGTCATGGCATAAATGGGAAACTGACACTTATTTCATTATTGTATGGTCGGTTAAATTAGGCAACAACTTTCGCTTGTAAATGTAAAATAAAAAAACAAAAATTAGTCTTTCGATGTAATGCAGGTAATGCAAGAAGTCCAAAGATTCAATCCAAATTCATCAGACTTGTCTGTACAGGCTGTACAAGATAACATGGGCAGTAAGTTGCCCAGACCCCTGGGCTGAACAGTGAAGCCATTCATTGACACTTGAGCCTTGTTCTGGAACCAAGCTTTACATTGTAAACATTGCAATGTGTTACAAAACATATCACTGTTTTCAAAACACGTCTCAGCCTTTTAATCTTAGTGGACACACAGTGAATTAGCCAGCCTGTGACTGCAAGGAAGCTTATTTGAAACTAGTCTTTTTCTGCATTTCCTCTGCTTCCTGCGAGCTCCTTGTAATGCCTAATGTTAAACATAACACCCTTCTGCAAATCCGAAATATGTATCTTCTCTCTGTACCATCCTGTCTGAAATATTAGGCTCCAAGCTTGTACATACCAAATGTGAAATGTGGCAAACCATTTGACAATGACATGCTGTTTTATTTTGAAAAACAACTAATATACGAAGGCGGGCCGATCATGAAGCAAACCCCCCTTCATAGTCAACATCTAAAATGCACTACCAGTCATTGAGTTTCTTCTTCCCCCACCCCTCTTTTCCTTTCTCAATAATACACAACATCTGCTCAGAGCATTCACACTATCTAGACATATATATCAAGACTGTCACACACTTATTAGGTGTTCACAATCAAATTGATCGTATGGACATGACCATCTCCCTAGGACATGCATTTCCTTTAGAAATCGCATGCAAATGCTGAGAAACGAGCAGGCAAAATGAAAAAGAACGTATTTAATTGACATGACAATACAGGTGGCAGCATATCATGGTAATCCCACATATAGTGCAACACACGCAACCGTTGCAATGATGTTTTCTCATTTGACCACTTTGAGGCCTTCAATGGAGAGATCACACCTAACCCTTTTCTTCGAGTTATTTTAATTCCTAGGTGATGCACAACAATATTAACCAAAAATGCTTGACTCTCAGCAGTCGTCCAAAAAATGTTTTTGCATACAAAATAAAACAAAAAAGGCTATTGGAACACACCATTCACACAGTGAAGACTGGACGCACAACTGCTTAATGTTTGACTATCATCGGTGACCCTAAAAATATTTTAAAACCAAAAGGACAAGTGTGAAACTTGGCAAATCACACATTACAACGGTTTTCATTGCAAAATAGCATTTGTACAAATGATTGATTGTTAGCCGCCATACAGTAGAAGTTTTTGACTCAGCATTCACACGATCAAGAGTTTTTGACACACAGAACCATTGATGTGAATGCTCGACTCCCAGCAAACTAATGCAAACTGTATCAGACACACGTCAGTGTAAATATGCTTCACTCTTAGTGGTCTCAGCACCCACAAAATAAAACGTTGACAGACTACATTTCTGTGAAACAAAGGTTTTTGACACACAAAAAGCAACAGTGTGAAAACGTGGCTCTTTAAGCATTCACATAGTTACTAACTCACAGGAGGTTTTGGCGTATAACCAATGTAAGTGTAAATGCTAGCCTCTCAGCAGTCAAACAACGATATGACCTTAGCTTCTGTAATGTAGTAAAACACGGTGGCAGTTTCAACGACCCTTGTCCATCATGTCCTGGCCGATATGCTTACAAAGTACTGTCAACTGTAAAAACTGCCACAAAACACAACAACGCCTCCCTCCCCCGTTTAAACTAATCGACTGTGTCTAAAGTGGGTTTCGGTTGACAGCGGTTGACCAACAACCAGGCGGTTTCAGTCTGTTGATGAAATGTTTCATGAAAACCAGTTCGAGACGAGAGGCTCACCTTACTGTGTATCCACTCAGGAGCGGTCAGCCGGACACAAGACTAACTTATCTCAACTTTATCTATCTGGTCTTCATCCCTCCCGGCAGCATGTCCGCCCGCCTGTTCCTTGTCGTCGTCGCGGGTCCTCCTCTGCCTGTTCTCTGTATAAACGTATGCCAGGCACAGATGTGTGAATTATTCAAAGAGTATTTTCTTCCCTCGGCCGCGAGTGAACTCGGTTGCCAGAGCTCGTTTAGTTGAAACCCGATTCCTGCTCGTAAAAAAAAGAGAGAGAAAAAAAAAAAGTTTCAAACTTGAGGGGGCATCTGGAAATGACCAGATTGATGTGGTTTTGGGCCAATGGAGGCGCAACATCGCCGCTGGTACGGCCCAATCAGGCCCGAAGAAAGGATCAATGGCGGTCAAGCGGATTCCCTGCCCCCATGGAGGTTTCCAGTAATTATCCGAGTCCAGGTCCCGGTCCCAAGGCTGGAAATTTCACAGAGGAAACGAAGCAAAGGGAACAATGAGCAGGAACGGGGATTAGGGGCTTTTCCTTCACGGGGAAATACCATAACCGCTCGTTAGGCACCCTTTTTTCCCCCCAACATAAATTGGTATGGTAGCATTTTATTATCATATTTTACTAACAAGATGAATGCAAATGCCATTAATCCGTTCCTGCCAACCCAAAATCCTACATTTTCTGTATTGTGTTTTAATAGGAAAAATAGCACTCTATAATATTGCACTTTATAGAAACATACACAAATGGCATCATCAAATAAAATGAAAAGAATGAAACCGTTTTTTGCCACTGTTGTGCTGCTCCGTCCAGTGTGTGAGCCTTGACCACCTGGGAGAGTAGACATGGAGGGGGGTCACAGCTTCTCAGTAAGCTGCAGTAATATTTTTCATTTTTTCGCAGAGGATAAACACTATATGTCTGTGGGTATTGGACGGATGGATGGATGAATGGATGGATGTTTGAAGATAATGAGTGCAAAGACTGAGAACAATGTAGTACTGAATTGTTGAGATATGGTTTAAAACTCTTTCACCTTCTAAATTGTCCTGATTTTATGGACGGGGCCACAAACTAGGCCTGTGACGTCACAGGGCTGGAGCGAAGACCCCACTATATACAGGCAAGAACTTAAATGCGTGAAGCCTACACTGAAAAAGTGGACCAACGAAGCAAAGATAGAACTTCAAAGCTGTTTAGATTGCACAGACTAGAGTGTCTTTGAAAATTCAGCTGGCAGCCTGGATGAATATGCGGACACTGTCACATCCTATGTTAGTTTCTGTGAAGATGTGTGTGTACCAACAAAGTCATTTCGCACATTCAATAACAACAAGCCGTCGTACACTGCCGAACTTAAGCAACTTCGCCACGCTAAGGAAGGCGCATGTCAGAGCGGGGACAGGGCCCTGCATAATCGAACTAGAAACTAGCTGACTAAAGAAATTAACATTGCAAAGAGAAACTATGCAGCAAAGTTGAAAAAACAGCATGCATTGCAATCGCTGACCAATTACAAGCAACGATCACCCCAAGCTGAGAACAATAGCACACTAGCCAACGACTTGAACACCTTCTACTGCAGATTTGAAAAGGACACTTTCCTTATCAAATCTGCAGTAGAAGGTGTGCCCCACGGTGGCAGTGCCTGCCACCGTGGGGCACTGGGGCACCCCAAGGTTGTGTCCTCTCTCCGCTGCTCTTCTCTCTCTACATGAACGACTGCACCTCAACGCACCCGGCTGTCAAAGTCCTGAAGTTTGCAGATGACACCAATGTCATCAGCCGCATCAAAGACGGTGACGAGCCTGCATATCGACAGGAAGTGGAGCAGCTGGAGCTGTGGTGCAGCCGACACAACCTGAAGCTGAACACACTCAAGACTGTAGAGATGATCGTGGACTTCAGGAGGCATCCTTCGCCACAGCTGACCCTCATGCTCTCCAACCGCCATGTGTCAACCGTCGAGACCTTCAAGTGCCTGGGAATTACAGTCTCTCAGGACCTGAAGTGGGCGATCAACATCAACTCCGTCTGCAAAAAGGCCCAGCAGAGGATGTACTTCCTGCGGCTTCTGAGAAAGCACGGCCTGCCGCAGGAGCTGCTGAGGCAGTTCTACACAGCAGTCATCGAATCAGTCCTGTGTACTTCCATCACAGTCTGGTTTGGTGCTGCTACAAAAAAGGACAAACTCTGACTACAACGGACAATCAAAACTGCTGAAAAGATTGTCGGTACCCCCCAACCCACCCTTGAGGACTTGCACGCTGCCAGAACTAAGACAAGAGCGTGCAAAATCCTCTTGGACCCTCCACATCTCAGTCACCAGCTCTTCCAGCTCCATCCCTCAGCTAGGCGCTACCGATCAATGCAAACTAGAATTAGCAGACATTCCAACAGCTTCTTCCCTCTTGCCATCAACTTCTTAAACAGCTAACCTACAATTCCATTGCAACATATAGCCAATTATTATTATTTTTTTGTCTTGAGTTTGTTGTCACATTTCTGTTGGGCCAATTATACATACTAGTGCACTCACTGTAGTAGTCTCACCACGCTGCACTATTTGCATAAGAGTTGTTGACCAATACTGGCCATTCATGCCAGAGTAGCATCTGCCCCCCTTGCACACTGACTGAGGAGTATCTGCAACATTTGCACAATCAACATTGTCCCAGATTATCGCACTACTCGTCACTTTAAACTGCATACACTCCTTGAAGTCTCGGCGCCCTTTAAACAATGGTCATTGCACCGGACTACTGCTATATTAGTCATTCAAACTGCTCTAAGTGCTAGAGGACCCTGCATCTTTTTGCACAGTTGTCAAAACAAAAAAAATAAAATACCATTACCAGATCACTAGCAACCCTTTATTGCTCAGGGACTGTTTTTGTCAATGTCTTTATGTCTCCAAAGATGTTCTCTTTCAATTGACTGTCTGTTGTCGTACTAGAGCGGCTCCAACTACCGGAGACAAATTCCTTGTGTGTTTTTTTTTGGACATACTTGGCAAATAAAGATGATTCTGATATAAACACTAAGCGCCCTTATTCCATGCAGTGGTCATTTGGTGTAATTGCACTTTCTTGTTAAAAAAATAACTTCACCCTGTTCTACGAGTACAGCGTGCAACTGGACATGAAACCCATGAAGCCCACAACTTGAAAAACACGTCTTTCCTGAGTTGTAATGTTTTTCTTTTTTTTCTTTTTTCTTTTTGTTTATTTATTTAATAGGTCGTCGTGTCTTGCCAGCTCAGAGGTTTCTTCTCTGCAGCCAGTTGGAAAGCATGTGATATCTCGGTCGCTGGAGTGGAAAGGAGCCGTGAGAGGACCACGAGGGTGGTATTTAATGGCCAGGAGAGGCGGGATTTTCAGAGCTCTTAGCGACACGCCCACAGCGTCTGCAAACTGAAAGAATGTCTTCATTCTTGACCATTTTGAAGACTGATTTCACATACTTTGCAATTTTTAAATTCATTCATTCATTGTCAGGCTTGTTAACAAGACTCTTCTCTGTGATGTGTCAAACTTAATTCATTTTTTCTCGTTTGGTTTCACTTTAAGTCCAATATATTTCCATTTAATCTTTAGGAACTGCTTTTTAAAAAGCGTTTAGGTAGAGTTATTTTTGAACTTTTATGTGCATTATTATATTTTAATTGAATCATTATTTGAGTGCAGTTTTTTCATTCTCCTATACTGTATTTTAAGCACAGTGTTAATGTTCAAACTGCATAATGTTACAGTGGCTTACAAAAATATGAAATATACTGAGTAATAAAGTCTTTGTCTTGTTTGTTGATGAACACTTAAAGGCCTTTTCACACTGCATTTAGGTTTTCTTGCTGTTCACCATGTGGCAGCACGTAGGGATGACGCTGCCTTGGTGCAAGTTTGTCCAAATTTGGAATGGTAGCTTAGTGGCCTACCAGGAAGTAGCATTGAGGCTTTTAGTGCTGGTTTGGATGTGAAATAGACCGATGTCATTTCTCTTCCAAGGCTTGAAATGAGTGGATTTGCATCGCAATTTTCAAATCCATTTGACCGACTGGTTAGCACATCTGCCGCACAGTTCTGAGACCCAGGTTCAAATCCGGCCTACCCTGTGCGGAGTTTGCATGTTCTCCCCGTGCCTGTGTGGGTTTTCTCCAGGTACTCCGATTTCCTCCCACATCCCAAAAACATGCATGGTAGGTTAATTGAAGACTCTAAATTGTCAGTCGGTGTGAACGTGTGTGTGAATGGTTGTTGGTTTATATGTGCCCTGCAATTGGCTGATGACCAGCTCAGGGTGTAACCCGGCTCTCGCCCAGAGTCAGCTGGGGTAGGCGCCAGCGCGCCAGTGACCCTAGTGAGAATAAGCGGTTTGGAAAATGAATGAATGAATTTGCATTTTCCACCTCATAAAAACACAAAATTAGAAAGTTGCTCCTCAAATGAAGTCATTGATGATCAAAACTGCTCCTCAAAGAAAAAAAAACGTATTTTGAACCAAAGCTCGGGACACTAAGAAACTGTATTCTCACTTCTTCCATTTTCTCCATGCTATTTACTGTACAAGTCCGGCAAAATCTTTTGCTGTTAGTACGTTGAACTCACTTCACCAAACCCTCACATATTGGGAGCAATGAAGTCATGGCGACACTTCTCTTGAATTGAAATTTTTTTAATTCAAGGCACGGCGTCGCGACGGCAAACGTCCACCTTGCGTGTCGATATGCGACGGACGCAATAGCGTTCGGTCCTCGCTCCATCGCAGCAGATGCACAGATGAAGAAACGGTGATTTTTGACATACCATTACACCCCTAATGATTATACATTCATGTGCTTTCCTGATTACAACCGGTCCGCTGAGGGCAACCATAACTATGATGTGGGTACTTGTGATGAAAACAAGTTTTATACCCCTGATCTAGGAGACGAACAGGTGATCACTGGCACAAGGTCTTTCAAAATATCTGTTTAATAATGTATAATCTGTTCAATACCCATATACAATACCCGTTTTGCTAATTGAGCACAACGTAAGAAACACTGTAGTTTCCCTCCATTAACTTTTTTAGTGCTTGTATTGTGAGAGAAAAAAGATAGCTAGCATTGGCTCGAGCTTTTGTGCCATCAAACCAATGTGTTCCCATAGCTTTACTATCATTGATTGACTCATAAAAACATGCTAAATAAGTTAATGATGACAGAAAAAACTAGTGTAATTGGCTGGCAACCAGTTCAGGCTGTATCCCGCCTCCTGACCGCAGTTAGCTGGGATAGGCTCCAGCATACCTGTGACCCAAGAGAGGATAAGCAGTGTTGAAAATGGATGGATGGGTACACAAAAAACAACAACACATTACCTCTTTTTTTTTGTCAGATTAGACAAACTGGTGATTTGTTGTTAGCAAACAAGGAATAGGCATTTTTTAAGGGGTGGATATTCTGGTGGATATTCCAAAATAGTTCCAGCAAAGCTCCTGAACCCTATGCTAACAGGTCAATGCGAGGCTGCAGGGGTGTGCGGGTGACCGGTTGAGAGTGCGCACGCGGGGGCATGGCAAATGATTGACACCACGTCGGGTACGCCTTCTGTCTCTGATAGGTTGTTCTTCCTCGAGTGTGGTGGTTTCTTCAAAAAAAAAAAAAAAACAATTGAAAACTCTCCCTTAAAAACAAATACAAATACAACAACAAAAACAAGCCACGCCCACATTGATGTCGTTAATCACCATCCAGGTAATGAATGGTATTAAAATTGATTTGGGCCGCCCTCTACTGGTTGGTCTCATTACTGAATAAAATTCAGCTGGAGAACATTAGGAAACATTTTTGTTGATGTAGTTGGTATTTATTTTTTTCTGACTATTGAAATTGAAATTGAAAACGTGAACAGTTGTTAAAATGTTCCGAGAATATGTTTTTATGCTTCGATCTCCATCTCCCACAACGCGCCATTCACGACAGGAGGTGACGTACTTGTGCGACGTGTCAGGAAGCACTGTTCTGTCCAACATGGCGGCGCAGCAGACTGATGTTGACGAACTGTTCGATGTGAAAAACGCTTTTTACATCGGCAATTATCAGCAATGTATCAACGAAGCCCAAAAGGTGAAGGTAGGTCAAGTTTTGTGAAGCGTTTAATAGCTTAAAGTAAGATCATTTGCTCCTTGCTTCCATTTCTGAACGTTACCAACTAAAACGCAACGAAACAGTGGCTAATAGGTCTATCATTTAATTAAAAAAAAAAAAAGATTAAACATACATGTGCCTTGATTTTATCTTAAGAATTCAACACCAGAAAAGGAGACTGAACGGGACACGTTCTTGTACAGAGCATACATTGCCCAGGTAAACAGCGCATTTATGTAATGAATTGACGCGCGAGTGTCAGTTTCGATAAATAGAATACAAAGCTTGGTCTTATTCACGTTTTATGTTGTGTATTATATTATAGAGAAAGTATGCAGTCGTCATGGATGACATCAAGGCCAACTCTTCTCCTGAGCTTCAAGCTGTCAGGATGTTTGCGGAGTATTTGTCAAGTGAAAACAAAAGGTAAAACAGTATGGCAAAGCTGTTTGTTCAACTGGAGGAGTTATATGCTACAAGTATGAAAGAAGTGTATAATTATTTAGTAATTTTTAAGGGTGTAATTTTATTACTCTAGCCATTCCCAACTGAACTGAAGTAGTTCTCTGCAAAAAGAGTAACATTCGTATTTTAAGAAATTTCACAGGTTAAAGGGAGAATATGCTGACAGATGTAGTGATAATTTCAATGGTTGAAGTACAGGATATGTTGAAAAATTAATTGCCATTCTCTACTGTTGTTTTCCTATGCAGGGATGCCATTGTGGAGGATCTTGACAAGAAAATGGCAAAGAGTGTGGATGCTGCCAACACCACGTTTCTCCTCATGGCAGCCTCCATCTACCACCATGCGATGGACACTGATGCTGCTCTCAGGACTCTTCATCAAGGAGAAAGCCTGGAGTGGTAAGTAGACTTTACACCGATTTTTATTGGCCTGATCGGTATCGGCCGATAATTAGCATTTTATGCTGATCGGCTTTAATGTCATAATTCGCCGACGTCATTGATGGGCTCCGCAAAAGACAGTTACTCCTCATCGCCATCGTGCACAGTATATTTGAATCCTCGTTCGGTCTCGAAGACAGCAAAAAGTTCACCTTCCCTTAAGTGTCTCTGTCATCTGAATCTACGCATTGCACATGGAGCAAGGCTGTGGAGTAGTGGAGAGAGCCAACACTGGTAAGCTTGTACCGGTCTGCGGGCGTTCCGTGAGCCCAATAGCAACTAATGACACAGCCGTCCAAGTCGCTCACTGTGTGATCCGCACGCCGTCTCACCACAACAATGATAATTTATCGAGTCTGGAAAAACTGTCGTGTCCATTTTATTTATTGAACGATAAGTCAATATTGTGATTATCGTAACAGGCCTAGTGATGGGCAGGTGAGGCCCCATGAACCACTGAGGCTTTCCTGCCCATTGCTTCAGGAAAAGGTTCATTCCTCGAGTCCTCATTGAAACACTAAATACCGCCATCTGGTGTTGAAATAGACATATGACAGCCATATTTGATATCTGCCTCACAGTTCTGAGGACCCGGGTTAAAATCCGGCCTCGCCTGTGTGGAGTTTGCATGTTCTCCCCCATGACTGCGTGGGTTTTCTTCGGGTACTCCGGTTTCCTCCCACATCTAAAAAAAATGCACGTTAGGTTAATTGAAAATTCTAAATTGCCTGTAGGTGTGAATTTAAGTGCACATGGTTGTTTGTTTATATGTACCCTGCGATTGGCTGGCAGTCAGTTCAGGATGTAACCCGGCTCTCGCCCAGAGTCAGCTGAGATAGGCTCCAGCACGCCCGCGACCCTAGTGAGGATAAGCGGTACGGAAAATGGATGGACAGATTCTATTTCATTGTCGTTGCACAAAGTACTGAGACAACGAAATATCATTTAGCATCTACACAGAAGTCCAAAGAGAGCAGAAAGTGTAAGATCTATGTATATGAATGGAAATGGAGTATGAGTAAATAGTATGAAATAAGATAATGCAACATTGACAAAACGTTGAATATGAGCAGCACATTTTAGCTGTAGGTATGTAATGCTAATATGGCATACAGTCCCTTCCAAATGTATTTGAACGGAAAGGTCAATTCCTTTGTTTTTGTTGTAGACTGACGGTGTGAATGTTAGTGCGAATGGTTGTCCGTGTCTATATGTGCCCTGCGACTGACTGGCAACCAGTTCAGGGTGTAGTCCGCCTTTTGCCTGAAGTCAGCTGGGATAGGCTCCAGCGTCCCGTGACCCTAACCAGGATAAGTGGTGTTGAAAATGTATGGATGGATGAACCCTTACTTGCAATAACTGCATCAAGCCTGCGATCCATTGACTTCACCAGACTGTTGCATTCTTCCCTTGAAATACTTTTCCAGGCCTTTACTGTAGCCTCTTTCAGTTCTTGTTTGTTTCTGGGGGGTTCTCCCTTCAGTCTCCTCTTCAGGAGGTAAAATACATGCTCTGTTTGGTTAAGGTCTGGTGATTGACTTGGCCATTCTTAACACCTTCCACTTTTCCCCCTGATTAAGTCCCTTGTGTTGGAGTGTGTTTTGTGTAATTGTCTTGTTGCATGATGAAGCTTCTGATTAGTTTGGATGCTTTTCTGCCATATTGCCATATTTTAAGCTATATACATTTCCCTAAAAGGCATTAAAACTGCTTTCCAATGATTTATAGATTGTGGTAATCAGGTAACAATTGGTGAAGATATGTCTGTTTAAAGCTTGGAAGCACCGTTTCAGCGTTAGCCTACCAGGAAGGATGTTTTGTTTCCACTGTATTACAGCTGCTTTTTGGTTCATACGTCTAATGATGTACATTTGAATTAAATCTGCAGCTAGAGAAAACCCCAAGCTTTCTGTTGATAGCATTACGTGGTTTTCCTTGTTTTGCGCGCCGCAGCAGCCGATTAGTGTTGTCAATTTCTCATCGTTGTCTTGACTTTTCTCATGTAGATTTTTTGTGCCCTCTCAAGAGCATTTTTTTCCCCAAGACATTAAGGTAAAAAATCACATCAAATGACACTGGGCAGTGGTGTTATTTTTATGGTGTTTGAATCATATCTGAAAATCTATCTTTTTCACATAGTAAACCATTTATGGGCTTTAGCTCAAAACACAGCCTTGCGACTTCCGATTGTTTTTGTCACATTTGTGCAAGGGCCACTCGCCTGGTGTGCAAGTGTGAGTCGCTGAGTTGACTTTGTTTTTGCCAGTTCAGTTGCGTTCAGTCCCATTGCCCAGTGTGCTGCAGGCCTAAAGCTTGCTTCTGTTGGCTATTTTATCAGTGATTCTTTTTAGTGCATCTCTTTTAATTTGGGGGGTTTAACCTAAGGATATCAAACTGATCTAATACAACTTATTTTTCAGCATGGCCATGACAATTCAGGTGCTGCTGAGTCTGGATCGTGTGGACCTGGCGAGGTAAGAAGTGAGCTATAAACAATAGACAATTTGATGTGAATGTTAAGTTTTATTTGATTAAAAAAAGGAAAATCTGTGTTTTATTTTTTATTTTTTACATGAATCCTGTCATTAAACCCACATTTTATTTGCTGAGTATACCCAGTGAAACTTCTAATGTTGAGCACAATCCATCTGACTCACTGTTAAACTGCCAATCTGGATTTCTAAATGATTTTTTAAAAATAGCATTTTACTATCCCCAACTGTCATACAAGTGTAAAAATAACCGCTGCCATTAGTAAAAAGGATATAACAGTATGAGTTTCAATGATTAAGGTGTGGCATAGTGACTCACCGATACGTATCGCACATTAATTGTCATGCAAGTGCAAAATGAAGTTAACCACTGTAAAAATAACCAAGTTTGTCTACAAGTAAGGACTCATAGTTAACGCTGGCGTCTGGCTGCTTTGAATGTGAGATTACTACTTAATTTCAGGTGTACATTCTTCTTCTCATGCTCTTCTGTTAACTGCAGAGCCCTTGTTCAGGCCGGTCCTTATTTTCGAGAAGAATGCAAAGTAACAAGCCAGAACAAAGCAAAACATTTGAGACCAAACGTGAGCTACACTGAGGTCTCACAATATTCTGTGCTGTCGACCGTGGTCCAGCTACGTGTTGCCAAAAAGCCAAAGAAGAAGCAAAGCACACATCCAAAATCATTCCTTTGATGCTTGAGGTGTACAAAATGCGGATGCCTTGCATGATGCATATGTCAGTGGTGCAAGCATGTTTTTGTGGCCTCTAATTATAACAAATGTGTTCTGTGACAGGAAGGAACTGAAGAAGATGCAGGAGCAAGATGAGGATGCTACGCTAACCCAGCTAGCCACTGCTTGGGTTAATTTGGCTGTGGTAAGCAGATCATTACTAAAATGCTTATTTTAACAGCCAAGATCTTCACTGATAATTGCCATTTCATTTTCTGAAAGCTTTTACACTTTTCTTTGCATACTTTTAATCACCCGCTGCTTATCGTCCCAGGGTGGAGAGAAGCTGCAAGACGCCTACTACATTTTCCAGGAGATGTCAGATAAGTACTCCTCGACGCTGCTGCTTCTCAATGGGCAGGCAGCCTGCTACATGGGTCAGAACAAGTGGGAGGAGGCCGAGGGAGTCCTACAGGAGGCACTCGACAAGGTTAGATGGAAATGTTAGGTTTGTGAGAATCTCACTAAACCAAATTATCCAGATAAACCTCACTTTCCGATAATTTCGCAATGAATGCGCCAGAGGTGCTGTGTGGCTACAGAGTTGAACCGAGGCAAAAAAAAAATCCCTTTCAACGATAATGCAGTTTTTTATTCACAATTTAAAACAATTACCTGGTGTCTTAATGACAGGTCTCCGACATTCTTCCTTCAAAATACACAAAAGGATAAAGAATTACAGCACACATAATATTCACTTTTTACCATCTAGTAGGGCTGGGCCAATATCGATATTGAAATTACAATTAATAAACAGAATTATTCATTGATTTCAAAACTTAGATGTTCAACTACCAAAATTCAACTTTAAATATACCGGTAACTTAAAAGAACAACCACAAAATAAATGAATAACAAGGAAAAATAATATATTAATATAATAGCATAATAATTTATTGTGCATTTTAGTTTTACAGTAAACTCAAACTAAACAGCTTAAAGCATGCTCTGGGAGGGCAGAATAACATACTGTAAATCACACTTACTGTAAGCAACACGGGGTGCCTTCAGGGTGCTTTTACAATGCAGGAACTTGCATACACAACCCGTTTCAAGGCACATTACTTGTTTTTACGATCATGAGAAGCCAAAATGGAAATCAAATGGAAATTTTGATTAATCGCCCAGCCCACGGACTGGTTCAAATCACTCTGTTTTTGGGGGGCAGCTCTGTCATTTGCAAATATCGATAAGAGTATAGCGTTAAGAGATCTAAAACATTTACACCACAAATGCTCATAATAATAAATATTTGCTTGGTCAGATTTTTTTATATACTCTACTGTATTAATTTGGCCCTCAGAGGACTTCTTAAATTTCCGCTGGTTGGGAAAAAAGATTCCCCACCCCTGCTTTAATGATGATGTTCATTGATGTTCAGAAAACTTTTACTAATCGCAATATCTGTTGGATCAGCAGAGGGCGCCAAAGCTTTTTTCATTTATTAATTGTTGGATAGGCAGGTTGACTTATGTGCATTGATGCACACTTGTGCTTGACATTTCATGTCAGGTTAACTTTGATTTTAAACCCTTTTATGAGACAATTGTTAATGAGTTCACGTAGTAAATGTGCTTTACGGTAATAAATAATACTCCAGGTTTATGATGCAATGACCGCCTGATCCTGGCGGTGGTAAAGTTATTACTCCAGTGATTAACCTTTTGCAGTGTTATGTCATACTAAAAAGGCCAAAATGCAGTGCAACTGATCAGTTTCCTTGTGTATTACAAATCTCATGTTGTGCTTTTTTCTTTCTTTCTTTGTTAATTCTCATTTACAGGACAGCAGCCACCCTGAGACGCTGATCAACCTGGTAGTGCTGACTCAGCACCTCGGGAAAGCCCCTGAGGTTAGACTTTGGCTCTTAAGCTGCGAGCCAGGAAATGCTTTTTTTACAGCCACACATTTTGTCATTTCCTACTGATGAACACAATCTCACCTACTCTCACTGGGATCCCTTCATTTTGGTGACTACATGATGTAGTTCTCAACCAAAGGCATTTAGCTGTGCTTTTTTTCGTGATTGCATTTTTTTATCCTACCATGAAAGACATCTTTTAATCATATCTTTGTTTTTACTGCTGCACCTGTGCTTTGCATTGCACTCTTACAAACATCGATAAGATAAAGACTTGATAGGAGTGTAACCGAGTGCTGACCATTGAATCCAAGCCATCACTATTCTGAGATAACATCTGATAACATCTTTTACAAGGTTAAAACTTCGTGCAACACTTACCGGACACTTGATTAGGTATTTGGTATTCTGCCTGTTTTAATTGGCACTGTTGGTGTGTGCGTTTACTTTGTTGACTTAAGAAGTTAAATTAGGTAACCCAAATACTTGAAACAGCTTTCAGCATGATGCAGTGCAGCTCTTTATTATTTTGAATTACAGCCACAATAATAAATAAACAGTGTTAAATTAATTAGCCCTCAGACTATGGTAATTAAAACTGATCTTTGTACAGAATGCTCTTGTATTCAATCAGCTCATGCAGGTGTGCCTAATGTTGAGGCCAGTGTGAGTGTTTGTTAGGGGATGGTTAGTCTCTTTCTGAGCTAGGGTTGAACCTCTAAAGCCGAACATAATCCATTCCTTGACACGGGCTGACTTCAAAGTTCTTGTAATTTCAAAACATAGGAATTCACATAGGAGCAATGTAAAGTGAATTAATTTGTTCCAGGTTCAAATGGTCGTTCCAAAATCTTCATAAACTGTACAGAGATTAAAGTGAATTAATTTGTTCCAGGTTCAAACGGTCATTCTAAAACCTTTATAAACTGTACAAACTGTTAATTAACCTTTATTCCCTCCTAACTTTCGTGTCGGTAGAACAAGTGCACCATTTTATAATAAAACAGAAACAAAGAAAGACTACTTACCCTTTGAAGACACCCAACAAACATAATGCAAAGGGATAAAGTACTTCACAAACTTGTGAAGTACAGTATATTATACTGTATGTATATCTTTTATTTGCTTCTATACAAAATGCACACACTTAGGAATTGAAACCCATTGATGCTTCCTGAGCTGAAGTCTCACATTTGCTGATGTTTCGTGATTTCATGCGGGATGATGGTTTGAGCTTCAAAGTTTTTTTTGGTTTTGAGGCATACATCTCCAGAGCATTTTGGTTACACTCCAAAATATACCACATTTAGGGTGTTTGACCGCAAGTTGTTCCACTATATTTCTGTTGTCCAATAATCAAACCTGAGTTGAAACTATTTTGAGTCGTTTTCGTTCCATTTTCTCTTCAATTTTATCCAATCTGTCCACAGGTGACCAATCGCTACCTCTCTCAACTCAAAGATGCACACCGGGCCCATCCATTCCTCAAAGATTATTTTTCCAAGGTAACCTACTTGTCTTAATGCTCTGCCTTATGTCAACATGACTGAAGATATTTGTAATTACTTGCTTGAATTACTGCCTTGGATTAGCAATACCGTATTTTCACGACCATAAGGCGCACCGCA
Source organism: Phyllopteryx taeniolatus (assembly GCF_024500385.1). Classification (NCBI taxonomy): domain Eukaryota; kingdom Metazoa; phylum Chordata; class Actinopteri; order Syngnathiformes; family Syngnathidae; genus Phyllopteryx; species Phyllopteryx taeniolatus. The sequence goes on along the minus strand of NC_084508.1, from coordinate 24,540,364 downwards.
TTAAAAGGCGCAGTCTCAGTTATGGGGTCTATTTCTGTATTTAACACATGCATAGCGCACCGTGTTATTGGGCGCAGGCATGGTGAAACATATGCTAGCTTAAAACATAGGGTAGCATGCAGCGGGAGCAAAACTGAGTTTGGTTGTACTTTATTGAAGTATTTAACAATGTACTCACGTTATTTTTTTCATCAATCCTCATGCACCAGGGGCAATCACCATTTACTTCTCAGTTTTGTAGAAAAAAATAATGATTTAATGTGATCCTAATTTCTATCAAAATATGGTATTTTCAAAGCGATATGTTAATCTTCAATACTTGATTGGTAAATCCCTTTGCTTTAATCACTGACTTGATGCGCCATGGCATTGACAAACATCTTGAATCTTTAATATTGTTCATATTAGGCACTAATAGCAATGGCAAAAACAGTCTTGACTACATTCCATATGTAAATATAATGTATAATAATATAATATAGGCAGCACGGTATCCGACTTGTTAGCACATCTTCCTCACAGTTCTGAGGACGCGGGTTCAATTCTGGCCTTGGAATTTGCATGTTCTCTCCGTGCCTGCGTGGGTTTTCTCCGGGTACCCCGATTTCCTCCCATATCCCCAAAAACATGCATGGTAGGTTGATTGAAGACTCTAAATTGTCCGTAGGTATAAATGTGAATGTGAGTGTGAATAGTTGTTTGTTTATATGTGCCCTGCGATTGGCTGGCAACCATTTCAGGGTCTACCCCGCCTCCTGCCCGCAGTTAGCTGGGATTGGGTCCAGCATGCACGGAAAATTAATGAAAAAACAATAACCAATCCGATCACAAGATGGAGCAATGTGTCTATTGAAATTAGTTGTTCATTTACTGTATATAGTTGTGTACTATATACTGAGTATCTTCAAAGGTATTCTCTATTCAGGTCATTCTGATCAGTCAGGTCAGACTAACATGGCAAAATGACAGAAATAATGGATGCTAACTTACTGTAATTAAATTACTTTATAATTACTTCACCCACACAGAAACTTGAGAGAATGATTCGACAGAACGGCAGCATGTTTACGCACAACCGTTAGTGCTAGCACTAGCTTGCTAGTCCACTGAACATTTTGTTGCCTGCTTGCGAGCCGTATCGTATTAAAAGTACGTGAACATACCTCAAGCAATCCTTGAATGAAAGTCCTCTCCCAAGCACCGGTGAACACCAGCATACGTTTTTCCCCATTTTGTTTTTATAATACACACGAGGTGATCCATTGTTGTTGTCGTTGCCATGGTAACGAGTGTATCCGGTTACGTTTGAGTGGACAAGATAAAGCCCAGTGATCGTAAAAGATGGAATATTTTATTGCAGTAGTCTGACATAGTTCAATCGTGAAAGACCAAATTTGTGTTGTAGTCTGATCCAGGCCTTACTAGTCTGTCTCAGACGTGTTGTCTGTCCCACACAGACATTTATTTATTTTTAAAAATACTTTTATTGGCGGTCAGATATTTACAGTACTACAGCAAAAGACACACGACAAGGCTGCAAATAAGCTACATTTTGGATTCAAGTATACTGTATACGATGGCGACGCGGAGTAAATGTCTTTTGCACAGCCGATCAATGACGTCATTGATTGGATCGGCGAATTAGGACATTAAAGCCGATCAGCATAAAATACTAATTATCGGCCGATACCGATCAAGCTGATCAGATCGGTGTAAAGTCTAAATAATAATATCATTATATGTAAAAGCAAGTTGCATTTAGATTTAATTCATGAGTAATTTGTTGTTATACATGTACAAAGTAGAACCTTACACATCATCAGTCTGGATGCTGCAGGCTGGACAAGAGTTGGGGATACATGTTCAAAAAGCTTTGCTGCATATCTTTGCTTGCCATTAGCTGGCAAGAAACTTGCATACTGTGATAAGTCGCCATGAAAACTAGGTGATGATGCGTCTTTCTTACATTAATTACTTATTGTCTTCCTGTATTGATAACAATACATTCATAAATGTTGCTTGTTACCCGCCATGGAGGCGCTCAGGTGAGGATTAGGTAGTACAACAGTGCGAACTCCCGGACTTTAAAAAAAAAAAAAAAAAAATAAAATAAAAATTCTCCTCAGACCTTCCGCTCTGCTCGCTATCTAGCCGCAGATCGTACTGTGCTGGCTGGTACAGCACAAGTGAGCATTCCCATATTCCTTTCTGAACTCCATGACCAGACGTGCATGAGCCATTTTTATCCTGAGACAGATACGATGCTGTCGTCAATAAGTTTTATCGTGATTAAGTCCAAATGTATGCCTTCTGCTGATTATACTGTGCACCCCTACTTGTGTGTAATTTTATTGTGGTGAATTACTTGTGAGACATTTATATAAACACTCAACACAACCACTCACTCCTCTATGTCTAGTAACAGCGTGAGCTTCCCAGTTGTCGTTGTCTTTCATGTCACAATCACAGAGTCACTGGTTAGAGGTTTTCTGAGCTGATCGAGGAGGAAAAAGCACTCTTCACACACCCAGAATAATTGCTTAGGTTAATCTTTCATAGACATTTGACAGTTGGGCCTTTGCTGACTTAAACCACACAGGATGGAAAATGCTCAAATTTGGCCCAATTGTCTGTATTTGTGTACCTTGCTTAACCTGGCCATTTGTTGTTGTGGAATTGCTGCAGGCCCTTCCAAAGAGTACTCTTGGTCTTTGGCCTTTGTCACGCATGTAATTGCACAATGGCACAGATATACATAAACACTTGATTATCCGCACATTACCAAACAAATCATGCTATGCACAACTGTTGCTTGACTTTCTTCTTTTCTTGTTTTTTACCCCCTGCAGGAGAATGACTTTGACAGGCTAGCGATGCAGTATGCTCCCACCGCCACCGCATAATGGCCCTCAAGTTAACCTTATACTTTTCCTCCTGTCTTTAATGTGCATACCTGGATTTATTTTATTTTATATGAAGACAATGTGTTGAAATGAAACGTACACCACCAGATGAAAGGAAACTCTATTCTGTATTCGTTCTATATACGTCTACTGGTGAGCCAATGTGTCAGAAATTCTTGCAAATACAATAAGGTTCACTGTCAAAGAGGTATTAATTTAACAAAATGTTTATTGTTATAGTTGTGTTTGCAGTGGTTTTGAGGGGAAAATATAACTTTGGGCCCCTCCACATCAATGTAGCTCCCAAGATTATTTGAGCCAAGCTCACATATATTACAAAAAACCTCATTACACATCACCAAACAAAAATGTGGATATGGATAAGTTAGTTTACATCTACTGGAATAGCATGTAATTGTTGTGCCTGTTCCTACATCTTGCTGGCATAGATAAGTGAAATTGGATATATATATATATATATATATTTTTTTTTTTTACAGCCCACCTGATCTCTCACCAAACTGCTCTCAGTAAGACGCTGTACTGTTCTACACCACTGCAAACCACATCCACATCAATACATATTGTTAAGCTACTGTATACCACACAGAAGTGGCCTGCAAAAGGGCATTTTCGGATGCCGTTAGATTATGCTGGTGGACCCAATATGGCCACTTGTGTGAATCATCATGCACATTTCTCCTGTAATTAAACTGCGTTTGACGTAACATTCCTTTGACGTTCTAATAAAAGCTCAACTTGTACATGGGTGTGTGTGTTTTTGTTGTTGGGTCGGTGAAGCAAACGTAAAGCGGCACTTTGCTTTAATTTTTCACTTATATGAGGGCGTGTTGCAGTGTGTTGCGCCTTGTCTAATCTGCAAAGGTTTCAAACCGACGATTCAGCGTGTAGATTGCGGTCCCCACTTACGTCACGTACCTCTGCCTCCGTTTTTTTTGTTTGCATAAGCGTCGCTGTCTCCTTTCTAGCGTCCCACTTGAGCCCTGGGCGCGCTTTTAAGATCGACCATCGACGGGTAATTTGTCGCTTCGTGTGGCATTATTTGTCTTTTAAACTGAAAGATGCGTTATATAAACAAAGTAACGGTCAAGGGATGAGACGCGACGTAGCTGCCCCGTAATGGCACAATAGTCGCGTGCTGTCTGTCGACCGCAACGCCGCGCTTTATGGACCCTATTTGGAATTAATTCCGCGATCGGGAGTCTGTTATAGTGACTTAGCCGGCTTGAGAGCCACTGCCAATGCCCGTCTTTTTCCTCTGGAGTGATTTGAAGTTAGCTCGCCAGCCTAGCAACAACACGCCGCGCTTCTGCCGGTGCGCAGCGGGATGATGATGATGATGATGATGATGAGAGATGGTGTGGCCCGTGGCTCCCGTTAATTGTCTTTCACATGGTTACATTTTTGCTATGATTGTGGCTGGGCGAAGAATGAGCGGTCCCACACCGTAAAAATACGGACAGCAAAGAATAAGGCTACCCGACCGAGACAGCGGGGTGTCGGATCAAGCTTTTCTGTTTAAATCAGCTAGCAAGCTTGTTAGCGGATTAGCCACACGGCCAGGTTTCGGAGTATATCCCCCATTCCGACCGCTTTTTATTTTTATTATTATTTGTTTTCCTGCCTTTTTTTCCCTTCTCGAAGCGCCCCGTTGCGATGGGCGCTCATACCGGGGACGTGGAGCCCATGCCGGGATACTTGGAGCTCATCAACCGAGCCTCCAGCGTCATGCTGAAATCTTGGAGAGACTGCAGCCAGTGCGGTGTGGAGCTCACCACACGGACACTCCTGGATCACGCGTACGTCACCTGGACCGAGATAGCCCTGTTCCTCTTTTGCGCATTTTTGTGGACGCAGATCAGGCGGGGGTTGACAGAAAGTCTGTTCAAGGTGGGTGACACACATGCACAAGTTAACATTTCCTCAAATCCTTTATTGTGGCATCAATTGCTCCCCAAAGGCACAACAGGTGTAAGTAGCGGGGAGGGCATTTTTTTCATTTTCACCTTAAGCTACATGAGTCTGGTACGGTGCGTAGTTCGCACTTTACAGAAACATGTACGCCATAAATTGTTTGTATGTGACTGCGATTGGCTGGCGACCAGTCCTGGGTATATCCCACCTCTCACCCAAAGTCAGCTCCCTCAGCCGGGATGGGATCCAGCTCGCTCCTAAGTCGAATGAGCACAAGCACTATTCAATATTAATTGGATGGAGAGATGGTGACGGTGTACCTAATGAAGTGTCCATTCTCCATTGAGTGTATGAGTAGCTGGTTACAGTATATGGCCATAATCAAAGACTTATAGTGCCATATATGTCATATTGTGTTGAGGTCTGGGGAAATGTACAAACGCCAATTCCAAGTTGTGTAATACGTAAACAAAAACAGAATACAATGATTTGCAAATCCTTTTCAACCTATATTCAATTGAATACACTACAAAAACGATATTTAATGTTTAAACTGATTAAATGTATTGTTTTTGTTCAAATATTCACTCATTTTGAATTTGATGCCTGCAACACGTTCCAAAAAAGCTTTGACAGCGGCATGTTTACCACTGTGTTACATCACCTTACCTTTTAACAACACTCAATAAGTGTTTGGGAACTGAGGGCACTAATTTTTGAAGCTTTGTTTGTGGAATTCTTTCCCATTCTTTCTTGATGTAAAACTTAAGTTGCTCTACAGTCCAGGGTCTCTCCGCTGTTGTATTTTTCGCTTCATTATGCGCCACACATTTTCAATAGGCCAGTTTAGAAGAAGAATCATCTTTTATCGTCATGAACATGCACGCATGCACACGAAATTTGTGTGCATTTAACCCATCACAGTGAACACATACACGTTAGTGGAACACACTGGAGGAGGGGGCATCTGAAGCGCCCGGGGAGCATTTTGGGGTATCAGTGTCATGCTCAAGGACACCACAGCCGTGAGTCTGGGGGATGTTGGCAGATGGTCCAGTCGGGGTCTTGAACCTAGGTCCCCCACAGTGGCAGGCGATGATCTTAACCATTGGGCCACGGCTCACACTCTTTTATTACGAAGCCACGCTTTTGTAAAGTGTAGAATGTGGCTTGGCATTGCTGAAATAAGCTAGAACATCTTGAAAAAGACCTCGCTTGGCTGTATGTGCCTTTCAGCATTAATGGTCTCTTCACATGGTCCCTTTTGGTTGTTGGGCCGTGGAGAGATGGGGTGCCCAAATGCTGTCCGGGGGTGGGGGAGTTTTGCATGGCGGTGTCGAAGGATGGGGGTGGTCCGGTACCCCTGCTCCTCCCTTTGGGATTGGTCGAGGCGCTTCGGTTGGGCTGGGGGACCGGCCTGGGTCCTGGGGAATGGGTGGCGTCCACCTGGCTGGATCCCCCACGGGATGGGCTCATTGACTTGGCGCCCCCCCTTGCGGGCGGGGGGGGGGGGGGGGGGTGCAAGTCCACCCTTCCTCGACGTGCCGGCACAGCAACTCCGTACACCAGTTGACTGACATGCATATGATATGGTGTTCAGTCACTCATAAGTTCCATAGACATGCTGGAACAACTAACAATAACACAGGTTGTATTACGATATCAACTCACAGATTCTTAGAGGTGTTCAGACACTATAAAAGCATCCCCCCCCGTCCACAAATAAGAACACAATTTGACTTTGTAATCAGAATCAGAATCATATTTATTTGCCAAGTATGTCCAAAACACACAAGGAATTTGTCTCCGGTAGTTGGAGCCGCTCTAGTACAACAGACAGTCAATTTACAGAACACTTTGGAGACATAAAGACATTGACAAAAAACAACAACTAACAACAATTGTGCAAAAAGATGCAGAGTCCTCTAGCACTTAGAGCAGTTCGAATGGCTAATATCGCAATAGTCCGGTGCAATGACCATTGTGCAAAGGGCACTGAGACTTCAAGGAGTGTATGCGGTTTAAAGTGACGAGTAGTGCGATAATCTGGGACAATGGTTGTGGAAATGTTACAGATACTCCTCAATCAGTGTGCAAATGGAGCAGATGCTACTCTGGCATGAGTGGCCACTATATGCAAATAGTGCAGCACGGCGAGACAACTACAGTGAGTGCACGAGTAATACATAATTGGCCCCACAGAAATGTGACAACGAACTCAAGTCAAAAAAAATTGCCAGCTTGTTGTAATGGAATTGTAAGTTAGCTGTTTAAGAAGTTGATTGCAAGAGGGAAGAAGCTGTTGGAATGTCTACTAGTTCTAGTTTGCAATGATCGGTAGCGCCTACCTGAGGGAAGGAGCTGGAAGAGCCGGTGACCAGGGTGGGGAGGGTCCGAGAGGATTTTGCACGCCCTTGTCTTAGTTCTGGCAGCGTGCAAGTCCTCAAGGGTGGGTAGGGGGGTACCGACAATCCTTTCAGCAGTTTTGATTGTCCGTTGCAGTCGGAGTTTGTCCTTTTTTGTAGCAGCACCAAACCAGACTGTGATGGAAGAACACAGGACTGATTCGATGACCGCTGTGTAGAACTGTCTCAGCAGCTCCGGTGGCAGCCCGTGCTTTCTCAGAAGCCGCAGGAAGTACATCCTCTGCTGGGCCTTTTTGAGGACGGAGTTGATGTTGGTCGCCCACTTCAGGTCCTGGGAGATTGTAATGTTACTTGTAGTCAAATATCTAGACTGTCTTAATTGTTTTTCTGTTGTGGTTGGCGCCCCTATTCCCCTTCGGTTTATCCCCTAGAGCCCTTTAATGTCCAGCTGCATTTTCAATAACCACGAGAATGATTAAAAAAATAAAAGATAAGCAGGAATTATTTCAAACTCCCCTGTTGCACAGCAAAACTGTTCAGCACAAAAGGCATACAGATCCACCACATTCTGCATGGCCAAGCAGCTGAACAGGACAGGTTGAAAAAAACAACAACTTTCGGTTGCGCAATTGGTAAGCACATCATGTTGAGGGGATTGGCTATTGTTTGCCGTAGATTTTCTTGCTTGTCTGAACCTTGTGGTTGAACCTTAGCCCCCTCATTTACATTCCGATTAACTTGTGATTCAGTTAGTACAGGTACTGTATGTCTCTGATCTTCATTTCAATGAAATCATGTGTCTCTTTATTACTTGTACTTTCTGGGATTAATTCTAAGTCTTTACCTTTGGATATGGCATTTTCTGATTCTGTCATTTTAAGTGACTTTGGATAGGTGATCAGAAATGAGATCTCTCTGGTTTGCAATGATTCCATCACACTGTTTAAATATTCTAAATCTGATATGCTCTGACATCAAAGTTCATTACAATAAATACATCACAAGAGGCGGCACGGTGGTCGACTGGTTAGAGCGTCTGCCTCACAGTTCTGAGGAGCGGGGTTTGATTCCCGGCCCCACCTGTGTGGAGTTTGCATGTTCTCCCCGTGCCTGCGTGGGTTTTCCGGGCATTCCGGTTTCCTCCCACATCCGAAAAACATGCATGCTAGGTTGATTGAAGACTCTAAATTGCCCGTAGGTGTGAATGTGAGTGCGAATGGTTGCTTGTTTCTATGTGCTCTGCGATTGACTGCCGACCAGACCAGTTCAGGGTGTACCCCGCCTCCTGCCCGTTGATAGCTGAGATAGGCTCCACCACTCCCACGACCCTTGTGAGGATAAGCGGCTCAGACAATGGATGGATGGACATCACATGCAGGTTGAGCGTTCTTTTCATTGACGTAGATCTTGTGTTGAGGAGGTAGATCTCGAGGTGTCGACTTGACTTTCAATCGATGATTCTTCTCCTAGATCACAATTTTGACTGTAGCTGTCCCTCAGTTCAAGACAGGTCCTTCACTTTATTTGCATATTGGTTTCATCCGAGACCAAATGCAGTCATCAAACACCGTGAAAAGTAACTACAATTGAACACTACCAGTTCCAAGATGAAGACAAATTACACTTGAAGCTGTTTTTTTTTGACAAAGAAATTACCTTGTAATTAGGGGACTAATATAGCAATAATACTGCTACTACTACTAATACTACTACTACTATTAATAATAATAATACATTTTATTTGTAAGTGTCTATCATGGCCCTCAAGGTCACCATACATCAATAAAACAACATTAAAACAGTATTATACAGAAGAAATAAAACAAATAGATACAAAAATATAGGGCAGTCCACTTAGTGAGGCAATATAGAACAGGTGGGTTTTGACTTTGGATTTAAAAGTGGTGAAAGAGACTGAGTTGGGGAGGTCTGGTGGCAAAGAGTTCCAGAGCTGGGGAGCGGAGCGGCTGAACATAAGATTCAAGAGCTTAGTGGCTAAACATAAGATTGAAGATCTTAGCTTTGTTTCTTCTTTCTATTCTACAAATGAGTTGCTAATGTTAGCAGAAATGGAACTAAACCAAATGAAGAGTGAATGAAAATAATGTGATCTCTTACTTTACCCACAAATTGACTCAGTGGGAAATCTGGGCCTGTTTAATTGAACACAAAGCTATACTGTTGCATGATGACAACAGGCTCATACGCAGGTTTATTATACCTGCTCCCATGTAGTGGAAGAGCATTTAATTGTTCTGCCTGTTACTATACTTAGCTGGCATAGATAGAGGTACAAATATATACAGTGGTGTCTTGAGATATGAGTGACCCGATTTAACAAGTCTTTTGAGATACGAGCCAATCGGACAATTCTTTTGCTGACTTGCGAGCACAAACTTGAGATATGAGCGCTGAATGGTGGCCTGTGAATCAACATACTTCACAACAAGCGGCAGATTGGCAGATATAATTACCGCATATTCTTCAAAAAAAAGAGGCTTCAAGCTGTTTGTTGCCACTCTCAGCAGGAGGTTCCTGTCAAAGTAAACAAAAAACAAAAATAATTACACCACATCAAACCACATAACCTCTGCTACCTTAATGCTAACATAAAATGAGAAACTCCTTAGACACACAGCCTAACTATTAGCATCTATGTGGCGGTGACCCTTTAAGCAACGGATATCTGAACACAGTTATCAGCATCATATTACAAACACATGTATGTCTGCCATTTTGAGCTCATACTTGTGTTGCACTTGTATCTCATGTTGTGGCCAGCCAGTATTGGTTTAAATCCAGATCACAAATGTACTTATGCGAAAGTAAAAACAATGCTGTTCACTACTATTGGAGGGATTTAATTAGTGATGGGCCTCATGACGTTTTAAATCAATTGACAAAACATGGAGTTAGGTATTTGGCTGCAACCAGCAGAGGCGCTGTTGATATAATCTTGTTTGCAGTCGAACGAAGAGTAACATAATGTTAGCTATGGGAAGTTGAGGAAGTTTTATCCAGAGGAGGGGTACTAGGACCTTCAGCTGGGACTTACTTAATCCACCCCTTAAAACCACCATCACAACACAATCATAGGAACTATCACTACGATACAAAAATGCAATATAACAGCATGCGACTGTGCCACTGCCGCATACATCATCAGGAGCAGTTCAGAATCTATATTTATTTAATCCCATGACAAAAACATAAAAGATTAAACTATGCTCACCAGAGATACTGATTATGAAATGTCTTAAGTGTGTGTAGAATGTTACGTATGTGATTTGCTAGTTGCTGTGATCAATCAGAGGTTGAAAAAATGCTTCGTGGCTGTGCGTTTATTAGTTTAGATTAGACTAATTTAACTAAAATTAAGATGAAAATTAAGACACCTAGATAGGAAACACAAATATAACTTTAATACATTTTTCACAAATTTGCCATTCACAATAATTGTTTTCACCGACAGTACTTGACTCAAAATGTAGCCACTTGCAAATACGATGGTAGTACACTGGCCATAATCTACAACTACATTGTGCGCGACTATAACGTGACGTAACATATTCAGGGTGTTTGTTAAGCACTGTGAGATGTGTCTCAGCTTGGCAATGAACTCTTTCCTGCCATTAACAGGCAGCTACTGTACATGCCTATAGTACTGTAATGCCTTCGGAAGTGGTCAAGGAAGGGAGTCGCTAATGCACTTTCAGTTGCTTTATTGAACTCACAGCAACACATGAACATCACAAACGTACGACCTGCTGACGGATACAGCTCATGCCAATAACATCTTCCCAGACTGACTTTTCCTTTCACTTACGTCACACTAATCACCCGCCCTCTTCAAGGCATACACACATCAAACTGGCAGGTCTGGCATTGAATGAGTTAAATAACCGGATCCCCGAGGCAGAGAAGATTCCACAAGCATTTGTTGTATTCGAACATCTTGAAACATTTGTGTATTCCTTCAGTCCAAGTTAAACACGTGGCTTTCTCCGTGTAGGTACAAAATCTCAATGAGCTGTGATTCGTGCAGATGTGGCTGAGCTGTCTTTGGAACAGAATTAATGATGTCACATACAGTCTGTGCAAACACACCTAATTGGGGTTGAAAGTATGGCTGTCAGTTGACAAAACAGGTTATAAATTCACTGTGCAATAACAAATGCGCAGTTTTCATTGTGTAAAGACTACAGTAATTGGCTCTCAAATAGTGGCAGCACAAAGGCAGCACACTAGTGTTTATTAGGAAGGGGCTGTAAGCTTGAATTATCTTTATTTACCAGGGGAAAAATAAACAGTCAATTGATTAAATGTTTAAAGGTCTTTATGAGTATAGACACATGGATGTATGCTTCCCATAGTTTGTTTATTAGCCTACAAAGAACTTTAGACTGAATCAACAGGGCTTTTGCTATTGCATCCAAGTAGTGCACTTCTGCTTCACAATATGATTTATCACTCAATAGATTGTTATGCCATTGCCCATTCCTAATTTCTATGTAATTCAACATTTGTTTATTAGCATGTGACCTTAATCCTCTAGGAAATAGTCGAGAAAAGCAGTTATGTTACAGAACAGAGCTGCTTCCCAACAAAAGTTACATACCTTCAAACTTTGGACAGAAGAACTATGATGTGGCCATCTGCCTCAACTAGTTGATTAGATTAGAAACAGAGGTTAGTGGGATAAGCAAACGGCCATCATAGAATAGCATTAAGCATGTATTCGGGTTGCCTGTTGTCATACACAAAGGTGGCAAAAGTACTCACACTCTGTTCTAAAGTAGAAATACAAATACTTGTGTAAAAAATACTTCGGTAAAAGTCGACGTACTGATTCAATTCCTTTACTTTCAGTAAAATTAAAGTACAAAATCTTGAATGTACTTCAGTAGAAAACAAAAAAAAATAAATATTTTTTTTTACTGTCAATTACCGGTACTACTGTACTGCACATGCTATTTGGTGGTGTACTGGAGCCTGGTAGATTGTCCAGATAATTGTTAAAGATATCAACGAAGGCCAATTTTACATGTGTTTTTTGTGTGTGCTCTTTTACTAACTTAACTTTATACCACATCTTCTTCCTGTTTACAATATAGCACCTGCTGCTGACCAATAAGAGAAGAGAGCGATCTCACATGGTTTGTGGTCATGCATATTGGTTCACTTAGATTTTTTCATACCATGTGGAAAGGAACGGAACCAGGACGAACCAACTAATTCGGACGAGAGAAATCAGACTATTATTAAATACTCTACATGTACCAATGTGCCATGGTTGAACTGCTAACCTCAGTAAGATGTATCCCGATGACAGGTGGCCAGTGGGGTACCAGTACCACCCTAAAGACAAATTGTCCTTCTCATGGCTTCTACTACACAATCAAATATTAATAGATGTGAATCTATAAATGATTCAGTGTTACTGTAACCACACTACCTCAGACCCAAACTGGGGCGGCCACTAAGCTTTGCTTTTTATGGATCTTTTGTTGGTTTTTGTTCTAGATGCTAAACTAAGCATACAGTAAGCCAGTAAGCCCCTTTCAGGCGGATGTCACAGGGTACTTATAGTTTGCTATGCTGTGTTATGCGACTTCTACATGCTATATCGATGAAGTGTAATTGCAAGTTATTTCTTTTATCTTAACTGATAAGACATTTTTACCCATGTGCACACTAGAGACTTTGTGGTCTTTGTTGAAAAGCCCATCAGAAATCATGTGACAGATCACATGTAAAAACAAGTGTGAAAGTATTTGTACAGTGTCTATAAAAAGTCTACACACCCCTGTTACAATGCCAGGTTTTTGTGAAAAAATTGAGACCAAGAGAAATAATAAAAAAAAAAAAAAAACTTTTGTCACCATTATTGTGACCTGTAACCTGTACAACAGTTATTGTGTTTGTTTAATCTTTTCGAGAGTAAACGTAAAAATAACTGAAATAATGTGGCTGCACAAGTGTGTTCGCTCTCCTATAACTGGATGTGGCTGTGTTTAGAATTAACCAATCACATTCAAACTCATGTTCAATAGAAGTCAGCCCATACCTGCCAGTGAAGTGCCTCGGCTTAACACCAAATACATTTTAAATGTTCTAAGAAGGGCGGCACGGTGGACGACTGGTTAGAGCGTCAGCCTCAAAGTTCTGAGGACCCGGGTTCAATCCCCGGTCCCACCTGTGTGGAGTTTGCATGTTCTCCCCGTGCCTGCATGTGTTTTCTCCGGGCACTCCGGTTTCCTCCCACATCCCAAAAACATGCATTAATTGGAGACTCTAAATTACCCGTAGGCATGACTGTGAGTGCGAATGGTTGTTTGTTTCTGTGTGCCCTGCGATTGGCTGGCAACCAGTTCAGGGTGTACCCCGCCTCCTGCCCGATGACAGCTGGGATAGGCTCCAGCACGCCCGCGACCCTAGTGAGAAGCGGCTCAGAAAATGGATGGATGTTCTAAGAAGCTTTTCCTGAAATGTCTTTTGCTTTCTAGCATAAGCCTAAAGGTTTTGTGCTAACACTGACTGTTATTTTGAAGTGTTCATAATTCTTTCCACCAGTTTAAGGGCTCAGTTCCCACTGAAGATAACCTCAAAGCATAATGCTGCCACCACTATGCTTTACTGAAGTTATGGTGTTTGCGCCAAACATAGTTTTTGGAATTATGGCAAATACGTTCAACCTTGGTTTTATTAGACCATAACAAAACCTCCCAAACATGTGGGAAAATATGTTAAAGTTTGATGAAACCAAGGTTGAACATTTTAGCCATAATTCCAAAAGGTATGTTATTAATGGTAGCTATGGTTTTCGAATGATTTACCTTGGTCGCATTGTTTTCTTTATCGAAGACAAAATGGCATTTGAACAGGGTTGGGTAGACTTCTTATACTGTAGCTACTTCGTGTGCAGCCAGTCCTTCCTACTCCAGTGTGAATTGAACTTTTTTTTTTCTTTACGTAAAGCTTGAGAGAGGTTTGTTGATCACATAGAAGTACGGCCAAAAAGAGAAGAGAGAGACGAGAACGGAAGGAATAGTGGCCAGAAGTAAGGCCTGCTGAGTTGGCATTGCAGGAACCAATCATTAACACAATAGCGTGCATACCCAGGCACGCACATATGTTGGTGGTCTTAGAAGAACTTGAGCACCATGCAACTTTCATCATGGGCAGCACATTCTACACACAAGTAGTGGCTACCAAAGCATGCATGGCTCAAAATCTGTCAGCAGCAGCACTACAGTATAACCAATTTCATTTCAATCAAGCCCCTCACGCACAAAGTAATTGTTATAAACCGAACTGTGAGTGCAGCAGTGTGCTTGCCAGTGTTGCAGAACTTATCTCTCCGTGCAGAGCAGAGGAGTTACAAAAACACCTCCGTGGACCGAAAAGTGAAAGCGGCCTCAGATTGAACAAGTTTATCCAACCACAAGATACACGATCACCTTCCTCCTCTGGCTCATTTTTATTGCATTAGAGCCGCAAGGAGAAACCCGACACTTGAACTGTGGTCAGGGAAAGTGCTTGTCCATTGGGCCAAAAGTGCTCCCTCAGGTGGATGCCTTAGAATTCCGACCCTTGAATGAAGTTCAGCTATTGTGAGTTGCATGTATTGCCAATGGTACTGTAATCTAATTCCATCACCTAAACAGCACATAGCATGTGTTCCTTGTCATGTATATGCCATTGGGTGTCGTCTTCTGCTCGTCTTGTCTGTCCATCCATCCATTTTCCGAGGGTCACAAGGGTCACAAGGGTCGCGGGCGTGCTGGAGCCTAAATTTACGCTCCGAGCAAGCTGCAGATATATCGCCGTTATAGTGAAGTGGAAAAAATTTTAGCAATTAAGGTACTGTGGGGGAGGAGAGCCAGAGTCACCGCACTTTCAGTCGTTTGAACGAATTTGAGTTCGTTGTCACATTTCTGTCAGGCCAATTATACATTACTCGTGCACTCACTGTAGTAGTCTCCCCACGCTGCACTATTTGCATATCTGTTGTTTACCAATACTGGCCACTCATACCAGAGTAGCATCTGCCCCATTTGCACACTGACTGAGGAGTATCTGCAACATTTGCACAATCAACATTGTCCCAGGTTATCGCAGTACTAGTCACTTTAAACTGCATACATACCTTGAAGTCTCGGCACCCTTTGCACAATGGTCATTGCACCGGACTATTGCTATATTAGTCATTCAAACTGCTCTAAGTGCTAGAGGACTCTGAATCTTTTTTGCACAATTGTCAAAAGAACAAAAAAGAAAAAAAAACATTTGTACCGGCATTACCAGATAACTAGCAACCCTTTATTGCTCAGTGGCTGTTTTTGGTCAATGTCTTTTATGTCTCAAAAGTGTTCTCTGTCAGTTGACTGTCTATTTGTCTTGATTGAATAAGCCCCCCAAAAATTGTGTTTTCCAGGGGACTAGATCAAAATAATGGCATTTAAAATAATTTCAATGGGGAAATGTATTTTTTTATTCAGTAAATAGAGTATAGAGTAGCAATTTTGGTCACTGAATGAATTTAACTTCAAAGTCAAGGTACCACTGTATTAAGAAAACACAAGACAGCGCCAACTCGATATAATGTTTCCTAAAACTCTGTTTTAATTGTCTTATGCTAATAGTGCCTGCATCGTCCCTCCAGCTTGAAATGCACTTCAACAAACAACAAACAGCTCATGCCATAGAAAAAAAAGCTCTCTCCGCCTACTTCCTAAGTACCACCTACTCAGCACTTAACAGTAAACATTGAGCAAGCGACTCGCTGCTGGCTCAAGTGCCAGATTGTTGCCTCGTTCAGAGAGAAGGTAAAGAAATTTTGCACCTTTTAGCAGACGGCTAGAAACACAAATTATGTTTTCTGTGTACTACATACTGTGCAACACGCAATATGAAATTTGCTGTGGCGTTTCATGGATGCAGTCCAGTCAGCAGGTGTCGGAAAATTTTACTAGAACCAAAGAAACAAGGGGAGTCAGTGGTTGCGTCCTTTTCAAGGTGGTGAATCACAAAGCAGCCATGTTTTTCCTCCACAATGCAGTATCATGAATCAACACTGTTTGCTGACTGTGATGGTCTGGCCCTCCTCTGGGCAGGTGGAATGTGCCGTGCGGCCTTGACCGCTCCCGAGTTCCCGTGGCCAGCCACTAACTGATTTTCCTCTTCTGTTGGCCTTATTTAACCTTACACTAACTGTGGGTGCAGGCTTTTATGAGGCCCAAACACACTTGTTTCCAATTGGGCCACTCTATTACTGTGTATTAGGCTGCAGTAGTCTGTGGAACCAACTTCATTCTGTCTGTGCACTAGTATGCATGCATGCATGAGATAGTTTGCACCAGGAATTACTGATGAATTGGTTGCTCATCTCTTTGGAAATGGGTGAGATCTCACAAGAATTCACTGAGTGGACTTGGATCAGTTTTTGTACTACTACACCTCCACGCATCATATGATTTATTTTACAGATACAGGTACAGTATGTTTTGGTGGGATCTTAAGACTGAATGCATTTTATTTGGAAGGTTAAATTGTTTCCTCACGAGAGGTAGCAATAGCTTTCTAATCAATATTTTATATGCCGCATGATACTAGAAAATACTCATTGATTTAAAATCAGATTTGTCAATTCACACATACAAAAATGTAATTTCATTTAATGTTGAAAAAACTGCAATTGACTGGTGAGGTGACCAATGCAAGGTGTACCTTGTCCCTTACCCAAAGTCAGCACAGATAAGGTTCAGGTACCCGCGACCCAAACAAGGACAAGAACATGGATGCAAAAATGTGTACAGTGCATACTAATGAAAGTGTAGCAAAGCTAAATTTTACATTACAATTGTTCTTGCATTCACGAAGAAATGAATAAATACCTTACATTTGAAAGGGGTTGTATAGTGTTCCCCAATGAGGTCTATTGGAAGAGATTTAAATTAACAGCTAGAAAAAGACTGAGCTCCAGTAATACTCATTGTTCTCAGAAACCAGAGAGAATATGCCTGTGAGTAATGCTGTATGCACAGTTTGTATGTGTTACGGCTCCGTTAAGTTGCAGTTGTTTTAAGGTTTGTAATTACAGAAACATCTATGATAATTTATGTTAGCCCGTCTACAGCATTTCACATAATATGTTAGAATTAAGCTGCTGGACTTTCCTTGGGCTTAATTGCATGGTTTGATCGCACATTTTGGTGTTTACAAAGTTGCAAAGTTTATTTCTCGAGTTATGTGTCAGTTTTACAGTAAACAACTGGGAGTGACAAATGTCGAACAATGTAAAGCAAGAACGCTTCCTCTTATTTGATGAACAACTGTGAACTGTGAGAGAGAGGAAGTAAGAGCAGGCGCTAAGAAATACCTTTAAAGTGTGTTTTAATAAGTTTGGAGGCTGTAGAAGGGGTAAAACAAAACATTTTGGCCTGTATGGATTTTTTTCCCTGTTGTGGGTGGTTCTGAAACGTATCCCTGCCATAAACGGGCGTTCTCTGTTTTCATTATTAGCACTATATTTCAAGTAATATTTTACCATTAATTAGTGTCCATCTTTTTATCATGAAATATTTCTAAATTCTGTTGTGGACAATCGCATTGGTTTGGCAGCTCATTCCGATTTTTCACACTCACTTTTGGAGCGCCTCTGTTTTAATAAACACACTCATATGAAAGTAAGACAGTATAACAGTGCACTGGCAGGGCAATTTTGTACAATCTCTGCATAAGAGAGGGTTTAGACTGTCTGCAATGTGATGGCCGACTGTATTATCATCAGCCTGTGTAAATCTGTAGCTAAAAGAGAAGAGTCAGGACTCCAGGTGACACGTGACTTGCCAACACACACACATGGACACACGCACGGACACAGACAAACACACACACACACACACACACACACACACACACACTTGTACTGTCATCTGACCTCCCTCCTAAGCAGTGTTAAGAGCATTTGCACTCACCAGGGACCCGACCTGCTCGGACGCTAACAGCCATCCATTTAGACTCTCATATGTATGCCCTTTCTGTTTCATCAGTGTTACTCACTAGTGAACATGCTATAATGAACATAATATTTTCATTTTGATAAGAAAAAAATAGTACAGTAACAATAGCATCCTTGCAATAAACCCCTTTTTTGTTGCTAATAATCATTTCAGATAATTTAAAGTGTGGTGCTATTAAAAGGATCCACTTGAGAACACTGGCATGTGTTCCTTATATTATGGTATCTTATTAGGTGTGGGCATCGAGAACCGAGAACCGATTGGAACCTCCTATATCGTGGAAATCTGTAATGCCCACACAGTTATGAAAGGAGAGCCGCAGTCACCGATGCACTTTTCAGCCAATTATTGAACGCCGGGAGAACAGTAAAACACAAACACAGTGAACACTCTCTCGCGGGAGCTGCTGTCAGCCACAGCTCTCAGCCAGACACACGCTGACTGTCTTAGCTTGAGCCAACTGGCCCAGCTCCCTCCTGCTCGCTGTGTCACATGAAAGCCTAATTGGCCCCGCCTCTTAAAGACACAAACAGACAGGTAGTACAATACATACAGCATTTTTTATACGTTATGTTGGCAATAATTTTTTGTGTTCTAATACATTTACAATATGTTTAAAAATTGTGTTTTAATAAGTTGGAATGTGTTTAAAGCATGTAGGAGTGGTTAAACTTAAAAAGATCCATCCACCCATCCCTTTTCCGTACCGCTTATCCCCACTAGGGTCACGGGCGTGCTGGAGCCTATCCCAGCTTTCTTCGGGTGTGAGGCGGGGTGCACCCTGGACTGGTCGCCAGCCAATCGCAGGGCACATAGAAACAAACAACCATTTGCATTCACATTCACACCTACGGACAATTTAGAGTCTCCAATTAACCTACCGTGGATGTTTTAGCAGATTTTCCTTTATTGTGGGTGTGTCTTGAACAAGCAACGATTCATTGTTTCCCTTTGGACATAATGTATTGTATGATGTTAATCAAGACGTTAGCACATACACCTAATTTCAGTAAGTATTGTAGTAATAATTCCATGTATGTGTTTTGCTTTGTATTGTGGATTTATTTTTTGTACGTGAGATTACTTGAGATCAGCCAACATATCGCACATCTCAGCGTACAACCCAGCAAGCAACAAAGCAAGAACTCTCAGCATGTGTTTTTATTTTTATTTTTTAAAGAAATCAACTCAAAAGCAAAGCAGGAAGACTCCTGCCTGACCATACACATCACTAGTTAATCAAGTTATTACATAAGTAGTTTTACAACGGTTCACGTCTTTTTACGTTTGACAAGTAAGAACTTTCTTTTTTTCCCAGTATTACATTATTATTTCTATTTCCATCTGAATTGTATTGCCATTATTATGTACGTTCCAGATTTGAATGAATCTTGTGTGCGACTTTGGAGGTTCCACTTTTATGTGGCTGGATACCAGTCTCTTGTTATACAGTACCCTGAGTTAAGCTATCTATCTATTGATTTTCTATAGTGCTTGTCCTTATTAGGGTCACGGGTGAGCTGGAGCCTATCCAACAAGACTATGGATGAGAGGCACTCTACACCCTGGGGTGGTCGCCACCTAATCACAGGGCACATATAAGCAAACAAAAATGGAAAATGTAGTCTTTAATTAACCTAATGTATGTTTGTGGAATGTGGGAGGAAGGGTTATTACATGCAATAAACAAAGTAAGCATGAGGAGAACATGCAAACTCTCGACAGGAAGGCCATAGCCAAGGTCCGAACCTCAGGCAGGGATGCTAACTCCTAGATGTGCTGCCATTAATTGACCATTTAAAAAAAAAAACTATCCAGATTATACACTACTTGTGGCCCACTTTAAGGTTTGTTCTCAAGAAAGCTTTGTTGTTCATGGCGAGCTTTTGAATGACCCTATTGTCTGTTGAAGACAGAGACTCATTGTATCAGCCCTCTTTTCTCTCCATGCTATATGTGGCACGACTATTGCATTATGAATAACAGCCATATGTCTCCTAACACGCCAGCGAGAGTGAGTTTAACAATTGGCCGAGAATGAATTCTCTCTTTATGTTGCTTTAACAGAGGGTTTCAATTGCATTAGCGTGAACAGTTTCTTCTTTCCGCATGCGTAATACCAATTAGGAGATACATTTTTAAGTTTGTGATCAAATAATAAAGCGCACATGACTGTACAACATGAGACCCCCAATGGCACGCTGAAACAAAATTATTATTATTTTTTGCTATGGGCTGTATAACACTAGAAGAATGTCTGATGTCTTTGCAGTGGTCAGAACACAATTTAGGAATAGAAATAGTCAAAGAAAATACATACTTTGGTACCTTGTGCACATGTTTAGAATAATATTAATGAACATGAGTGTCTTCTGTCACTAATATCAAATTAAAAAAAAAAATTCTGTTCCAGCCCCTACAAAAACACCACAATTTTCTTTAACATATTCAAATAAATAAATAAAAATAGCATCATATTGTATTAAAACATAATAAAAGAGGATGTAAACAAATGCACTGGTTTTCTAAAGTGTATTTAATGTACTTATACTGGTACATGCATTCATATGTTGCTTGTGTGGATTTAAGGGGTCTGGCCTAGTGCAGTGATTCCCAACTTTTGGGTCGGGACCAAAGAGCCCTTTTTGGAGGGTCGCAGACAGGTAGTAAAAAATTTATAGCATAATAATTCAGACTGTTTATTTAAAAAATAAAACAGTTGCAGTGGTTTTGGTCTGCAGCCTTCACTTCATGAAAAGAATAACTATTGATTTTGCACTTTTCTAAAAAGAAAACATCAGGGCTAAGATGTAAAATTTTCTACATGTAGTTATGTTCATCCTTAGTTTCTTAACTGCCAGTCTTCCCAGTTAACATTGATATTTGACTTCTAAAGCCGTCAATGGCAGTGACTGTGTTAATATGGTGCTCTTAAAGCTACTATAAACATGTAAGCATGAGTAAGTAAATTTAAAATTATGATATTCAGATGTTTTCAAAGGTTAATACATAAATCATTTTACACTTGAGACTATCTGAGTCCCAGGATACACTCATTGTCTGGAAACAATGAATCCCTGCAATTTATCATCATGGAGTACAGATGCAGTAATCCTCCACTATATGACGGTTGTTGCTTCGTGGTCCCGCTGTATTGCAGATTTTTATTTGTACAATTTGTATAATATTTTTATGTTATCCATTGCTCTTGCTCTCTCTCAATATATTATGTTTCAGTTTGCCACAAGGGCAAATCTTTTAGGAGGATATATTTGCCCTGAAACTATCACGATAAACGAAACTATCACGTTAAACGATAAAATCCCGGCCTCCGCCTGTTTGGAGTTTGCATGTTCTCCCCGTGCCTGCGTGGGTTTTCTCAGCGTACTCCGGTTTCCTCCCACATCCCAAAATCATGCGTGATAGGTTGATTGATGACTCTAAGTTGCCCGTAGGTGTGTATGTGAGTGCGACTGGTTGTTGAAGTGGCCCAAAAATGTCTTAACGCCTGCCAAATGTGAATGAATAAAAAATACACCATCTATGTTGTACTCGAAAGCATTTGAGCTTCGTTACTGTTTTTAAATCAGATGCCATACATTGTAATATCACTCTTATTTTTTAATTTTCATTTTTATTTATTGTATGAATTTTGATGTCACTGTACGATATAATTTCTGATGCCTCTTTTGAAAGAGATTTTATCTCTCAATAAGCTTTTACCTGGTTAAATAAAGGACAAACAAAATGTAAAATAAGGGACTGTGATGTGAGACCTTTACCCGTCAATCAAAAATGCCAAAAATTAGTTCGCTGAAGTCAACTACTTTTTAAACAGTTAACTTTCCCGTATGTGTGTGTGATGTGGGGAACACAGACACAACTCCGAGCGCTGATGTTTTAACGATGTCGCTGCTATCGAGTGAGCTTTTTAACTCCAGCCCTTAGCTCACGAGCTTATTAGCTTGCAGACTAACGAACGTAATAAACAGTTGACTTTCCCTTTATCCCAGTTGTGTGTATCTACGGAGCAAACACCGTTCTGCCAATGGCTTGCTGAGTTGTGAGCAGTGTGGCAGGTGTTACCAAAACAATGAACATTTATCGAGTCCAGAAAAAACTTCTGTGTCCATTGTATGGATTGATAACCCGCCACACTCTGCCTCTGATTGGCTAGCACCTGTGTGTGGAAGCTCTTCGCTAACATGCACGCATGCACACACGCACACACAC
Organism: Phyllopteryx taeniolatus; assembly: GCF_024500385.1. Lineage (NCBI taxonomy): Eukaryota > Metazoa > Chordata > Actinopteri > Syngnathiformes > Syngnathidae > Phyllopteryx > Phyllopteryx taeniolatus. The sequence continues at coordinate 24,517,903 of NC_084508.1, read as the reverse complement.
ACAAACACACACACGCAGGGCGGGTCTTAAACCATGCGTCAATGGACGCAGATTAAATGTACTTCATGTGTCCCTGCTAATTTTTGTGCGTCTCAGACGCAGGATGCACATCATACGAGATCCTTGCTCATATTAAACAATACATGATTTTCATTGTTCCTAACCTTTATAAAAGTGGATTTCGACAATCAAAAAATCTGGTTCTCTGGGTAACAGTTGAAAACCAATGGCCTGGTCAGTTGGTCTTGATGGAGCGAGTCGGGTTGGTTGGTTGGTTATTTCTGTAATAGTCAGCTTCAGCTGTATGGTGGACCCCAAAAACAGACACAACAATCTTTGAGCAATTTAGTAGTCTTTATTCAAAACCAAGGGAGCATTCAAGTGTGAAATATCGAACAAAAGAATACAAAAGCAGAAAACGATAACAAAAGGTCAACGAGAAAACGAAGCAATTTATACGATAACTAACTAATAGAGTTGGACGGAGCTACAGTGGAAGGAAGGTACTCCATCCATCCATCAATTTTCCATACCGCTTATTCTCACAAGGGTCGCGGGCGTGCTGGAGCCTATCCCAGCTACCTTCGGGCGAGAAGCGGGGTACACCCTCAACTGGTCGCCAGCCAATCGCAGGGAAGGTACTCCTGTAAAACAAAACAGGATCTAATCTACACAGGCAGAATTACAACAATGAAACAAAAACCTACAATTACAAAAACAGAACTGACGGACAGAAAGAAAGGACACAAGAAGAGGTGACAATGGTGACAAGCAATCGGATGCAATAATGCGCCACCTTCCTTCCGCTGTGACTGAGTTTAAATACAGAATGGCAATGCTTGCCAACAGGTGTGACAAGGCATCTCTGCCCACCAGCACTTCCGAAGGTGACTGTGGAGTCATGTACAAAAAGTCAACAGAAGACAGGAAAACTGAAACACAACAATTTCAATTGTGAGTGTTCTCATTTTGTATTTGTGTGTTTGACTGTTTGTTCCATGCAATATGGTATTCATCATGAGCTTGCACTGTGACAGAAGGGCCTTAGCAAAATAACGGGAACAACATGAAATGTATTTATGTATTTAAGACAAGCTTGTGATTGGAGATCAGTATTCCGTTGGTGTTGGGCTGGCCCCTCTGAGAAATGTGAGTTTTCTTGGCAGGACAGGACAGGACTTTGCAGTAAGGCAACACGTTTGAACCCGGGTTAGGCCAGTTTCATTCAGATGTCCTCATTACTTAGTGCCCGTGGACGATTCTTTGCTGTTTGACGGAATGGAAAGTGTACGCACTGTGGAACTCATTCCTTTTAAAGGAGACTACTATTTTTTTGTCCTTCCTTGCACACAAATGTGGATTTCTGTGTTTTGATGTACTGACCTATGCATTTAAATGAAACCACATGTAACCCCTAAACATTTGTTTACCTCATGTTTCCCCTTCTATTATTAACTCTGCATTTTTCCATCAACATGCTCATCACCGTGAACTCATTCGTGCAGGCCCAATTCTTTTTCATTTATATAGTCTCATAAAAAATTGCAGCTGGCCCATCTTGAGATGCTCTGTGGACCGCTACAACTGGCTCCAGTGAGCATACAAGATGTGGATGATTAAACTTAAATGACCCAGAGAGCATAGTGTGTGTCTGAGTGGGTGCGATTGAGGGCAGAGAAGCAAAGGACCACCATACTGATTTTCCATCATCACACTTTATACATGTGTCTTCGGTATTATTTTATTTGTTTTTGAAGTTTTTGGGACTAATGGAATGTAATTGCGGAGGTACTGTATATATTTTAACGGGAGTTAGAATAGTTATTCCCTCTCTGTGTGATGTTCAATCACCTATGACCTTCAACTCACTAGTACACCACTAAAGAGTGATACTGTTACAATGTGTTTAAACTATTCGGTGGAGGACAGGAGGTGGCAGCGGTGAGATGCGGAGATCCGACCCACGGGGGCTTCCCGGTGGCGGCCACCGCGAGCCAGTATGCTGACTTCGTGAAGCGGACAGAGGCTAGTGTGAACAACAAGGCGCCTCTATCTCAATTGTGAAGCGATGCTCCGACAAGCATAGTACGCCGTAGAAGTTGCAATGCTAACGCACTCCTCTCAACGCTGCAGTCGCACGGGCCAATCAGTGTATTTCTTTAGACGTACACATTGGTGGCATGGGTTGCGCGTCCAAACGGGTGTGTTTACACAGAAAGTGTAAAAGTGAGGAAGTGAAGCGCTGTAGCAGCCTGGCTAAGCGGCTTGGTTTCGTATAGTCGGCACAAAACAACATTTTAAGCACAACGGCTCATTATTTTATGCAGAGACAAGGCCACGATGATATTGAGGCACTTTTAATTTCTCAAAAACTACTGTGACATCCCTACATCTGACAATATTATTTTTCATTCCCTTGCCCGATCAGAATGTTGTTTTACTCGCTTGCCCGTGAGTATTTTTCAGTTGCCCCGGGCAATCGGGAATCATTAAAACTTCGAGCCCTGATTCCTGAATCATAATGGCAACAAGCCTTCTGTTAGTCATCACCATGGAGAAGAAAGTGGCTTGTTAACTAACAAAACAGTTCTGTTTTACACTGAGTGACATGATAGTGATATACTGTACGTTCCAAAATACTATGAATCCATTTGGATTATTGTGTGATAAATATACCAAGACATGCAAATTTTACAAATATGAATTATATCTTGTTAAAACAAGTCATTGGCTCTGTCTTAACATGTTCAACAAAAGTTCATAGTACACGATGAATGGCATGGCACAATCCTTTTGGAATTTGGCTTTCATCTTTTTTTGGAAAACAGCTGTCTCTTCATACGCTAATTATACACTTGCTAAAACAACATATTTAAGGATACCGTTTTTATTTTAACATACGTTAACTCTTGAGTAGATAAGAGACAGGACAAGGAGCACTTTTAGAATAAAGAGAAATACAATTTATTAAAGACTTTCATGCAAGGAGAGTACACCTGATGGCTTCAAAAAGTGGCTGTCTATTTATCCTTAGGCAAGGTCATACACAGTACACACATGAACATCAGTTATCATCTCCCTAATGCAACTGGCGCCCCCAATCCACAGAAATCTTGCTTTGTCCTATCCTCACACTAAAACAAAAGTTTATATGAAGTCATAATTAGCATAGAATACATTTTGTGCAAAAGCATATCTTTTTCTAACACCTTCCATTAAACATACTGTGATGGCTGTCAAAATATTTTTTTGTGCTATAGTGGTTTTGTGGGGCATTGCTATGAAATACTATGCTATAAAATATTTTTAAAAAAAAAATGTGTCCTTAAATAAAACCTAAATGTGACATGCGCGGTCAAGCGACACAAACTCACTGTGGTTTGTATGCAATTTCAATCTCACATTTACTTTCATCACTTTCTTATTTGCTAATCTTTGTTTGACTTTGGATGTGTGATGACAGTCAAGGGCAAACCCAGGTCAAACCTTTTGATTGCAACCTACAAAGAAAACAAAACGGAAACAAACAGAACAGGACACAAAACCCCACAAATCCAGTTTTATGATGATCACATATTAATAAAATATAAATAAGTCATAATCAGCTGATTTGAATACTGACAGAATTTGCATGTGTGTAAATGTGACAAAGAGAGTGTCTGGGTGACATCATACTGAACTGGAAAGAATCCAGCGGGAAGAATCCAAAGGGATGAAAGTGGACCATTCCGAGCAGAACCACATGAGCCAGTGTCCTGACTCACTGGCCCAGTTTATCTGCTTATACAACAGCCTAATGAAGTCCATTCACCCTCTGTCGTCTCTCATCACTTACTTCCTGGAAGGAAGGAGAACTTTAGAGCATGGAGGGTTCAGTAATTAGAGCAGCTGCATGTCAGCGGGGAACTAAAGGAAATGACAAAGAAAGAATGAGGAATGAGTTGGAAGAAGGAGCCAAGGGAACCACTTGTCATTAGGTCTCCTTCACACGAGCTCCGATTTTTTTCTCCGATTTCCTCGGTTCTTTTTTAAAACAAGTGTAAAAGCAGAGATGGGAGTAAATAATGTTGTCATATGTGCAAGTCATAAATAAGTGTCAAGTCTTAACCTTCAACTTTCAAGCAAGTCCCAAGTTACTTCAGCAAAAATCAAAAATTGCGTCCAAGTTATTACTTGGTTTAAACAAGTCAAGTCATACAACCGTGATCAGTCACAACATATACTGTATTTGCACATTAGCCACTTTACACTCAGGAGGCCTATATCTACTAAAACATTGACCCTCATTATTTGTTTTTAATGGTCCCAAACCAATCTACATATGTCTATTGCAGTACTTTGTCTTCTCAATTAGACGCACAACCGACATGAAGCCCATTTATTGTTTGACGAGCTCACGGTGAGCTAAACTGTATAATTAATTTAGGTTATCTGCCTTAGTGGGTTTCATACCGATGGATGAAGTTGAATGTCGTAGTTGTGTTTTTTATCTGTTACTATTTACCATTCTGTTTTTCCCAATGTGATGAAAAACACAATCCTTGAATCCAAATGTAGTTACTGTATCTTTGGCGCTCCCTCTGTGATACTCGCTTCATGAGGTAGCCTTTGAATTTTGCATCATACTGGTGGTTTGCCTGGCTGACTATCTTGAAAATCAAGATTTTCAAATATAAGCAGACAAGACTTGTCTGGTCAAATGGATTAAGTCCAAGTGAAGTCGAGTCTCACGAATACCAAGTCAAGCAAAGCTAAGCAAGTCCCAAGTCCTAGAATTGCCCACTTAAGTCTGACTCGAGTCGAGTCGTGACCTGAGCCCCCCTCTGGTAGTAGAGCTTGAGGAGGACATTGGAATGAAATCCAATGAATTGTCTTTCTGAGTTTGATTGGGGAAAGAGTTGAACGCTCAAAGGTGAGGTCAAGGCCACTTATCTGACACAGGTCCCAAGGATTATCTCGGTGTCCTTCGTCCACTGTCATAAATGGCACTACAAGATAGGACTTTGGCCATACTCATGCTCAGTGACTATGTGCCATTGCTTCAAACTAAATCTAAGACTCATATGCTCCGTTTTAAGTAGAAACTACTTTGAGCCTTGTGGTACTGTCTTTGGAGACAGGCCGAGAAATGTAGATGTCCATATCGCAGGCCTGTCGATAACTCGGTGAGACCTTAAGACCTTTGACTGCAGAATTCAATTTCTGTGAGATCATAAGCAGAGATACTGGAAATCATCCACATGAAAGACACTGTGTGAATGGTGTTGAACAAACCATGCAGGACTCTGGAACACTATCTTAAGAACGCATGATTGAGATTTTAGTTTACAGTGTTTCCCCTCTATATCGCGCTTCATTGTTTACGCCTTTGCTATATCGTAGATTTTTTTTGTGGAACGTATATGTCGCAGAAATCCCCACTAATTTGCGTTTTTTGATGGTATGCTTACTGAAATGCCCTTGCATGTAGGAAAGGAAAGCCAAAGCTGCCAATGAATTACAATATTTATTATACAGTTTATATTTGCTATTTGTTTGGTGTGTTCGTATATGTTTGGAATGTGTTTCAAAATTGTGTTTTGATAAGTTTAAATGTGTTTAAAGTGTGCGGGAATGGTAAAAATCATGGATTTTCACCTATAGTGCGATTTGGTTTGGTCGAATATGAGATGTGTAGTGTAGGTAGGCAGGTGTAGTGTGACCAATGTGTTTCAGGCTTTGGAGAGCCAGTGTGGGCCTGTTTTGTGGCAGGCGGGCGGAGGGTTCGAGCGATGTGGAGCAAGACTGAGGGGGCAATGCTGACAGATGGCTTCTATAAATAAATGTCGGAGGCAGGGGGCAGACTGAGAGGGAGAAGCAAGTGTGGAGTTGAGCAGAGAGTGAAGGAGGGGGCTGACAGATGTGCTAGAATATGCAACACAATGTGCTGAGATTCTGCTGTCTGCTTCGTTCTGAGCCTGCATGTCAATGAGTCATGGCCTCTCTGCCTACTATTTTCTTTTCTTTTTTGAGTTACATGTGATTTGTCACGACCACACAACCCAGAGTGTCGCTGTTGCATGATCTCAATCCACGTGGGCCTGTCAGATTCCTTCCCTGTTGTTGTTTCCGACTCAAGGGTCACACAACCACTAAATGTACCTTATTTCATATCTGACGTTAATTAGAGTTCAAGATTCCAGAGAAAGACTTTATTTGAACAAATACGTTTATTTGTAGTTGCGGCAAATCAAGCTTGAATCAAAATGGATTTATTGCATTTTGGAAAATATATCTTCAAATTGACAGCACACTCAGCCATTCATCACAGCTTGATATCTTATTAGAGCAGTAGTAAATATACTGTATAAAATAATGTAATGTGATGATAATAAAGGGGGAATCATTTGATTGTGACCTTCAGACGACTCACAGTTTACATTTCGCCGTAGCCACACTTCCTGCATGAAGTTATGGTGTAATCAGAGCCTTATCAGATCATGTCCTGTTGACTGCTAACAACTGACTCAGATGGACTGGATAGCTGAGGCATGAGGCAGGCATCTTTCTCTTTCCTGCAGCCTCCGCTTGTTCACTTTGAAGCCCAAAGTGGCGCGTTTGTGTGTGAATGTTATTTAGGAGGCTGTCACAAAGCTGGGTTTGAGTTGAGACACCATACAAACACCCTGCCTGTCTTATGCTGTTACACTTGCACTCTTACCGAACCTTACCTGTCTAAATGTGTACGTCCTGTGATCTTGCAGTTGTAATTTACATCATTGTGGAGTTCTTGAATAAGCTTGTTTATGTGCAGAGGCGGTCGCAATGTTGCCGAGGTGGAAGCTGGTGACTGCCCCCGCCAATAAGGAGGTGGTGCCTTGTTATCAGACTCCATCAGGATGTCAGCAGGCCTCTCCTCCACTTTCTCTATTTCTGCTTCTATGAAGTTAATATCTGTGTGCGAGTAAGCCACGTGTTTTACATTGTAGAATAATTCAGTATTTTATTTTGTGCATTTTTTCCTTTGTAAGTACAGCACATTTTTAAGTACAGCTCAGTTGTATTTGCTGTAACTTTTAAGTACAATGCATTTGATTATAATCTTTTATTTTCCTCATATTTAAACACAGTGTTAATGTTCAAACGTTAAGTGGATTACAATATTAAATGTACTTAACTTTAGGATTTAACCCCTGCCTCATTTTTGATGAAAAAAGTACACTACTGTAATGTTTTAATTTGGTCATTATGGTGATACTTGGAGAGCTAAATATTTTTTGAGGTGGTACTTGGTGTAAAAGGTTTGAAGCTCTATACTTTAAACTGATAAAAGAATGAATACATGTAAAAATATATAAATATCATCAAATCTCATTTGTATAACACTATGTGAATAGTCCAGTTTCCCCCCACTTTCTTGCAAATTCCACTATTTGCTGATATTTTTTAACCTCTTCTCCATTAGGCTCTTGCTCTTTATGAAATGCCCAAAAAAGACAAAAGTAGGACTCCTTCTCTTTGAGACAAGGATTTTGCACCATTTTGTGCCATCTTTGCCCCAAGGAACTATGTTGAAGCAACGCCTCACGACTGAGATGAAGAAGTTATGAAGGTCGTTGCTGCATGTGCACTTCAGGTGCAATTTTTTAAAATCAAATCATCTGTAATCACTTTCTTTTTAACGTTGCAAAATGAGTCGAAATGATATTAAAGCGTTTTGGGATCATAGTTTGTCGTAAATTTGTGGTCTAAACCATCAACATAGGCAATTATAAACCTTTTTCGGGGGCACATGATTTACTTGTAGTTTTTCGCTGTTCAAGTCAGGACTAGGTGACTATCCCTGGCGAATAGCACGGGATTACTGTACCTAAAAGCATCGGGTACTATATCTTTTATCATATAAACAACATTCCAGCATAATCAGCATCAGAAGCCAGTCGTTGGCTCTTCTGTACTTCGTGAACACATTGCTGTGTGTGTACTTGTGTTTGACAGTGTGTCCTCAACTAGGAGTTTTAAACAAAGAAACTTAATTATTAAGTGAACGTTAGAAAATGGGACAATTGTTTATTGGGGTTTTGAATGAGAACAATTTGGAAGTCAACCAGTTTATAAGAGCAGGTTTGGCTTTTAAGGTGCCACTGTATGTAACACATGCCGACATCCATTATGTAGGATCACATGCAGCAGAGAGAGGATTGCTCTACTGATAGCATGCTGTATACAGTATGAGTTGCAGTTTACCTGTTGTTTCTCTGTCTCACTGTTGTGTTTTGTCTGTCTCTGCAGCCTCTGGCACAGTGGTGCAGGTTGCTGCCCAAAGATGCCGCCAAGATGCCGGAGAGTGCGTGGAAGCTGGTCTTCTACACCATGTCGTGGTGCTACAGCACCTACCTGCTCTTTTTCACCTCCTACCCCTTTTTCCACAACCCACCCTCCGTCTTCTACAGTAAGTCACAGGGCACATTGGTGTAAAGTCACATCCCTCGGTTAGCTACAAGCACTGTATGATGGCAGTAAACTCAATTCAACTCCTTCACAATAATCAGGAGTTTGGCAAACAGAATCAGAATCCTCTTTATTTGCCAAGTACTGTACTGTATGTCGAAAACACACAAGGAATTTGTCTCCGGTAGTTGGAGCCGCTCTTGTACGACAATAGACAGCCATTTTGACAAAAAATACTTTTGAGACATAAAAACATTAAAAACACACTACGAAGAGTCACATAGCAATAAAAGGTTACCGGTAATGCTGATACAATTACAGTTGTGCAAATGATGCAGAGTCCTCAAGCAATTTAATGGCAAGAGGGAAGAAGCTGTTGGAATGTCTTGATTTCCATGACGATTGATGATTTCCATGACCTGGATAGATGTAAAGGAAAAACTATTTTTAGCGAGCATTTTTTATTAATATTGTGACAGTAAGTTCAAATTCTATTAGACAATTATGCTATTAGGCTTACAATACTGTCATTTCCAAATTTACACCAATGCAAGTGTGATTTTAAAAAAGAACAGCCAAAAATCATCTCACTGGTAAGACATTTTCTAAACAGAGCACCACGTTGGTGACCCCTGCTCTAAATTGTCCATAGGTTTGAATGCGAATTGCCCAGTGACTGATTGGCGACCAGTCCAGGGTGTCAACTGGAACTGGAACGTTTATGGTACATCGTACTGCACATATAATTAATTGATGCCAAGTGGGATATTTTGTAGTCCTGGCACTCTATACCAGGGACTGGTTGCCAGTCAATCACATGCTGCTTGTGATTAGTGCATTTGTACAATTGAATATTTGTAATTATCCATAGGTGTGAATCTGAGTGTAAATGCTTTTTCGCATGTGCCCTGCCATTCCTTCTTATGCAGTCCAGGGTGTACTCTACCTATTGACCAAAGTCAGCTGGGATAGATTGCAGCTCGCCTGAGAAATCAGGACAGGCGGTATAGAAAATGGCTAGCTGCAACCTTTATGGTAATATTCACGTTTTCACAGTAAAATCTTAATTTGAATTGAATTGACTGAACGTCTTGGTCTGAGAGCTCTCTTGTATTGGATCTCTTTAGATTGTAAAGGGTTGGTATGGTGGACGACTGATTGGCACATCCGCATCACAGTTCTGAAGAGCCGGGTTCAAATCCAGCCTCGCCTGTGTGGAGTTTGCATGTTCTCCCCGTACCTGCGTGGGTTTTCTCCGGGTACTCCAGTTTCCTCCCACATCCCAAAAACATGCATGGTAGGTTGATTGAAGACTCTTAAATTGTCCGTAGGTATAAATGTGAATCTGAGTGTGAATGGTTGTTTGTTTATATGTGCCCTGCGATTGGCTGGCAACCATTTCAGGGTGTACCCCGCCTCCTGCCCGCAGTTAGCTGCGATAGGCTTCAGCATACCCGCCACCCTAGTGAGGATAACCCGTGTAGAAAATGGATGGATACTTTGTAAAGGTGTACCTCGTGAAGAGTCAAATGAGTTTAGTTGCACAGGAAAAATGCATATTTCATCGCAATGTTACCAAGCCTGTCTCTTACGTAACTCCTCGAGGTAGAGAAGTCAAGTCAAGACATTTCTACAGTATTTGATCAGCATCAGAAAATAGAGAAGCCACTTTTTCTCAGCAGAAACAGAATAATTTCCATACTTTTCCCATAAGATGTACTTGTTGGCCACATAACCGGTGCATAAGATGCCTGTGGTGGCCAGCCAGCCGGCTGCTTCCGACAGTTTGGAGAGATGAGATGCTGCAGACATTTTGTTTGTGTGTATGAAACAGCAGCCTGTTGCCATTCTGAAGGTGCCGTCTTTGTATACTCATACAAATAGCCCCATTTTGGCTGTACATGATCAAATTAGGGTTGCACGATGGACTAGTGGTTATCACATATACCTCATAGTTCGGCAGTACGGGGTTGGGAGTCCGGCCCTCCTATGTGGATTTTGCATGTTTTCCCCTTGCTTGTGTGCGTTTTCTTCATGTACTTCGCCTTTTTCCCACATTCCAAAAACATGCATGTTATGTTCTTTGAAGATTAGAAGTTTTCCATAGATGTGAATATGTGTTTGTCTTCATGTGTTCAGCAATTGGCTGACCAGTCCAGGGTGTACCTCGCTTCTCGCGCAATCAGGTTAGCTCTAATGAGGACAAGCTCTACAGAAAATGGATGATCAAATGATCTACTGCCAAAAATACGACTATAGACAGGGGTGTGCAAAAGTAGATAAAAATATAAAAAACAATTTTTTTTTTTTATCATTTTACCTTCTTTATCACCCCATAGAATGAATTACCCCATAGATGGATAGGTCGATAAGGGCCAGTTGAATGGCTACCATATTTACCTGACCTCACCCCAAAGATTTCTTCTTTTGTTGGGTTAGCAAAGATAAAGTATATTCAAAAAAACCATGCACTGTTGATGGCATGTAAAAGAAGCATGCGACGAAATTAATAAAGACTTCTGTGTCAGTGTGCTTGAGTGTAGAAGGTAGGCTACAGTATTGTGTAAATGTTAAAGACCAGCAAGTTAGCATATAAGAATGTACTTAATAGTAATTTGAATTTTACGCTAAATGTGACTAAAGCTATTTTTCTCCATAATAAAAACTGTATACCTACTTTTGTACCGCCTGTATACATGTACACCATTTCCTTTGCAGCCTTTGACGTTGTGCTGGTTTGTAGCGGATTTGACATCATTGTGGTTGAAGTGTGGCGACAGTATTACCTCGCCTTGTGTCGAATGTATTTTTGGCAGATGTTGAGCTGGTGTGACAACTGCCGCCGCAGTGTTCACAGTAGGCAGAGCTGCTTGCCACGATTCCACCTAAATTCCTTTTTATCACATGGATGTGATTGAAATCACTCCCTCAGGATACTATATCACAGGATACTATCACAGACAGATACTATCTGCCTGTGGTACTGAGGTAAACACACAAAGTCTGTATCCATCCATCCATATCTATTGTTTATAGCCCTTGTCCTCATTCTGCTCGCAGGTAAGCCGAAGCATATCTCAGTTGACTCGGGGCAGAGGCGGGGTACACTCTGGACTGGTCACCAGCCAATGGCTGGGCACATATAGACAAACAACCTCTAACACTCACATCTATGGACAATTTGGAGTCTTCAGTGTACCTAACATGCATTTTTTTGGGCATGTGGGAGGAAGCTGGAATACCCGGAGAAAACTCACACAAGCATGAGGCGAATATGCAATATTTTACGAGCAATACTCTTATTTAACCTTTTTATTTTGTGGGGGAAAAAAATCCAATTTGTAGGAAAACACTATGTAATTATTACACCAAACTGCCATTTCACATCTTGTGCAGGCATTGTTAGTGAATCCAGTCCGAAATTCAGTTGCTCGCCCAAGTTAATGTTATATGTATCTAGTGTGTATCTGACACTGACGTCATCTTATCGTGTCCCCACAGACTGGAAGAGTGGAATGTCAGTGCCTATAGACATCGCAATCGCCTACCTGATCCAGGGCAGCTTCTATGGTCACTCCATCTATGCCACAGTTTACATGGATGCCTGGAGGAAGGACTCTGCTGTCATGGTGGTGCATCACATCATCACCCTGGCACTCATCTGTTTTTCCTATGCCTTCAGGTAGATTATTGTTGTTGTTATTACTGTCAAATATTTTTACATGCAGTTACACCTGTGGTCTACAAGCCGTAGTAACACCTTGTAGGTACCACAACGTTGGTATCCTGGTGTTGTTCCTCCATGACGTCAATGACATCCAGCTGGAGTTCACCAAGCTCAACGTCTACCTGAAGTCAAGAGGAGGAGGCTACTTCCTGCTTAATGACGTGCTCGCCAACATGGGCTCGGTCAGCTTCAGCATCACCTGGTACGTATATGGAAATGTAGGATATATTATAGAAGTAATATAATGACAATTGATAAAATGGGAACTTGCTAATAGTTTCTATGCTAAGATACAGCAACATAGTGACCTGGGAAACAAAAGTGCCAAGGTAGATTGAAAAGGATATTTTGACATTTATTTGTAATGAGAATTGAAAAAATGCTAGCATACAAGCCATAAGTAATTGCTTTGCTAACATGTCACAAGGTGGTGACCAATGATTTTATATCATGCACTGTAGTAGCGTACTACTACAAATGACAATTGATTAAATGCTCACATGCTAGCAGCATACTGTATCGCAAGATAGTGGCCTAATTATCCATCCATCCATCCAACCATTTTCCCTACCGCTAGGGTCGCGGGCATGCTGGAGCCTATCCCAGCTAACTCTGGGCGAGAGGCAGGGTACACCCTGGACTGGTCGCCAGCCAATCGCAGGTGGCCTAAACAACAGTAGTCTAAAACAGATTGATAATGATTTTATATCAAGTTCTGTAGCCAAGTACTGTAAAAATGCTAACCTATAGTTGGTATGTTACTAAAATTTTCAAACCACCTGGATATCAAAATAGACTATATCATTCGATAGAGGATAGAAACACATAAAATGAGCCCTATTTTGTAAGAATCGGCTAAAGATTAAGGATTTTATGCCACTTTTTATGTCGCAAATCGGCCCAAGTTTTACTTGTCCAGAAATCAATGTAAATCAGTAGGGAATGTGTGACTGAAACCTTGACTCTTTGGTAGAAACATGCACAGATGCTTCTGATTAGTTGAGACGGAAATGTGATATTTAAACAGGCCATTTTCCGATTTTTCAATGGCGGCATCCGCTCGAGCCATCTCATTTTCCGGGTCAAACTGAGAGCAAACGCATCGTCAGATTGACTTCAAACTATACACAAATCAAGATTAGTAATAATAGTGAATCACGTCCATATAGGTCTTTATTGTGTCCGAATCCCATGAATTTATGATTTTCAATGCCGAAATTGAGGAACATTTTCATCTTTGTCAAAACCACAGAAAATCTCACCTGAATTGAAAATTTCAAAAACGAGGCGGGAGAGGGATTTCCCATCAAGGAAATCTGAAAAGAACAAGGATTAAACGAGATTTTGGTGGACCTCCGCTAAATCCAAGTGTCGAAAATCCGGCACAGTGAAATGTAAAGAAAATGGCGGCTATTTTTCTAGATTTAGGAGCATACCTACCTATACCAGGAAAGCGATCTGAGAAGCAAATGTGCTAAAGCAGATTGATAATTATTCTACATCATGCCATGTAGTCAAGTACGATTTCAAATGAGTATTGATGAAATTTTAACATGCTTACAGTGTCTATGCAAACTTACAGCAACATTGAGTAACAAAAACACCAATATAGATTGATAAGGAGTTTACATCTTGCCCTATATTCATATACTAATGCAAATTGAACAAAAAAAATAACATGCTATCAGTTGTTATGCTAACATACAGAAAAGCAAAACTACCGACCAGTGTAGTGATGGTGTTAAGGAAGATTGATGATGATTTTACATCATGCCCTGCGGTCATGTAATGACTCGGCAATTCACGGAATGCTATTCGCAAAATTACATATTTGTGTTTTTTTTTCCTTGTGGAACCTATCCACAGTTAAGCTTTGTATATGGGGAGGAACTAAGTTTAGACTAGGTTGTTAACGGTAGGAGTTAAATTAGTCTTCGCCACATATGCAGGTACACGCACACTTCGGGTGCATTTGTTTAATCCATCTATCCATTTTCCATACCGCTTATCCTCACTAGGGTCGCGGGCGTGCTGTAGCCTGTCCCAGCTAACTCTGGGCGAGAGCCGGAGTACACCCTGAACTGGTCGCCATCAAATTGCAGGGCACATCTAAACAAACAACCATTCACACCTATGGGTGATTTAGAGTCTTCAATTAACCTACCATGCATGTTTTTGGGATGTGGGAGGAAACCGGAGTACCCGGAGAAAACCCACGCAGGCACGGGAAGAACATGCAAACCTATCCCAGCTAACTGTGGGCGGGAGGCGGAGTACACTCTAAACTGGTCGCCAGCCAATTGCACAAAGTTATTTTACTTATAAGTTAAATACAACTGAATTGTACTTAAAAAAATGACAGAGCCACTGTGACATTATGCAGTCTTTGAACATTTGATTCAGTGATTCCCCTTCCCATGGGTTCACCACTTCTGGGAGGGGCCAAGGAGGTTTGTGTAGTGTGAGCTGGGCAGCGGCCAAAGTCGGGGACCTTGGCGGTCCGATCCCCGGCTACAGAAACTGGCTCTAGGTACGTGGAACGTCACCTCTCTGGAAGGGAAAGAGCCTGAGCTAGTGTGCGAGGTCGAGAAATTCCAACTGGATATAGTCGGGCTCACCTCGACACATGGCTTGGGCTCAGGTATCAGTCTTCTCGAGCGGGTTTGGACTCTCTTCTACTCGGGAGAGGGAGTTGAGAGGCACTGAGCAGGTGTAGGTATACTGACTACTGCCTGTACGTTGGGGTTCACCCCGGTGGACGAGAGGGTAGCCTCTCTCCGCCTTCGACTGGGGGGATGGGTCCTGACTGTTGTCTGTGCCTGTGCACCAAACAGCAGCTCAGATTACCCACCCTTCTTGGAGTCCTTGGTGGGGGTGCTGAAGAGCTGTCAATCCGATTGGGGGGGGAAGAAGCCGGTCCGACCTGGCAGACCCAAATGTATTGTGAGGGTCTAGTGGGAATGTCTGGCAGAGTCCCCTTTTAGAAGGAGTTTCAACTCCCATCGCCGGCAGAACTTCGCCCATGTCCCAGGGGTTGCGAGGGACATTGAGTCCGACTGGAGCCGTTTCCGCGCCTCCCTTGTCGAGGCAGCCGACCAAAGCTGTTACTGTAAGGTGGCCTGTACCTGTCGTGGCGAAAATCCCTGATCATGTTGGTGGACACCAGCGGTAAGGATGGCGTCAAGCTGAAGGAGTCCCATGGCGCCAATTTGGCCTGTAGGACTCCTGAGGGAGCTGATGGGTACCGACTAGCCAAGCGAAATGCGGCTTTTGTGGTCGCTGAGGCAAAAGCGGTTGGAAGCCGAGCGTGAAGCAGCCGGGATGAAAATCAGCACCTCCAAATCTGAGACCGTGGTCTTCAGTTGGAAAAGGCTGGAGTGCCCTCTCCGGGTCGTGGAAGAGATCCTGCCCCAAGTGTTGGACTTCAAGTACGTATCTCGGTGTTTTGTTAATGGAAGAATGGAGTGGGAGATGGACAGGCGGATTGGAAAGAGAGAAAGAGCTGAGTCAAAAGGCAAAGCTTTTTATTTACCGGTCATACCCTCACCTGTGGTCACGAGTTGTGGGTCGTGACCAAAAGAACAAGATCGCGGATACAAATGAGTTTCCTCCGCAGGGTGGCTGGCCTAGGAATGCCTCTGGGTCTCTGGGCTTCCCTGCTTAAGCTGCTGCCCATGCGACCCGACCTCGGATAAGCGGAAAAATATGGATGGATGGATTCAGTGATTAATTAGCATACCACTAGAGGGAGCCCCTGTACTACTGGTGGTACTCGTACCACACTTGAATCTCACTGCTTTAGATGAATAATAATTTTATATCATGCCATGTACTATGGTACCATCACACAATGATTCCATCTGATTTTGGAGATGTATGTGCTCCTTTGTATTATCATTTCTCTGTTCCTCCCTCAGGTTCTGGTTCCGTCTGTACTGGTTCCCCCTCAAAGTGCTGTATGCTACCTGCGTGTCAGTCCCCAACATTCCCTTCTACTTCTTCTTCAACACTTTGCTCCTCGCCTTGTTGCTCATGAACATCTACTGGTTCTTGGTAAGAAATACTGTGCTCCCCTGATATATCCTGGTTCACCTACGACGGCCCCGCTACATCCCAGATTTTATCGTGGAACGTTTCTACTTGTCTATTGAGGGAATTCTTGCTATTATCACAGAAATCTGCAGTTTATAGCAATTGCTTTTCATGGGATTTTATAGTACGCTTAATAGGGCTGCACGATGTTGGAAAAAAAATGTATTCAAATGTATTCATATAGCGCATTTCATACACAAGGTAACTCAATGTGCTTTACATGACTAAAAGCATCTAAAAACAAAGAAAAGAAAAAAAATAAAAGTACAATTAAAACAGCCCAGGAAATATAATGTAAAAGTGGAAATGCTCTAAAAAGCATGAGAAATTCTGGACTTAAAAACATTCACACTTGGGGCTTATGTCACGGCTTATGTCACTTCAGAATCAGAATCAGAATCATCTTTATTTGCCAAGTATGTCCAAAAAACACACAAGGAATTTGTCTCCGGTAGTTTGAGCCGCTCTAGTATGACAGTCTGGCGATCTTAGAGCACTACTGGGTTTGTATACCATTAGCATTTCTTTCATGTATTCAGGACCTAAACCAGTTAGTTATTTATAGACCAGTAGCAGAACTTTAAAATCTATTCTAAAGCTGATTGGGAGCCAGTATAAATACTTTAGAATTGGAGTAATATGCTCTGACCTCTTTGTTTTGGTCAGAACCCGAGTTGCAGTATTCTGTATGAGCTGCAGCGGTTTAATGCTCTTTTTGGGGAGTCCAGTCAGAAGACCATTACAATAGTCATCGTCCCGCCTGAATGAGGGCATGGGAAAAAATTCCTATTTTGCTCTTTAGAATGAAACGGCAGGCATGCGGCAGCTGCGTAAGTGCGCAAGGTGCATTGTGGGACACTGCCGAAATGGGAGGAAATATGTTCTTTTGTAATACAGCATTCCTCACACATCCCAAAAACATGCGTGGTAGGTTAATTGAAGACTCTAAATTGCCTGTAGGTGTGAATGTACGTTATTTATGTGCCCTGCGTTTGGCTGACGACCAGTTCAGGGTGTACCCCGCCTCTCGCCTGAAGATAGCTGGGATAGGCTCCAGCACGCCCGCGACCCTAGTGAGGAGAAGCGGGACAGAAAATAGATGGATGGATGTCCTCATTCATAGTAGTTATCATACAAGGAGATAAGTAACACTTTGGGCTGCTACGTGTTGTTTGAAGCGTTATAATTTACGGTAACATGGGTGCTAATCTTATTAGCATGTCCAAACAGGTCCTTCTGCCAGTCACTTTTAATATTACCGTTGATTCACTGTATATTACAGTACACCAGCATCGCAGCAGACCCTGCGATGCAACTATTGCGCACGCGTACATCGCATTTACGATGCTCAAATAAAATATCATGCAGCCCTAACGCCCTTGCATGTGAGAAAGGAGAAACACAGTTGCTGATGCTGTCATGGTCTGTGTTTTGGTTTGGGTTGTGTTTAGTTTTGTTCAATGTTTTCCTGTGTTCCATGTTTGTCGTGTGCTCATTAGGTTGTTGTGTCCACCTGTTCTCGTCTACTTTGTCGACCAATCAGCTCTCTCTAGCCACTCGTCTTGTCCAGGTGTTCCTCGTTGTCTCGTCAATTTGTTTGTATTTAGTTCCCTGGTTTCTTTCAGTTCTCGTCGGTTCATTGTCGTTGTCACATGTCTTGCCATGTCATTATCGCTCAGGTATTTCACCAGTCATGTCTTGTTTCTTGTTTTGGGTTCACTCAAGTGTTTCTTTGTTACTTTGTGTTTAGATTTTGGACTTTGTTAATTTAGCATTTAGACTTTTTCATGATCTTTGTTTTCCTTTGTTTTTGGAATTAAATATTATTATTTTGAGATTCCCGCACTCCTGCCTTGCCTCCCTGCTTCCCTGCAATTGGGTCCACCATGTTCTTGCCTTGCGTTCCTCGCCTTCGCCCTAACCACGTACGTGACAGATGCACTTTTCAGGAACACATAAAGACAATGAGCACATTCAGGCAGTGACTGCTGTCGGTCACAGCTCATGCCCAGACACTCACATGCAGACTAGCCCACCAGGACCCGCCTCTAAAAGGCACACATCTAAAACACAGACACTACAATACATACAATACTTTAGATACATTTTATGCTTGCAATTTTTAATGTGTGTTAAAAAATGTTTAAAAATATGTTTTAATACATGTAAATGTGTTTACTATTTCCCCAAAACAAATGTATATGGTCTTTATGTTGCAGTGTTCCACCTATTGCAGGTGGTTCTGGAACCTCCACAAAGAACAGGGGTTCGCTGTAACTAAATTGACATTAATAATGATTGGATCTGTGTGTTTCCCCCCACAGTTCATCGTCATATTCGTAGTAAAATTGCTGAAGATGAATGAGGTGAACGATGTCAGGGAGTATGAGGACGAGGAGGGCTCCAAGGCAGCAGCGGGCCTGCTCAGAAATCCTCAGGCGGCAGCCACAAATCGCGACAGTGATCACCCCAATGATGATGCTGGACATCACAACTCTGACGATGGGTGAGAAGATACTGACACTTGATCTTTCTGACATCTCAGCGGGGAAAACACGTCCGACCTGTTGACATCAGCTAACCGTACTTTAAATGAGGAGAGTACATCAATATTCCACACAGGACATTAGAATCCGGGAACCCGCGACTGTGAGGCAGAACTGCTAACCACCGCACACATTTTTTTTTTAGTTTAGGTCAAGAGTTGGGCCAAGTATGGTGTGCAGGCCATCTCCGTTCTTCCCACAGAGAGTTCTGCAATATTTGTTGCATTAATTAAGCTGTTTCTTCCTAAAATCGATTAATTAAAATGTGTGTGTGTTAATTAAAATCTCCTTGAGCTGTCACCTTATCGTGGTGGAGGGGTTTGTGTGTCCCAATGATCTAAGGAGGAGCTAAGTTGTCTGGGGCTTCACGCCCCTGGTAGGGTCTCCCATGACAAACAGGTCATAGGTGAGGGACCAGACAAAGCACGGCTCCAAAAACCCCCATGATGAATAAAGCAAATGGATATAAGTTTCACCTGCCTGGACGCAGGTCAGAGGGGCCCCCCTTTGGAGACAGGCCTGGAGGTGGGGCCTCGAAGGCAAGCGCCTGGTGGCCGGGCCTGCACCCATGGGGCCCAGCCTGAAAGGGTAACGTGGGTCCCCCTTCCCATGGGCTCACCACCATAGGGAGGGGCCACAGGGGTCGGGTGCAGTGTGAGCTGGGCGGTGGCCGAAGGCGGGGACCTTGGCGATCTGACCCCGGCTACAGGTGCCACAAAACAGCAGTTCAGAAGACCCACCCTTTTTGGAGTCTTTGGAGGGGGTGCTGGAGAGCGCTCCCGCTGGGGACTCCATCGTTCTGCTGGGGGACTTCAATGCTCACGTGGGCAATGACAGTGAGACCTGGAAGGGCGTGATTGGGAGCAACGGCCCCCCCGATCAGAACCCGAGTGGTGTTCTGTTATTGGACTTCTGTGATCATCACAGATTATCCATAACGAACACCATGTTCAAGCCTAAGGGTGTCAACATGTGCACTTGGCACCAGGACACCCTAGGTCGTAGTTCGATGATCGGCTTTGTGGTCGTGTCATCGGAGAGGGGCGGAGCTGTCAACTGATCAGCACCTGGTGGTGAGTTGGCGCCGATGGTGGGGGAAGATGCCAGTCCGACCTGACCCAAACGTATTGAGAGGGTCTGCTGGGAACGTCTGGCAGAATCCCCTGTCAGAAGGAGTTTCAACTCCCACCTCCGGCAGAACTTCACCCATGTCTCTGGAGCTGTGGTCGTAAGGTAGTCGGTACCTCTTGTGGCGGAAATCCCCCGACCCCGTTGGTGGAAACCAGCGGTGAGTGATGCCGTCAAGCTGAAGAAGGAGTCCTATCGTGCCTTTTTGGCCTGTGAGACACCTGAGGCAGCTGATGGGTACCGGCTGGCCAAGCAGAATGCAGCTTTGGTGGTCGCTGAGGCAAAAACTCGGACATAGGAGGAGTTTGGTGAGGTCATGGAGAACAATTTCCGGACGGCTTCAAGGAAATTCTGGTCCACCATCTGGCGTCTCAGGAGGGAAAAGCAGTGCACCATCAACACTGTGTATAGTGGGGATGGTGCGCTGCTGGCCTCGACTTGGGACGTTGTGAGTCGGTGGGGAGAATACTTCGTAGACCTCCTCAATTCCACCGACATACCTTCCCATGACAAAGCAGAGTCTTGGGTCTCTGAGGTGGGCTCCCCTATCTCTGGGGCTGAGGTCACCGAGGTGGTTAAAAAGCTCCTCGGTGGCAAGGCCCCGGGGGTAGATAACATTCGCCCGGAGTTCCTAAAGGCTCTGATGTTGTGGGGATGTCCTGGTTGACATGCCTCTACAACATCGGATTGGGAAACTTGGGTGGTGGTCCCCCTTTTATAGAAGGGGGACCGGAGGGTGTGTTCCAACTACAGGGAGATCAGACTCCTAAGCCTCAATGGTAAATTTTATTCAGGGGTGCAGGAGAGGAGGCCTGTCGGGAAGTCGAATCTCAGATTCAAGAGGAGCAGTGTGGTTTCGTCTTGGCCGTGGAACAGTGGACCAGCTCTGCACCCTCGAGGGTGGATGGGAGTTCGGCCAACCAGTCTGCATGTGCTTTGTGGACTTGGAGAAGGCGTTCGACCGTGTCCCTCTGGGTGTCCTGTGGGGGCTGTTCGGGAGTGTGGGGTGCCGAACCCCCTGATACGGGCTGTTCGGTCCCTGTACGACCGGTGTCAGAGTTTGCTCTGGATTGCTGGCAGTAAGTTGGACTCATTTCCTTTGAGGGTTAGACTCCGCCAGGCTGCCCTTTGTCACCGATTTTGTTCATTACTTTTATGGACAGAATTTCTAGGCGCAGCTGAGGCGTAGAGGGGGTCCGGTTTGGTGGCCTCAGTATTGCATCTCTGCTTTTTGCAGAGGATGTGGTTCTATTGGCTTCATCAAGCCGTGATCTCCAACTCTCACTGGAGCGGGTCGCAGCTGAGTGTGAAGCGGCTGGGATGAGAATCAGCACCTCCAAATCTGAAACCATGGCCCACAGTCGGAAAAAGGGTGGAGTGCCCTTTCCAGGTCGGGGATGAGATCCTGCCCCGAGTGGAGGAGTTCAAGTACCTTGGTGTCTTGTTCACGAGTGAGGGAAGAATGGAACGGGAGATCGACAGGCGGGTCAGTGCAGCGTCTGCATTGATGCGGACTTTGTATCGGTCCGTTGTGGTAAAGAAGGAGCTAAGCCGAAAGGCGAAGCTCTCAATTTACCGGTCGATCTAAGTTCCTACCCTCACCTATGGTCACGAGCTGTGGGTCGTGACCGAAAGAACAAGATCCCGGAAATGAACAAGCGGCCGAAATGAGTTTCCTCCGCAGGGGGTCCGGGCTCTCCCTTAGAAATAGGGTGAGAAGCGCGGTCATCCGGGAGGGGCTCAGAGTAGAGCCGCTGCTCCTCCACATTGAAAGGAGCCAGATGAGATGACTTGGGCATCTGTTTAGGATGCCTCCCGGACGCCTCCCTGGTGAGGTGTTCCGGGCACGTGCCACCGGAAGGAGACCCCGGGGACGACCCAGGACACGCTGGAGAGACTGCGTCTCTCGGCTTGCCTGGGAACGCCTCAGGATCCCCGCCGGAAGAGCTGGATGATGTGGCTGGGGAGAGGGAAGTCTGGACGTCCCTGCTAAAGCTACTGCCCACGCGACCCGACCTCAGATAAGCGGAAGAGAATGGATGGATGGATGGAAAAGGAATTTATTCATTTATTATTAATTTACCTCATTTAATAATTTGTTAATTGATTTACTGTCAATAATCAAATACAAATATTAATACATTTTATTTTTAGTTAAGAATTGTTTCATTAATTTAAATTAAATATTGTTTCATGATTCAAATAAACAATTTGACATAAAAACAAATATTACTAAAACATTTTTTAATTCGTTAATTGGTTAATAAAATATAATTTAATGATGAATACACGGCACGGTGGACGACTGGTTAGCACATCTGCGTCACATTTCTGAGTTTAAATCCCGGCCCCGCCTGTGTGGAGTTTGCATGTTCTCCCCGTGCCCGCGTGGGTTTTCTCCGGGTACTCCGATTTCCTCCCACATTCCCAAAAAACATGCATGGTAGGTTGATTGAAGACTCTAAATTGCCCGTAGGTGTGAATGTGTGTGCGAATGGTTGTTTGTTTCTATGTGTGCTTATATCTGGGTGGCCTTGAACGCCTCTGATATCCTGTGTCGCTCACGCTCATCCGCTGCTGTGTGCCGGCAGGAAGCACGTGCAGAATGGCGTTGCAAAGGAGAAGCGTCTATGAATGGCAGTGCGGCGCCCCCACCAGGCAGGAGGCCGCGAGAGGAGAGGAACACCACCACTACACGCACACACACACACACACACGTATGCGCTTAACATCCTTAAGTATTTCCTGTTGTTTTTATTCGAGCACTGCGAATGTTATCTCTTCGAGGCCGTGAGCAACAGATTGTCAGGGGAGTGAAATGTCACATGATCATCTTTTGAATCCCCCCTTTTCCAAATCATCCAACCCCTTGCTTAATTGAGTTGACTCTCATTACAAGGGTCTGCGGTGGCCTCCGGCCTCTGTTAGCCACATTAGTGTGTGCGTGTGTGAGTGGAGAAAGGATGCCGAGCAAGTCGATAAAGCTTGTTCTTTTTACAACACTTCACCTCAATATTACTTGTTATCCCCCCGATCAATGTGTGTGTGTGTGTGTGTGTGTTGCACTGACATGAAGGCCAACAAGCTGACTGCTGCTTTAATGACAGCAATGAGCTGGAATCGATGGACTGGGGTTTTTAAATAGTTAAAAAATTTTGTGTGTAAAAATGCCCCCCCCCCCTGTTTGGGTTCAGTACCTCCGACCTTGTCGATCAACTTCCGGCTCTTGTTTTGAAAACTCAGCGTGCTTGTGGTGCTGGAGAGGGTTGCACAGTTTGTCTCCTGTTTACCTTGTCATCTCTCATCATTCCCGCATCCACGACTCACAAAATGTTAGGCAGATTTGGCTTTTGGGTGAAATTTCACAATGAACTTAAAATGCCTTAACCTTTACAGGTGACCTTAATATAAGCTTCTCTAAACTTTTGAATGCATCTAACCATCTGTTGTTTTAGTACTGCTTGTCTTCATTCTTAGTAATGTTGAGATATCGCAAGCATGTTTTTTTGTTACTGAACACCTTTTAAAATAGAATTGAATATTAGTTTTACAAACTATTTCCTTTGAATTCTGTACTAGTAATCCACCAATTTGCATCGCTGTATCAAAAGAAGTTGGAAATTACTCTAACTCTGTCGACAGATGTTCTTCCCCACTGCTAATGTGTTGGGAAATTTTGTGATTTTTCAAATCGGTAAATTTTAGGTTCATTTTCACCAAAAGCCCAATAATCCCTCACATTTTGTCTGAAGTGGATGCCAGTGTTTTAGTCCAGGGTATTGTTATTTGCATTGGAACTGCTGCTGTTTAAAATCTCTTTTTTTCTCTCTGAGCACACTGTTCTTATTCTTGTGTTTTATTGTATTGTTTTTCTCTCCTGTCTTGTGTTGGACAGTCTGATATAATGAGATACAAGAGGGAGAGTGGACTTGTTCTACTGCACACACACACACACACGCACGTGGATCGAGCCTCACGTCATCTCTTCCTTTTGGTCAGGAATGCCGGTTCACGTCCGCGCATACTGTCTGTCCAACATCACGTGATATCACGTCGTGAATCTTCATGGTCTGCTGCAAGATGGGAGATTCCAGTTACAAGCCGCACAGACACATCGTGCTATCCAAGCATGTGCAGTGGATAGAGGAATTGTACACACCAGTTTAAAAAAACAAACAAAAAAAAAAAGAGCTTTTTTTTCTGATGTTCAAATTTTTTCCCAAAACATGTGATTTATAACTTCTACGATTCAGTTGAAAATGAAACGCGTTCGTTGTGAGGAACATATATTAAAGAAAATACAGCTTGCTCACTGTAAAACTAGTACTTAACTCGAAACTTAACCCTGCCATTTGAAATCCAACTTGAAACTTTAATCCTGTCTTGAAACCTGACTTTGAAAACCTAACGCAGGCTCGAACCCTAAACCTTGTTTGGAATCAGGCTTTAAAGCCTCATTTGAAACTTAAAACCCCTTAAACTGTTTGAAACCTTAAACTCAGGGGTGAAACCCTTACTGTCTTAAAACCCTATTTCCAAACTCCATTATATGTTCTTTGACTTTCCCTTCCCTTTATAGTATTTCACCACTCTTCCAGACAAAACTATTTGAAATGTGTCAGATTGCGTGGTCCCCTACAGGTAACACCACAGATTTTATATAGAATTTAGGTCTGGGCTCTGGACTGTTGTTAAATAAATCCCTCCACCTTGACTAAAGAAAAAAAAAAATGGTGCAAAAATATGTAAACATATTTTTGTAAAAATATGTAAACATATTTTTGGAGTTGTATTTAAAAATATATATATATTCCTGCAAAAAGATGTATTTTCATTTTACCATTTCAATGGTACAGGGTATAAGTCTCTTTTTTTTTCAAAATCAAATCATTCCAAAATTATTTATCATGGTGTCATTTTTTTTTTAAATTGGGGTAAAAAAAAAACCAAACCTATTTTAATAGGTGTTGACTTTCTCTATCCAGTGTCCAGATACAACCACGTCACCTCATCCTTTTCTCAAGTTGAAGCAACAGTGTCATGTTGTTCTTTCTGTGGCTGACATGGTGTCAGCATCTCAGGCTGCTGTGTTGGAAATCAGTGAGGCATCTTGTGGCATTATTACAAGTTTTTTTTTCTTTTGCTTTGTGCATATAATTATTCAAATAGTTTAGTAATATACAGTATACTCCTCCTTTGAGGAAAAGGCCCAGAAAGTGACATAACTACCTGAAATTATACAACCCCAACGCCAATGAATTTGGTATGTTGTGTTACAAATAAAAACAGAATACAATGATTTGCAAATCATGTTCAACCTATATTTAATTGAATACACTACAAAGACAAGACATTTAATGTTCAAACTGACAAAACTTGATTGTTTTTCGCAAATAATCATTAACTTAGAATTTTATGGCTGCAACACGTTCCAAAAAAGCTGGGACTGGGTCATGTTTTCCACTGTGTTACATCACCTTTTCTTTTAACAACATTTAATAAACATTTGGGAACTGAGGACACTAATTGTTGAAGCTTTGTATGTGGAATTCTTTCCCATTCTCGCTTGAGGTCCAGCTTCAGCTGTTCAACAGTCCGGGGTCTCCGTTGTCGTATTTTACGCTTCATAATGCACCACACATTTTCAATGGGAGACAGGTCTGGACTGCAGGCAGGCCAGTCTACTACCCGCACTCTTTTACTACGAAGCCACGGTGTTGCAACACGTGCAGAATGTGGTTTGGCATTGTCTTGCTGAAATAAGCAGGGGTGTCCATGAAAAAGATGTTGCTTGGATGGCAGCATATTTTTCTCCAAAACCTGTATGTAACTTTCAGCATTAATGGTGCCTTCACAGATGTGTAAGTTACCCATGCCATTGGCACAAACACAGCCCCATACCATCACAGATGCTGGCTTTTGAACTTTGCGTCCATAACAGTCCGGATGGTTCTTTTCCTCTTTGGCCCGGAGGACACGACATCCATAATTTCCAAAAACAATTTGGAATGTGGAGTCGTCGGACCACAGAACACTTTTCCACTTTGCATTAGTCCATCTTAGTCCGGCGGCGTTTCTGGGTGTTGTTGATAAATGGCTTTTGCTTTGCACAGTAGCGTTTCAAGTTGCACTTACGGATGTAGCGCCGAACTGTATTTACTGACATTGGTTTTCTGAAGTGTTCCTGAGCCCATGTGGTGTTATCCTTTACACACTGATGTTGGTTTTTGATGTAGTGCCGCCTGAGGGATCAAAGGTCACGGGCATTCAATGTTGGTTTTCGGTCTTGCCACTTAATGCAGGGATTTCTCTAGATTCTCTGAACCTTTTGATGATATTATGGACCGTAGATGATGAAATCCCTACCTTCCTTGCAATTTTACACTGCGGAACATTGTCCTTAAACTATTCGACTATTTTGTCACGCACTTGTTCACAAAGAGGTGAACCTCGCCCCATGTTTGCTTGTGAATGACTGAGCAATTCAGGGCAGCTCCTTTTATACCCAATCATGGCACCCACCTGTTCCCAATTAGCCTGTTCACCTGTGGGATGTTCCAAATAGGTGTTCGATGAGCATTCCTCAACTTTTTCAACTCTTTTTTGCCACCTGTCCCAGCTTTTTGCCACCTGTCCCAGCTTTTTTGGAACATGTTGCTTTGCTAAAAACAAAGTTGATCAGTTTGAACATTAAATATCTTCGTTGTAGTGTATTCAAATTTTGCAAATCATTGTATTCTGTTTTTACTTATGTTTAACACAACGTCCCAACTTCATTGGAATTGGGGGTTGTAGAAACGAGGATTCCAGGATTATTTTGGAGTTTGGATACAATAGTCACAGGCTATCAAGTTAGGTGAAAGACAATGTCAAAGTACAAAAAGTGGTTGTGTAAGTGATTTTTGGATGGCGACGGTACTTAAAGCTTGTTCACATTTAGAAATAAAGGTAAAAGGGGCGAAATTGCTAGGACAGTGATTCACATCGTTGACTTATAGTATGTCACTAAGTCAGGATATGTGACACAGTAAATGGATGGAGGGAGGAAAAGGCAAATGCATTTGGGTGCACGAGCAGCAATGATTTTTCTCTTTTGTTTGACTGAGACTCCAATTGGTTGAAATGAAAGCTTTGATTGTGCCAAAATGTCCTCTTGTAATGTCTAATCATGAGGCACGAAGGCTGCATGTCAGGCCGAAAGCCCTGCAAGGTTTTTGTTCTTTTGATTAAATAAAAAAAAGCACTAATTTATTAGCATTTTTAATATCCATTAGTTAGATCAATACTAGAAAAGGGAAGAGTGAATTGGGGGTATTTTTTAGACCTTTTTATTTTTGTTGGAATGAAATGTATTTTAATCACACATTTTTGGAAGACCAATACACAGGCCTGTAAAACTTAATTGCCCCCAATGCAACTACTTGCTCTTTTAATAGAATATTTAGATTTCTTTTTGGTTTATCCCGGAAAATAAAAAGATGTCAAGATGGGAAAAAAAAAATTGTGTTATTTTGTCATTCATTTATTTCGCAACGATCTTATACAGGCACACCAATAAACTGTGATTTAAGTGTGGCAGTAGTTTGAAACCCTGACCAAGGTTTGAAACACCAACCCTGCCTTGAAACCCAAGTTTTAATCCTCAACACTTGTTTGAAACACCAATTGTCCCAATCACTTTAAAAACCTACTTTCAATACCTAACAGTCGTAAAACCCTAATTTGGAATCAGAATTGAGATACCGTATTTACCTAAAATTATGTTATGATTTTTTTTGAAGATAGAATTTTAACCCCTAAATTGAAAATTACCAAAAATGTATGCACTTTTTTCCCCTAAATTGAATATTCAGATTTTCTCTTGGTTCATTTAAAATAAAAAGGCGTCAAGTTAGTAGGGAAAAAAAAACAGACAGTTATTTTGTCATTTTTTTTTTTTAATCACATTTTCTTTTGCTTTTTTGCAAAGACCACTATTCAGGTGTGCCAAAGTTCAATAAATTAATTGTCATGAAAGTGTGGCTTTTGAGTTGGGGAAGAACAAGTCATGCAGTAACACAAAAAACGGAAGATTACCTGCAGGTGTTCTTAAGATTTCTCTTTTCACTATAGTCACTGGTGCGCTTAAGACTAACCACCCCCCCCTTTGTCTGGTTGTGACCACTTTACCCACCTTGTGGACTGAAAAAGTAGCCACGATCAGCAAAAGGTCATAACACAGTGATAACAAAAACAAAAAAGCCATTTATCAAACTGCAGATGCACTCTTACACACAAAGCTGTGATTAGAAAAGAAAATGGACTTGTGGCTTCTTACCTTTAGCTGTGTTAAAACACAGGACATTGGGAAAGTAAGAATAAAAATGTCCAACACAAAGACACAAGCCACAAACACAATTAGAATCACTTTTAAGGATTCAATTTTGACTAACATCTACTGTATCTTTTTATTTTTTTAAAAAGGGGGACAAACTGGAGCTGATATCGTCATTTAACATGAATGGTGACTTATATACTACTTCACATTAACTTTATTGGTTAACAATATTTCGGTTGGGCTTGTGTTTTTAATACACGGCTCATTTTAAATTAAGAGTAAGAGTTGATGCCAACTAATTACTGCGGACTTTCGGGTGCTTTTCAATCATTAACTTTTTCCCCGTATTGGTCTTCAAGGTGTCGGACTTTGACCCAATCATGTGTCCACATAGTATAATGTGGTGGATGACTTCAAAACATCCAACCGATTCAAGGTAGTTTCACTCAAAAGATTGCGGTTTGGTTCAAGAGATTCCAAATAAAAAAAGTCCTTGTACAGGAAGACACATTTGCATCCCTCTAGCTGCCAGGGACAACAGTGCGTTGGTGAAGACGAGGGTGGAGGTGGGGGGAGTGTCAAACCACTTGCAACAGCGTGCAGATTTCAAGTTGGCAGCAAGGACAGGAAGTGACATCATAGGTGTGTAGCAGAGGATGATGGGAATGATTGGGGCAGCTTTGAAAAGCACCCTGAGAGTGTGTCAAAAATAATAAACGGAAAAGTTTGTGGGGTTTGAGGGTGTCGTCGTCGACTTTAGTGGGCCTTCACTTTGGACTGGGTTACTCTCCGCGCCACGCTGTATAATACTCCAAAGTTCTGTTGGGGGGGGGGACAGAAAAAACACATTTGAACACAATCTCATCACTCACTGATTTGACAGATTTAAATATAGACGAGGCTTACCTGGATGGCCAGATACATGGCGCCCAGGTAGGCAGCGATGCAGATGGCCAGCAGCAGGTCAAAGATGGCGGGCTTGACTCTAGTCGGGAGGACAGGCAAGAACAGTGTACTGTAATTTTCCATGTATAATGCACGTTTTATCCCCCGAAAAATGTCAAAAGTCAATGGTGCGCATTATACATGGATATAGGGGAAAATGGGAAAAAAAACTTTCCCATTTTATAAGTCTATGCCGCCATCTCGGGGTTATGAAAAAGCTGTACGCTTTCATTCCAATATACCACCGCCACCTAGAGGTTATGAGAAAGGTGGAGCCTACACTTTTATTCCAATATGACAGAGGTACGAATGACTGTATAATATGTACAGTACAATAAGTACAAGTAAGTTTTTTTTGTTTTTTAAAATAAGACCGATGACTGAACAACAACCATCATGAATTTCTTTATGGTTATGTTTTGTTTGATGATAATGCTTTTCTGAAATGCTTGACAGTTTAGTGAATCCCATTAAAATAAAATTAAGTGTGTTTTGCCGGGCCGTTCATGTTTTCTTTAAAGAATTGTACCCATCTTACAAATTCTGCCTGGGTAATCAAACATATAAGCACAACTGTGTGTTTTCTTATTTATTAAATAAAAGTAGGGCTGTGAATTTCAAAGTAAGAGCAAGTAAATACAAAGAATTACGTATTCAAATAAAGTGCTTAACTTCAGAATAAGTCTTTGATAAAACTATCAAAATACAGATAATACTTCATGTTTTCATCATATGGGTAGAAGCAAAATCATGCATTGTAAAAATGCATTATACATAGGTAGAAGGGTTTTCCAGAATTTTGAGATCAACTTTGGGGGTGCATATTATAAATGGGTGGGCATTATACACGAGAAATTACGGTAATTATTGGACAAGTTTTAGTTAAAAATACACCACGCAAAACAATAGCATGACTCTGAATTTGGGTAATTAAATTATTTCTGTTGCGCTTGGTTTAAATGTTCTTTTGGGGTTTCAAACAACCTTGGTAAGAAGATGCTCACCTGTAAGCATTCATGGTCTGCTTCAGCTGATCGTAGAACACAAACTCTGGATCTCTGAAAGACACAATTACAAGGCTGTCATGTTTAGAACAAACTACAGTTGAGTTCAAAAGAGAAAGTCTAGAAGTTACCGTTTTTCCTCATATAAAGTTGCATAGCTCAATAAATTTGAATATCAGAGAAAAGTTCATTTATTTCAGCAGTTCAAATTAAAATGTGAACCTCATAGGATGAGTTTAAAAAAAAAAACAGGAAAATATTTTTCAGAAGACTAATTCCTACCTAATTACTATATTACAAATAATTTGCGTTGTTTCTTTCTCAACATTTTAATTTCTTGATATGGTGAAATTGGGGTTTTTGTTAGCTGTAGACTTTACACCGATCTGATTGGTTTGATCGGTATCGGGCGATAATTTGCATTTTGTGCTGATCAGCTTTAATGCCATAAATCGCCGATCCGATCAATTACGTTATTGATCGGCTCCGCAAAAGACATTTACTCCTCATTGCCATCGTGTACAATATATTTGAATCCAAAATCTAGTTCATTTTTAGCCTTGTCACGCGTCTTTTGACGTAGTACTGTAAATATCTGACAACCAATAGTTATTTCCAAAAAATGTAAAATACGTCAGCTGTGTGTGACAGACAGCATGTAATGCCTGGATCAGACTGCAAGACTACTGCAATAAAATCTCGTATTCCGATACCACCGCAT
Source organism: Phyllopteryx taeniolatus (assembly GCF_024500385.1). Lineage (NCBI taxonomy): Eukaryota > Metazoa > Chordata > Actinopteri > Syngnathiformes > Syngnathidae > Phyllopteryx > Phyllopteryx taeniolatus. The sequence continues at coordinate 24,486,993 of NC_084508.1, read as the reverse complement.
CTGGTCTTTCAAGATCACGGGGCTTTATCTTGTCAACTCAAAACGCGACCGGATGCACTCGTTACCATGGCGACAACAACAACAATGGATCGCGTCACATGTATGACAAGAACAAAGTGGGAAAAACGTGGTGGTGGTCACTGGTGCTCGGGACAGGACTGTAATTCAACGATTGCGTGAGGTATGTTCACTTACTTTTAATATGATATGGCTCGCAAGCAGGCAACGCAACATTATGTAGCTAACACTAACGGTTGTACGTAAATATGCCGCCGTTCTGTCAAATCATGCTCTAAAGTTTTGGTCTGGGTGAAGTAATTGAATTACAATAAAGTCATTTAATTACAGTAAGTTAGCGCCCATTATTTTTGTCATGTTGTAATGTTGGTTTGACCTGTCTGATTAGTATACATGACCTGACTAGAGCATTGACTTCCAACCTTTTATGGAACCAAGGAACATATTTTACAATTGAAAAATATCACGGCACACCAACAAACAAAAATGTCACAAAAAGTGGATACATTAATTCTTGTATGTACTTCCTGCCATCTAATAGAAGACCATTCATTTGTTCTGTCCGTCACTATGCCTCACTGGCACAAATAGATGAATAAAGATACATTTATTGGAAATATAATTTTTGCGCAATTAAGTACACAAGTATATACAGTAAATTAACAGGTGACTTACAATCCCAATTCCAATGCCGTTGGGACATTGTGTTAAACAAATACATTATTTATTATAAATATAATTTTTTGAGCAATTAAGTAAAATCTGATAATTTCCCATGGCATACCTGAAAAGAGCACAGGGCACACTGGTTGGGAATCACTGGACTAGAGAATAGTACTCAGCTTGGATACTCAGTATACAGTACACAAGTATGTACAGTAAATGTATGGTCATTTAAATAGACACATTGCTCCATCTTGTGATCGGATCGGTGATCGTTTTTTTAAACTCGCCGATCGGTGATCGGCCCCAAAAATACTGATCGTGTAAAGCCGAGTTAGCTGCAAGCAGTGATGCCGGTAACTTTACTTTACTTTGTAACGCGTTACTCCATTTTGAATAACGAGCAATGTAACACATTACTGTACCCCCGGGAAGGTAATTAGACAGTTAACAGTTACTTCCGCAAACCAATAATAGTTACTTATGAGACAACAATATCTCTTAACAAGTCCTAATTTGTTGCTCGTGACTTGCAGAAACAGCTGGCCATCTTTGCTAGTTAAACAGCTGCGAAAACTTGTCACAGGGAACAAAAAAAGTTTTCTCGCTCTTTGCATCAAAATTACGATAGTGGGAGCAAGCGTGCACGCGCACAAGCGGTTGCCTTCATGGACCCCGCACAATTGGAAACCACAGCACTCAAACAATATGCAGAGTTGGTACAGTCTATCTCTAGAGAAGTGTACTTGAAAATGGTGTGCTTGTTTACGTTTATGTACTTACTGTATTTGGCATGTCAAGTCGGCACTAAGTAGCTCATTTAATGTGGCTTCATCTACACGAATATTTAAGTTATTGGTTCATGTTGATGACGTCATTCTGTAGCCTGTGTGGTGTATATTACCAAGTAATCGGTACGGTTAAGCTAATGCTATTTTTGTACTTTGGATAAGTGATATTCCTGCAACTTGGCAGCTGCTAAAAGTAACTGAAAACGTTACTTGTAATCTGACTTTGTTACTTTTGAAATCAAGTAATCAGTAAAGTAACCAAGTTACTTTTAAGATCAAGTATTCAGTAAAGTAACTAAGTTACTTTTTCAAGGTAACTGCAACACTGGCTGTAAGCTATAAGCATCAAAATTATAAAAATCTAATTCATATCTGTCACTGTGTATAGTTCATTTATACTATGAGTTTTACTTTGCATTGAACTACTGAAAGTAACAATATTCCATGATATTCTAATTTAATGAGATGCACTTATACTCGACTGCAGATGGCGGATGCCTTTATTTGTATCAACAATTTTGAATAATCAAGATTATTATTATGTATGGCAAGTGAAAAGGCAGCAGAAAACAAGAAAAATAATAGTAATTGTACTCGAACTCAGTCCAAAAAAGTGGTATGAGTGCATCCCTAAATCTGTTCAAGTTGACTAACTGAGACACAGTTTGGCTTGGGGTCTACTATTTGAGGAAATACTGTACTGATTAGCAAGCAGGTTTTGCCGCTGCAGGTGTGGCGGTGTTTACCTCTTGTCTGCTTTGACGTAGTGTTTCTTCACATCCTTGAGGTAGCGTCCCAGCTGGTACTCCAGGGTGGACACCACACTGCTGTCCTTGTCCACCAGCTGGGCGGCCCGCGGCTGTGCTGTGAGCCAGTCCACCGTGGCGGACAGGTGCTCCTCTTGTACCTGCTGGACGGAATAAACATCATATACATCCCGCACCATAAAAGCTGAGGAAAACTCGATTTCATACACAACACTAAAATACAATGGAACCTTTTACTTTTAGCTCCTTCTTATGCACAGATTTACAAGTCAACATAGTACAGCATAGGATGATAACCTGCTCACCATTTGTTCAGTGAAGATGTGCAGGTCGCTGGGGGCTTCCTAAGAGAGTATAAGAACACACCAGTGACTTGACAAGCTCCAAACACATGAAACATGAAACTGGTGCTTCTCCATTAGCCTGTCTTCACCTTTTCTGTGAGGTTGTACACGACACGGGCCAGAGCCTCTGCTACGACCTTTGTGTTCCTGCTCAGCTTCTCAATGTCTACATGTGGCCTGGAACACACAACACACACACACACACAGTAAGGCCAGGGCCACAATTTGACGGGAAGAAAAAAAAACACTAGTGAACTACTGGGCACAGTGGCGTAAGAATACGTTGTCACGTGGCGAGCGAAGGCATGCTCAGTTTCCACCCTACTTACCGTTTTTCTTTTGGAGTTTTCATAGCCAAGTCATTCATAGCCTAGAATATTGAATATAATTATGACTTTACTACTGCGGTACTACACAGGTTACGTCGCCACTGTCTTAAACTGAGGACCCTCTGTACACATGTTCCACAATTAATTTCAAACACTTGTAAAACTATTTAAATAGCAGCTTTTACAGAAGCTCATAGCTGTGGTAAACTACTAATTTATACAAATAAATCCGCACACAAAATATGCAGTAGACAAGTAATATTCTGTTACATATTAGCAGATAACACATACAGCAAATGAAAGGTGTCTGCATAATGTTTTTTTTACTACATGTAAAAAAAAAAAAAAGCAGCCACATTACTTTTCCCCGATAGTGGCCTCTGCTCTAACAGATGCCATGCCTCAATTAATGGCCGTGTGCTTTGTTCACTGGATAAATCAGTGGCGTGCCTTAAATAGACTCCTCTCCTCATTTTACAAATGCACGATTATCTTTACTGAGACTGATCATGCCTAATCTTTACCACAACACACAATGCCAACAGAGCAGATATGACATCTGTAAAGCTATCCTTCAGTAAGTGACACAAGCCTACAACAAAGGAAAATACAAGGTGTGTCCGAAAGGTTCCAGGACTGGTTTCACAAACGATATGACGTTTGCAGGTGATGAATGGCACACAATAACCTAGTTTGAATGTACACGGACGTGGCCATCCATCTTTTAACACTTGAGACTATATGAGTCCCAGGATGCACATGTCTGCCAACAATGAGTCCCAGCCCTGGAACAATTGAGTCCCTGCAATTTATCACGCAGTACATATACAGGAATCCTCTATGGGTGGGGCTTCGCAGTGCCGCTATATTGCAGATTTTTATTAGGCTTTACACGATCAGCATTTCTGGGGCCGATCACAGATCCGATCACAAGATGGAGCAATGTGTCTATTTAAATGACCCGTTTCTTTACTGTATATACTTGTGTACTTAATTTCTCAAAAAAATATATTTACAATAAATGTATCTTTGTTCATCTATTTATGCCAGTGAGGCTTAGTGACGGACAGAACAAATGAATGGTCTTCTATTAGATGGCAGGAAGTACATACAATAATTAATGTATCCACTTTTTGTGACATTTTTGTTTGTTAATGTGCCGTGAAATTTTTCAATAGCAAAATATGTTCCTTGGTTCCATAAAGGTTGGAAATCACTGCTCTTGTCAGGTCATGTATACTAATCAGTCAGGTCAAACCAACATTACAACATGACAGAAATAATGGGTGCTAACTTACTGTAATTAAATGACTTTATTGTAATTCAATTACTTCACCCACACCAAAACTTTAGAGCATGATTTGACAGAACGGCGGCATATTTACGTACAACCGTTAGTGTTAGCAACATTATGTTTTGTTGCCTGCTTGCGAGCGGTATCGTATTAAAAGTACGGGAACATAACTCAAGCAAGCCTTAAATGAACGTCCACCGGTGACCACCAACACACATTTTCCCCCATTTTGTTCTTATAATACAGTCGCCGCGATCCACTCTTGTTGTCGTCGCCACGGTAACGAGTGTATCTGGTCGCATTTGAGTTGACAAGATAAAGCCCAATGATCGTAAAAAACGGGACGCGGTGGTATCAGAATACAAGATTTTATTGCAGTAGTCTGACATAGTGCAATCATGAAAGAGCAAATTTGTCTTGTAGTCTGATCCGGGCATTACGTGTTGTCTGTCCCACACCGCTGACATTTTTTATTATTATTTTTTTTTAAATAATTTTATTGGCCGTCAGATAGTTACAGTACTACGTCAAAAGACACACGAGAAGGTTACAAATAAACCAGATTTTGGATTCAAATATACTGTGCACGATGGCAACACGGATGTCTAAATCTCTTTTGCGTAGCCGATCAATGACGTCATTGATCGGATCGGCGAATTATGACATGAAAGCCGATCAGCATAAAATGCTAACTATCACAATAAACGATAGTATTGTTTTTTTTATGCCACTGATATAATGATATTATAGAGCATAATAATACAAGTCAATCCTTTTTAAGAACAATTCACTTTTAATTTTAAAGAACATTGGCATTGTAATGTAGAACAATAATAAAAGATCTTTGATAAAAAAATCTTTGATAAAAAATTGCACTGAAATATTAAACATTTGGCACATAGGTATAGAGTCATTAACCCATTAAAGAGGCCCAACATTTTTTTTAAAGCCTGCCAAATTTAAATGAATTAAAAAACATTTACTCAAAAGCATTTGTTCTTTGTCAAGTTTTTAAATCAAATGCCATACATTTTAATGTAGTTTGCCTTTATACTCGAGCGTAACCCACGCGTGCTGTTATGAAAGTGTGCTGCAGTTCTCCTCCAAGTCGGGGGTGTCGCTACGGCTGGTCTTGGCTAGGACACCACAGGGTGGAGTTTCCTCTGCATTTTTTTTTTTTGCCATTTCCAGTAGCCGTTTTTACTTTCCTTTCAGGAACAAGGAACAAAACAACAACAATGGCGACCGTGACAGAACAAATGGACCTAGATGACCAGATGATACGTTTAATTAGGCTGCAAAACCGATCGAGAAGGCGGCGACGTAGATGGTATGTAGAACCAAGGGGCACCCTGGTATGTCATCACAGCACGTGACTTAAACGGACCAATCACGAGAGATGATCTCCGCGGCGTTCGACGCGCAGCAACTATTTTTGTCGGGTGTGCGGCAAGCTACGCAGGGGTGCTGCGCGGGGCAATTCGTCAGTCACGTGATGTAATGCGGGCGTTGTCGGCCGCGGGAGTATAAAAGAGGCCTTGAGCACAGATGTTTTAACAATGTCGCCGCTCCAGCCCTTAACTCACTAGCTCGTTAGCTAGCAGGCTAGCGAATGTAAAAAACAGTTAACTTTCCCTTTGTCTCAGTTGTGTGCATCTACGGGGCAAACACTGTTCTGTCAGCGGCTTTGCTGAGTCGTGAGCGGCGTGGCAGGTGTTACCACAACAATGAAAATTTATCGAGTCCAGAAAAAACTCCCATGTCCATTGTATGGAACGATAACCCGCCATACTCTGCCTCTTATTGGCTAGCACCAAGACAGGATTTGTAATTTTGATTCGCTGTGTGGAAGCTCTTCACCAACACATACACACACGTAGGGCGGGTCTTAAACCATGCGTCTACGGATGCAGTATGAATATGCTTCATGCGTCCTTGCTAATTTTTGTGGGTCTCAGACACAGGATGCACATTAAACAAGATCCCTGCGTCGCCATGCAGCTCAAGATGGCACGCTCAGTTACCACCATACTTACTTTTATTGAGTTGACTGTTTTTTATTTTTGTCCTAGAAGTGTTTTTCATACAAATATTTATTGTAATTATGACTTTACTAATGCATTAGCGTAGGGTACTGATAGACTATGGAACGGAATACCCTACAGTATCTACAACCAGACCTGAAAAATGTGCAACATTAAAATTCAAGCCTTCAAACAATGCAAAGCACCTGTGGGAAGCTGAATAAGGGATTAAATCATGAAATGGTTTGTGAGGAGGAGGGTGGACAGCTACTGGAAAGGTGAGGACAAAAGTATTTCTATCACTCATCAGCTGACTGAAGTTCATAATTTTAGTCATGATGTATGTCAACACTCTGTTATCCTGAGGGAACAGAGACATGTAGCAAAACAGGCCTTGTGTAGTCGTGAACCCACCCAGCAGGGGGCTCTCCTGCTCCGTAGCGAGGGAAGGGGGACACTGACCGCACGTCCATGATGCTGGAGCGCTGGGCCAGGCGGTGCGAGGGCAGGTGCGAGAGCGTGAAGGCCGGCAGGCGGCGGATCCCGAAGCGCTCGTGCTCCCACGCCAGCATGTCGTCGGCCAGGTTGATTTTCTTGTGGACCATGGAGAACTTCATCCCTGGGTACTGGCTGGCCGCCACCTGGGAGGAGTGGCGGGTCACCAAATTATTAGGAACACCTCTCAGTCAGATGGAATGCACTTGTACACTACTAAAAAAAAATACATTAATAAACATACAGTGGGAGGTAAACATATGTGGACCCTTTGGAATTTCTTGACTATATGCATTAATTGATCATAAAATGTGGTTTGATCGTCATTTAAATCAGGGGTGGAGCTGTCAACTAATCACCACGTGGTGGTGTGTAGGCTCTGATGCCGGTCCTTCCTGGCAGGCCCAAACGTATTGTGAGGGTCTGTTATGAACGTCTGTCAGAATCCCCTGTCAGAAGGAGTTTCAACTCCCACCCCCGGCAGAACTTCACCCACATCCCAGGGGAGGCGGGGGACATTGAGTCAGAATGGACCATGTTCCGCCCCTCCATTGCTGAGGCGGCCGACCGGAGCTGTGGCCGTAAGGTAGTCGGTGCCTTTCGTGGCGGCAATCCTCCAATCCGTTGGTGGACACCAGCGGTGAAGGATTCAAGCTGAAGAAGGAGTCCTATCAGGCCTTTTTGGCCTGTGGGACTGCTGAGGCAGCTGATGGGTACCGGCTGGCCAAGCGGAATGCAGCTTTGGTGGTCGCTGAGGCAAAAACTCGGGACATGGGGGGTGTTTGGTGAGGCCATGGAGAACGATTTCCAGATGGCTTAGAGGAAATTCTGGTCCACCATGTGGCGTCTCAGGAGGGGAAACCAATGCACCATCAAAACTGTGTACAGTAAGGATGTACATAAGTGCCTCTGGATTAGTAAACTGGGGTGGTGGCCCCCTTTTTAAGAAGGGGAAGCGGAGGGTGTGTTCCAACTACAGGGGTAATCACACTCATCAGCCTCCCAGGTAAGGTCTCTTCAGGGGTGCTGGAGAGGAGGGTCCATCGGGAAGTCGAATCTAAGACTCAGGAGGAGCAGTGTGGTTGTCGTCCTGGGCGTGGAACAAGTGGACCAGCTCTACACTCTTGGCACAGTCCTCAAGGGTGCATGGGACTTTGCCCAACCAGTCTACAAGTGTTTTGTGGACTTGGAGACGACATTCGACAGTGTCCCTTAGGGAGTCCTGTGGGGGGTGGTTCGGGAGTATAGGGTACTGAACCCCGATACGGGCTGTTCTGTCCCTGTACGACCAGTGTCAGAGTTTTGTCCGCATTGCTGGCAATAAGTCGGACTTGTTTCCGGTAAGGGTTGGACTGCGCCAAAGCTGCCCTTTGTCACTGATTCTGTTCATAACTTTTATGGGCAGAATTTCAAGGCACAGCAGAGGCGTAGAGGGGGTCCGGTTTGGTGGCCTCAGTATTGCATCTTTGCTTTTTGCAAATTATGTGGTTCATCAAGCCGTGATCTCCAACTCTCACGTAAGCAGTTCGCAGCAGATTGTGAAGCGGCTGGGATGAGAATCAGCACCTCCAAATCTGAGACCATAGTCCTCAGTCGGAAAAGGGTGGAGTGCCATCTCCAGGTTGGGGATGAGATCCTGCCCCAAGTTGAGGAGTTCAAGTATCTTGCGGTCTTATTCACGAGTGAGGGAAGAATGGACGGGAGATCGACAGGCAGATCGGTGCAGTGTCTGCAGTGAAGAGGACTTTGTATCGGCCGAAAGGCGAAACTCTCAATTTACCAGTCGATCTACGTTCCTCCCCTCACCTATGGTCACGAGCAAGATCCTGGTTACAAGGGGCCGAAATTAGTTTCCTCCGCCGGGTGAGAAGCTCGGTCATCCGGGAGGGGCTCAGAGCACCTCCACATTGAGAGGAACCAGGTGAGGTGACTTGGGCATCTGATTAGGATGCCTCCTGGACACCTCCTTGGTGAGTTGTTCCAGGCACGTTCCACCGGGAGGAGATCCCGGGAATGACCCAGGACACGCTGGAGAGACTACGTCTCTCGGCTGGCCTGGGAACGCCTAGGGATCCCCCTGGAAGAGCTGGACGAAGTGGTTGGTGAGAGGGAAGTCTGGGCCTCCCTGGTAAAGCTACTGGCCCCGCGACCCGACCTCAGATAAGCGGAAGAATTTTTTTTTTTTAACCTTTCCCATCTTTATATGTCAACAATGTTTCTTCTTCTACAAGTCTTCTGAGCGAGGGATGGTACACATAAGGCAATGCTTTTTGACAAGAGTGTGCTTTCTAGTGGCTAGAGCAGCTTTTAGCCACACCTCCAATTTTGCCTCACTGATTTGAGTCCAGGTTGACTCACATCTGACTGTTAGCTCTGGGAGAATCCATAGGGTAGCGTTTCAGTTAGGTTTTTCCTCCCTGTCCTGTGAATGTTTACATCTTACTTTCAATAAAAATATGAAAATATAATTGCTTGTGTAGTATTAGTTTAAGCAGACTCTGTTTATTCTTGTGATTTAGATGATCAGACGACATTTTATGACCAATTTATGCATAAATTTAAGAAATTTCAAAGGGTTCACATCTTGAAATACATTTTCCTCCCACTGTATGTGAATGTGAAAGCACACACGTGTTTTTATAAAGGTGAGAGACATCTTACAGTCTCCAGCTCCTTGAGCAAAGCATACTGAGGCGTTCCCTCTTTGGGAGGTTTGGACACATGTAGGTGCAGAGCATCTCCATTTCCCAAAGTGTCAAGACACAACACGAAGGCCACGTTGTCCTGTAGAAGACTGGAATCTACAGAGAGAGGATAAAGGAGTATACATTTGCAGGTGGATCGGATGGAGATATAAGAGGATTAGAGAACAAAGCGTTGACAGAGATGTGTACCTGTGTGGTCCAGATTGTCTTCGAGCCAGCGTTTGGTGCCTTGGTAGTTGAACTTTCCTCCACCAGATACAAAGAACAGCAGGTTGTATCTGAACACACAAGAGCATTCTTCAATAGAACTCTTACAGAGGCAGAGGGTGGACAATAAATAAAATTGCCTAGTTGAACAAATAAACTGAGCATTAGTGATTTTGATTGGACAACAGACAGTGATGTGTTCCATTCAGACAAGAAAATAAGTGTCAAGAGTGTCACTTGGCAATGCTCTACAAATTGAGCTTGACCATCTGAAACAGGATTTTACAATACAGGTCAAATAATGCCTATAAGACTGTTCGCCAAAAGAGTAATGTTTCAAATTGAAATATATATAATTAAAATAGTAGTAGACAAAACGTTTAGTGTGTGTATACCCAATAAATACAGTATAATGTAGAAATAATTTATTATGAAGAAATAACAGGGTATGTTCACTGAGCAGTCAATCGGCAGACCGTCACTACAGCTCGGTTAACTTTCTCCCTCATTCTTTTTGTGTCATGCTAAAAACTGTTTGCAATACCACAGCGATTTAGCTGTGATATTTTTTTCTTTGCTGAGAATATCGGTGCAATTGGATGACCATTAGGCCCTTTCGCCCTAACATGTAGCCCTTCAGCGAGAAATGCATCCTGGAAGAGATATGAAGAGGGACGAGAGGCGGTGCTAAAATTAAGAGAAGCAAGAGAGAGGACTAAATGGAAAAGATGATTTATACCAGTCCTTCTGTATTTGTGTTACTCATCAACAGACAAACTACGGATGTTAGACCCCGATCTCACTGAAATGGAGACTAAATGGTGACCCGATTGCAACTCCAGCATGGTCTGACGTCAAGCCTTTTTGAGTGGTGGCCCTGTCAGGCCACTGTGAGTCAAGTCGCAGTGGCCCTGTCAGAATTTGTACTGGACCCGTATATTCATGATACGATACGTTAAGTTTTAGTGATTATTTTGTATTTGGCATCTTTACAGTGTATTATTTAAGCCCCTTTAAGAAATTATCAGTACAGTTGCATTAATGGCGATTACTCAGTACAAACCTCACTAAAATCAAGGCATTGCAATTACAAGAATAAATCTATTATAAAATGAATACAATATTTACTTAGCATTGACATTACATCAATGTTTTAGGTTGTGTCTTGATGTTGTGCACACTATGTATAACTAGGGGTGTTGCGATCAGTGTTCTATGCTGCCAATTCCGGTACCAATCAACCATGAGTGAGATCTGCGATCACTGCCAATATCTATGAAATAGATTAGCTGTAAACTTTTAAATGTATTTATGGTGAGTGCTATTGGCTACTCTGGTTTCCTCCCACATCTAAAAAACATGCGTGGTAGGTTGATTGAAGGCTCTAAATTGTCCGTAGGTATGAATGCGAGTGCGACCGGTTATTTGTTTCTATGTACCCTGCGATTGGTTGGCAAACAGTTCAGGGTGTACCCCGCCTCTCGCCCAGAGTCAGTGGAGATAGGATCCAGCACGCCCGCAACCCTAGTGAGAATAAGCGGCATGGAACATGAATGAATGAATGAATGAGTGCTATTGGCTATTTGATCTAACATGTTTGTTTGGGTTTGCGTCATAGCTGTTGCGCGCCTGGGCAGTGTGAAGGAGGGAGGAGACGCTACACAAGGGATGAGCGATTATGGAAACAATAATAATCACGACCATTTTGATTGATATTGAAATCATGATTAATAAACACAATTACTCATTTATTTCAAAAATCTTTATTTATTCAACTATCAAAACTGAACTTTAAATATAACTTAAAAGAACAACCAGAATATAAATTCGTAAAAAGATAAATAATATGTCAAAATAATTCAAATTAAAAAAAATAATAATTTGAAAACATTTAATAAAAAAACATACATTTATGGCTAAAAACGTGCCAATGCTTTTAGCCATGACTGTATTGTCTATTCTCGTTGTCTGAAAATAATCCTCTCATTATTCTGGCATTTAGCAAAGAGAAATAATTTTGGTAACCCTAATTGACCTAAAAAAGGAAAAGTTGAGTCTGATTTCATGTCAAAGTCAGGAAAAAACATGTCTTTTTATGCAATCCATGACTTTAGCTGCTGTTCCTCTTGCATGTGCATAGGCCTCATAGGAGCAAACATTTTGAAAAGTTCTAAGTTTAAAAAAGACTGCTGGATAGCGCAGGTGTACCTAATGAAGCGTCCTCTGAGTGTATTTCATCTGCTTTAGTGTGTGCTCACCCAGCATGTGTCCTCTTGTAGGTGTAGAGTTTGGAGAAGAGACGGGCCAGCTCCAGTAACATAGACACTCCGCTTGCATTTGAATCGGCGCCATACGACAGCCACTGCACACAGTACAAATGGATGTGTTAGAGTAATATCCTTTTGCAATATTACATGTTTCCAAAATGGTAGACATACCGGAGCTACTCCAAAGGAGTCGTAATGAGCCACCACCACGATTGTGGGTGGGTCCTCTCCACCGACACCAGTCAGGCGGCCCTGATGAATAACAACACATGTATTAATTGGTGACCTTTAAGAAACAAGGCAGACTAGTATCAGTTCACTCACTCACCTCCAGACTGGTGATGGCCCAGTCACTCATTGCTTTGCTCTGAGCACCACTAGTGACCATTTGGAAGCCATTGGCAGTGGCGGTATGCAGCAATACTACAGAATAACAACTAAAAGTTAAAGGACTTCGAGAGTGTTATGTTTATGATTACAAGCTAAGTCTAGCTGCTGGAATGAGTGTTTGTATTCTGTCAATGCAAACATTTTCAAGGGCGATGCAGAATGAAAAACCTCGACTCTATGGGTTTTCACCTTCAGCTGCCGATAAGGCTCCCTGGGAGGAGGAGGACGTGAGGGTTTGGGTGTAAATGGACAGCAGTTCGTCATCCTCCATGGCAAAGTAGACCGGGACGATGGTCTCTGTGGATAACATCTCCGGCTCCAGCTCCATGAATTGCTACAAAAAACACAGTTTCAAAAGAGATCAAGATTGGCAAAACATTTTTCCATAGGATTACTCGAAAAAACTAATTTTGCTTTCAAGAGAGACTAATGTAATGGACAGCGAGATCTTAAGTAGTCACAACAAATGCAACATTCTCAAATGTGATTATCTGGAATGACCAAAGACAGTACCAAGTAATATTCTTTGTCAAATGCTTCAGAGTGAGAAAAAGCCTCAAAACAGAGTGGTCATACTGTATCATAAAAGCACTTGATGAGGATCTGCTGTGAAAAGCTCTTTAGCACCACCATCACAGGCAAACACCAAAGGCATGAAAAATGTGACAAAAAATAAAAAACATTGTAGGGGGGATTCCCCGGGCTCCCACAGAAAATGTTTTGGACATTAACATAAATTAAGCAATCTGGAAGAGTACAATAAGGCAAAATAAACACATTTACGCCGCTCAAGTACATGTTAATGTACCAATTTAGGATTCAAATTAAATTTGCCTCATTGCTTTTTTGTTTTGGCCTCCAACTTGAGCCAGGCCCATCTCCATCTGCACCTGATGCCAGCTTCACGCTGTGCCACATGAATAGCAACCTCCTCTTTAAGCACTCTCATTCTGGAAAAGAATTGACTACAATCATTGTCTGTTTCACTTCATTTTTCACTTTTACCAACTCCAATGGCTAATCCAAAATGCATCCTCCAGGAAAATATTAAGTACAATATTTTTCCATTTTTATTGGCCATTGCTAAATTTGAAGTTAGTTCATTCTGTGTTGTGACATAATCCCTAACGTCGCTCTGTCGTTTAATACATTTAACTTTAACATCCGTAAACTAATTAGATAAATGTAGGCACGTTTCCTAATTAATAAAAGATGGACTAGCAGATGTCGCCTAAGTTACGTGTGCTTTGCTGTTCCACTGGGATCACAACCAAGGCTACGACCCGCAGCACTTCAACGCAAAAATACAAAAGACCAGTGCAAAAATGTTGCTTAAACATAATAGCAGCAATAAATTATGTCCGCTCCAGAGGTGGGTAGAGTAGCCAAATATTGTACTCAAGTAAGAATACTGTTACTTGACAATAATGTGACTCAAATAAAAGTAAAAAGTAGTCATCCAAAATATTACTTGTGTAAGAGTAAATAGTACACAGTGAAATTATTACTCAAGTACTGAGTAAATAGTGAGTAACTTCAGATTTTTTAACCACAGCATGAACATAAATATTTTTTTTTTTTAAATTACAAAATAAAATGCAAATTCAGCAAATTCTGATGTTGCTGTGTGTGGGCGTGTGTGTATGCACAGTCAAAACACCTGCAATTTACTGCACGGTGGTTTCTCAAGTTATAAGTGAGCTGAAATATTCACGTTTAGGCAGACAGTGCCAGACAAATACTACAATACATGAAAGCTGTTGTTTTTGTTCATCTAAATGTAAACACGACGAGTTGCGCACCGTTGCCTTCATGGTAACAACGACCTTCCCAAGCCCAATAGAAGATGATGTGTGAGGTCATGTGACTTTCTTGTGTCGTTTGATTGGTGAGCAAACAGCGCCGATGCGGAAGTCTAAGTCGTAGTCTCGCTCACGAAATAGTTGATAAATAAGCAATAATTGATCAATAAAAGGAGAGACCGACATTCAGATCATTGTAATGGACTAAAAGTACCGTTAACAGCGGAAGCGGCGGAAGTGTTTTTTTCTGGTCTCGTCAACTCCTGTGATTTATCCAAAGCCGGTCCCGAGCGCACAGGCGGAACCTCAGGCCGATGCGCCAGCATATTGGACCGCCGCTGAGTAATATTCACAATTACATCTGTGTGTGGATGGCGGATGTGTGGAAATGGCCTATTCTCAGTTCAAAACGACGAATTTCGCCGAAAGGCGACTGTTTGAATGTATGCCATCTAAAAGCCAACCAGGATAAGCGTGCGCTTGAGTTCATAGCCCCTTTTTCAGAATTTTGGACATTCTGTATAAATGTCGACGATACCAAATGTGGGCACAAAGTCGACATCTATTTTCCCCTACGGAAGCAATACCAGATTAGACTGTAAGCAAAGTGGGATGACGACTGTGTGCTGAAAGTGAAAAGTTTATATGTCACACAAAAAACTGGTGCTGACCTTGTCACACATCTTGGGCTGGATTACGACTAAGTGGTACAATTCCGATATGAAAAAAAGCATTGGGAATTAGATATCCTTAGATTAGAATAAGGCCTTTTCCATATGTGGAAAAAAATCTGTTATTGTTGCATTTTTTTTCGCAGTGTAATCACAGCCATATCGGATATGTGTCACTTGAACTGTATATGTAAATAGTCAAAAAAAGAATAGACACAGGTAATAAATTGGAATTGGCCCTTTGGACCTGCAGTGTAAATACAGCTCAATTATCTAATTGCTGGACACTGTGTCACTGTGTGAAAGTGACATCGTTGTGGAAATATCCTCCTTCGCTGGGTTCCATTTACAGGTAAGCGACACAGGAGGATCAATTCCAGAACATAAAGGACCTTTGTGTAAAAGATGCTGTTGATTGAAGCTGAAGAGTGAAGTTATGGGGGGGGGAAAAATGCAGCATATTTGCAAAACTGCTACCAACTGGGAGGTCAAAAGAAAAAACGCACGTGAAAACAACAGATTATAGCAAACAGGGTCTAGTTTGCAATCTGCCTCATTTTTACTACAATTTACTGCAATGCTATTTTAAGAAAGTCTCTTTTTCTTAATGTGACACAATGTGCACAAGTGAATACCTGCACTATGTCCTGGGGCATAGTGGACATATTTTGGGGGAGGATGATGACCACAGCCCCCGCCGATTGGCGCAAGGCTTTCTGATACTTGTCATAGGAGAAGTCCACCAGCCGCATGATGACACAGCGGCGACTTAGCACCTCCGCCTCCACAGTACGAGCTTCGGTGTTCAGGATGGCATTTCTGGTACCTGAGGAAAACCACAAACAAGTTTAGCTAAGTTCCATCTTTGATGAATAAAGACCATGTATGAAATAAAAACAGCAGCTTGAAGACACAAGTTGTTAACATGTCTACTTTATAGTTCTGAGGGTCTGGGTTCAAATCTCAGCTTTCCTGCTTTCCTGTGTGGACTTTGTATGTTCTACCGGTCTTGTGTGGGTTTTCTACAGATACTGTGACTACCTTCCACGTTGACATAATTGAAAACTCTTAATCGTCCATTGAGTGTGAATTTGTCGATATGAGCCAGCCCAGGTCGGGTACAGTCCAAGGGGTATTCCACCATGCATCCAAAGTCAGCCGACCCTAAAAAGAACTGGTTCCACGTACTCATTCATCCATGCTCTATAGCGCTTCTCCTCTGAGTCATGGCTGGGTGAGCTGGAGCCTATCCCAGCTGACTTTGGGCGAGAGGTCTGGTAGAGAATGTGCTAAAGGTGCCATATTTTACCAAACCAACTTTTTCTTGTATTTGGGATATAATATTGTCTCTATGGTCCCTCAGTAAACGTGAAATATAAATTAAAATCGTCCACGCATTCCTGAGGCCCAGAGAAATTGACACCTTTCTACTAAATCCATGTTAGAGACTCACTTTATGAAGGCTTAAATAGCCAAACTATTGGACCTGTGAATTTCAGTATTTTTACTTAGAGTTGAGTATTTCCGGCTCATACGCACTAACCATGCTTTCGTATTCCTGGTTACTTTGCTCTCAGTCACATGAAGTTCAAGGCAGGTGAGTATTCTAAAGAAAGCATGAAAGCATGGAACATGGGTTTACCTGGCATGACCCACGCGAGCCTGGGGAGAACATGCAAACACAGGAAACACAGGAAAGCGAGAGCCGAGATTCAAACTCTGAACCTCACAACTGTCAGGCAGACGTGCCAACCACTAGTTACTATGTTACCAGCTCTATCAACATCAGGGTTCGTGTGCCCGTCTGCCCCCTTGCCAATGGCTAATTGAAAAAGGATGTAGCGAAGCCAATACTGCCCACGCTGGCGAATCAAAATCGAATATAGGTGAAGACAAGGTTTAATCACATAAACACACGTGATGTTGTGGCTAACTACACGCAAGTGTGGCTAGGAGATGTTTATATTGTTTAGCCACATTGGCTAAGAGGTTTCATGACCCAATGCCAACCGTGATCAACATAAATAATGAAGAAGCTTCATATATTAATTACATTGTTCGGGTATGTGGACAAACTAAAACTAATGGATAGATAAAAGGCAGATTCTGTCGAATGAAGTCATTGAACAATATAAGTTTGTTTAAACGTTGCCAGACTCTCCACGCAACGTTGTCACTCAACCAGATCGTAAATCGCGCTTTATACTAGAAATTACATTTGTTGTGATTATTACAACAATGCTCTTGCTTAAACAGTTTACCAACTTCCCCTACTAGCAACGCGAGCTACATTAGCCACTAGCTAACCCACAACATGCCATCATTTCAAAGCTAAATTGAGACGACACCTAACCTTAACGAAGGGCTACATTCAGCTCCAAGTCGGTGTACGTCTCGTGTCGAAAAAACATGCAACTCCAGCGGCCTAAATGAGTATAAAGGCAGATTGTGGGATTTACCGTAGGGCTGTCCCTGCAGGTCGTACTGCTGCATGCGATACACAGTGAACTCATGTGCTGCTTCGGCCGGGAGCGGTGACACCAGGATGAGCACCGCCGGGATAAAGACGATGAAGGTGAGGGGAAAGGAAGATTTGAACATATTATCGAACACTTCACTCGCCTCCTCGAACATTTTGGCCACTGCAATCGGTTGACAGATGGGAATGAAATATTGTCGTCCCCCGTCCTGCTTGTTGTCTGACAGCTCTGACTTTGAACATTTTCATCAGGCAAAGAGCATTCACTATTTAGGGCCACAAATTGAAAATGAATCGCATGTTGTACCTATTAAAATATAAGATACACAAATCCCAATTTTTACAAGATTTTTTTTAAATGTAAAAAAAATAAAAAAATAAATAAAAATAAACAATTGGAAAAAATAGGTCCTTCAGGCATAATCCAGGACAACCTCAACCGTCCACGCTATGACCACGTGTTTGCCACTTGGGGGCGCTACTGCACAATAAAAGCGACAAAGGGATGAACGATACTAGTACCTTCACTTACGAGTTTAATTGGTTCCATGACCATGCTTGTAAGTAAATTTACGTCAATTTTTTTTTGCATGCTAAATACATACCAGGTGTTTTTAATTCAACATTTTATATTCACTATCACTACAATACTTTCTTTGTTCTAGTTGTATGGCTACAGCGGTGGCAAATTGGAATATAGTTTTATTTATTATTTAGTACTTGCTAAGGAAATGCTGTAACAAGGAAACTTCCACATCTGTACAGCTATATTCTGACTGATGTTGCCAGTTTGGCCTGGTGGTGCATTGAATGTCAGATATAATTCATCTGTAAACAAATAATGCTTTTTTTTATTCCCTGCAAAATAAAACAAATTGACAGACTGCCTCCTGGCCTCAAAGGCACAGATGTCAGTTTATCCAATCAAATGCAATCACTTCATGCCAAATGTAGGGGGAAAAGTAGAAATGGTCTCTCCCCGCCTTGTGGTGCACAGAGTGCAGACAATCTGGCATGATCTTGATCACTGTTCATGGGAACAGCAAAGCGAATTTGTTCGTGACCTGACAAGACCTTCCCATGTTTTATAGCCTAGTAAGAAAGTCATAAAAGTCAAAAGCCCGAGTCCGGTTGGGAAGAGTTGAAATCACATTTTCTCCTTCTCCATTGCTCTGTCTGTCCTCAGGCTGCTCTACTAAGTGGGAGATAAATGCTGATATCATGTCCTTCCATCCCACTTAATAGAGCTTGGCGTCATGGTTTCCTGTTGTATGAGTAATCCATGCAGATTGATGAGAGGAGAGGCGGAAAACAAAGCACAAAACCAATTTGGGGGGCACATTGAAACCTTCAATTGTAGCAATTCCACACAATTGAGAAATCGTCTGAGCTGATCAATCACATTCCAGAATAAAGACAGAAAAACCCCAAAAAACTGAAGGACAGAAAATATCACTACTACTACTACTGATCTAGAAATAATTTTAAATTTACATACATTTCTGCATCCATCTGGAAATCTTAACAACTTCAAGTAACTATTCAGAAAGAGGGTACAGTTATCCCCCTGCCTTGTAAATGTAAACATAAAAACACAAGTTGTGGCAGTGCATGGAAAAAAACATGAGCGTGTTCCACTACACTAACTAACCCCTTTTGAAATGAAGCTGTTTAACATTTTGCAGTATTCAGTGTCTTAAAATATTTCTCCAGGAGGTATTAATTTTAATTTAATTTTAACTGTATTCTTCACAGTGCAGAGGTGGCCCAGCGTTTTAAGTAGACTTACTTTGCTCCTGAAACTTGAGCTCTTTT
This sequence comes from Phyllopteryx taeniolatus, assembly GCF_024500385.1. Lineage (NCBI taxonomy): Eukaryota > Metazoa > Chordata > Actinopteri > Syngnathiformes > Syngnathidae > Phyllopteryx > Phyllopteryx taeniolatus. The sequence goes on along the minus strand of NC_084508.1, from coordinate 24,467,932 downwards.
AACTGTCACAAGTGCATCAATATCAGGTGTCAAATCCTGAGTAGAAGCCAATTTCAGAATGTCATTTAAGTGGTCGTTAGTGTGGCCTCAGGTGGACAAAATTAGCAGTTACTGTTATTGAAAAATTGCAGTTAATATGTTCTCTATCCCCACGGGGAGGATTGGACCCCCTGTCAGGCCGGTTTTGGCCCGCGGGCCATACATTTGACACCACTGAAATAAAATAAAGCTAAATTAAAGGAAAAGTACTCACCCTTGTGAAGACATCTGACATAATGGAGATGTAGTGGGAACGCTTTTGCAATTGTATTGTGTATCATCACACTATTTGTCGTTGCAATCACTCAAAAGCAAAACCATGATGATGTTAATCAATTTTGGATGCACCGATAGTGTACGTCTGTCTGTACACCTTTTCATCCCAATTGGGTCATCAGGTATTGGTACTCTGTATTGGCGAGTACTCAAACTCAGTATGAAAAAGTGGTATCGGTGCATCCCTAATGAGATGCAAACTGAGGTGAAGTCTCACATGGTTCTCTGAAGTCTCTAAACTGTCCATAGGTGAAAATGTGAGTGTGAATGCTCGTTTGTCTCTACGTGCCTTACGATTGACTCGTAGCTCGCCTCTCATCCCACGGTTGGCTGGGTCAGGCTCCAGCTCACCTGCAACCCCATTAAGGACACACACAGTAGAAAATGGATGGTTGGAGGGATTTTGGGAGATTCCTTTGTCACAGGAGGAATACCATGCGGAGTCGTGGCTATTGGTGCACACCACAGTAAAACACAATGCCCGAGCTGTTTAATGTGCTCCTCGTTTCTTTCCAACAAAGAAACTGGTGCAGCCATTGCTCCTGACCCCCGGAACACAGAAACACATCCCCTGTGTGACCACACAAAAGGTTCAGTCAGTGTGTGCGTGGGTAAATGCTGGGGCTCAACAAGAGATTAGCAAACTAGTGCCTAGTGGTAAGCAATTTTTTTTCAGTAGCATTCCTCTTTAAGTACCCCACTTCTTTTTTGTTTTAAATTACCCCTTAGATTCTTGAAGGATGTTGTCATTTTATTACTGCTGTGGCAGGTTGCTAAAACACCACTTCATGTCACGCAATACTGAAGATGTAATGCAAGAAGCACATCCCAAAAAATGCATTGTAGGTTCATTGAAGACGAAATTGTCCGTACCTGTGAATGTGATAAACAAAAAACATTATTCATAGTTGATAGGTGGATTTATAGAAACCTTCTACTCACTAAAGTATCAAACTGGAGTTGAGAAACACTGATTAGCGTATCATTTATACTAAAATGCTCATTAACCTCCCAGGAAATGTTGCCAGTCAGGATAAATATAATTACTTTGGGTGTTATTCTGTATAGTAATACAAATATTAAACAAATCACATACACATAAGTAATGTGTCATATTTTTGAGCGCAGATGATGATGATGATGATGATGATTATTATTATTAATTTATCGAGTAGCTGTGCTGGCTTGAACTGAAATATAATCAAAGGACGGTAGGTGGTGGTACATTGTAAAGCCAATCGTCAACATGAGGAGGGTGGGGGTGGGGTAATATTCTCAAGGACAAATCCAAATCAAATCAATACACCCAAAAATTTCTTCTTAATATATATAAATATAGGCGGCACGGTGAACGACTGGTTAGAGTGTCTGCCTCACAGTTCTGAGGACAGGGGTTCAATCCCCGGCCCCGCCTGTGTGGAGTTTGCATGTTCTCCCCGTGCCTGCGTGGGTTTTCTCCGGGCACTGCGGTTTCCTCCCACATCCCAAAAACATGCATGGTAGGTTAATTGAAGACTCTAAAATTGCTCCGTAGGTGTGAACGTGAGTGCGAATGGTTGTTTGTTTGTATGTGCCCTGCGATTGGCTGGCAACCAGTTCAGGGTGTGCCCCGCCTCCTGCCCGATGATAGCTGGGATAGGCTCCAGCGCTCCCGCGACCCTTGTGGGGATAAGCGGCTCAGACAATGGATGGATGATGGATATATATATATATATATACACACACACACACACACACACATTATATTGCCAAAGGTATTCGCTCACCTGCCTTGACTCACGTATGATTTTAAGTGATATCCCATTCTAAATCCATAATGCAAATCCCTTTGCAGCTGTAACAGCTTCAACTCTTGTGGGACGGCTTTCAAAAAGTTTTAGGGGTGAGTTCATGGGAATTTTTGCCTGTTCTTCCAGGAGAATATTTGTGAGATCACACACTGATGTTGGACGAGAAGGCCTGTCCACTTGAAATCAACCCAAAGGTGTTCTATCGGCTATCTATAGGCAGGACTCTGTGCAGGCCAGTCAAGTTCATCCATACCCAATTCTCTCATTCATGTCTTTATGGACCTTGCTTTGTGCACTGGTGCACAGATATGTTGGAAGAGGAAAGTGTAATTCCCAAACTGTTTGACTGTCCAAAATCTCTTGGCATGCCAAAGCATTCAGAGTTCCTTTCACTGGAGCTCAGGGGCTAATATTTTAGACATTTCCAACTTTGTGAGAACAGTTTGGAGATGGCCCCTTCCTGTGCACAAATCAAGGTTAGTAAAGACATGGATGAGAGAGTTTGATGTGGATGAACTTGACTGGCCTGCACGAGCCTGACTTCAACCCTATAGAACACTTTGGGATGAAATAGAGCAGAGACTGAGAGCCAGTCCTTTTCGTCCAACATCAGTGAGTAACCTCACAAATGCGCTTCTGGAAAATCTTTAAGAAATTACCATAAACACACCCCTAAACTTTGTGGAAAGCTTTTCTAGAAGAGTTTGAGATGTTATAATTGCAGAGGGTGGACCGATGTCATATTAAACCCAATGGATTAAGACTGGGATGTCATTTTAATTCATATCTGAGTCAAGGCAGTTGAGCGAATAGTTTTGGCAAAATATTATATATTTCTCTTGTATGGTAGTGGTTGCTTAAAAACAAAAAAGGCATACCACACCACAATACATTTTGAGGGTTAAAATTTAAACCAACCTTTTCAGTGAGTGCCCTATAGAAGGTTTAAAGCCAGTTCCGTCCGTTCCATCATCTCGTTGATCTCCATTTTGTGTCACACGAGGGAGTTGACATTTAACCACACACATGCGCATACCCACGCACGCACACACACACACACACACACACACACATACACACACAATCAATCAAAACGACTGATCCATGGATGAAGAGAACCTGTGCCTACCTGTCTCTCTGTGTTTAATTGATTTATCATCTTTAATGGAAAGATCACATTTTTCCTGAATTGATGTGATTTCCGTACACAAGCTAATAATGATGGATGTTGTTTTTCTGGTGAAACGATGACTGCTTTTCACTTGTACAAATCCCTCCTCATCTTTTTACAATGATATGTATCCAGGGGCCTACTAGTGGGTCCGCTTTACATAAAGAAGTCCTTTGATTTAGGGATTCATTACAGTATTACGAGTGGAAATAAGACAATGAGAAGAAGAGAATATAGTTTATGACAGGCCAAAAGGCTATCTGGTTGCGCGGGACAACAGTCAGATAATGGATGGCGAGGCCTCTTGGAGTCAGTCCTTCCATTAAGCTTTGTTAATATGCTCAGAGGAAGTTGGCGTGCCTCATCTGCCTTCATATTTACTTCCACAGATACTCCCTCATTATAGCCACTGCTTTTCCACATCTCTCGCTCTCTCCCTCGCCCCTATTTTCTTGTCTTAACTGCTTTTACATTTCAAATTAGCTCTCCCCACTGGAAGTATTCATTTCTCAAATCTCTTAATTTCATTACACAAGTTGGAGTACATAGTGTATAGTCTTGGATAACCATGGCAGGAGGGTTTGTGCAAGGCCAGCCGAGTGGGAACTTGTGAAAGAGGTGCACACGTAATGATTGACTGTCAGGCGTGTGTTATGAACTGTACATTTAGTGGGTGGAACATAGAGAAAATTCATGAATGGGGACATATAGGTGTGTGTTGACAGTACATATGAAGCAATGGCATGACAGGAAGATAAAGGCGAGGTTGAGGTGAGGCAGTTTCTTCTCATGTTGATTTGCAATGAACAGTACCATATGGAGGCAGCAGAACAAGAAATGCAATATCTGAACAAAGGTAATGGGCAGAGGTAGGCAGAGTAGCCAAAAGATGCAGTCAAGTAAGAGTGATTTTACTTTAGAATAATATGACTCAAGTAAAAGTGAAACGTAGTCTTCCAAATAATATTCACTAAATAAAACTACTACTACTTCTGATTTATTTATTTTGAAATCAGAGAATGAATGTCAAATAGACAAAAATATTGAATGAGAATGTGCACATTCAAATATTGCCCAACAATATCCCTTTAACTAAAACAATCATAATTCTTCAAATTCAATCTTTATAAAATCACATAAATTAAGGCAAATTCAGCTTCAAGAAATGGTCTTAAAATAACTTTCTTTGTTTCCGCTCTTGAGTTTGAAGAGGAGTTCTTGTAGGCTGAAATGTCAACATCTTTAGCTGAACACATTCATGAAAAAACACTCCAAGCCTATAAAGAGAATTTCAGTGCAATTGAAGTGTAAAATAAAATGGATGGATGGATGGATGCATTATACTGCCCCCAGGTGGCCAAGACACACACACACACACACACACACACCAGAAGGAGCAGCACAATGTCCATTGAGTTCAAACCAAAAAAAAGTGGCAAAAACATTAATTTCTTTACATTCTGCCATGTCATTATTGTATATTCTTATAAAGTACAATATTTTAGATTACTAGTTTCCTTATTAAAAACACATTACCAACATTTAAAAAAATAATAATTAAATTTTATTATTACAATTTTTTTGGGGGGAGGCCGGAACAGATTAATGGCATTTCCATTTGTTTTAGTGGGAAACAATGATTTGAGATATGAATTACGAGCATGGTCACGGAATGAATGGACACATATCTCAAGGCACCACTGTATACGCCAAATAATAATCCATATGTTGATATTCTCTTCGACCTGAGTGTGAGTTCACTAAATGGATGAAACAGAAGCATCATATACTGCAGTGACATCTTGCTCCTGACAGCATAAGCATAACATATGATTGTTTAAAAATGAAAGTCTTTGTGGTGGCTTGTTGAAGAAGGTTCCACATTCCTCCGTAAGTGATGCTTGAACGTTATGACCGCAGCCTCTGAGCTCTGCTTCAGCTTTGCCTTATCCAGTGCATGGACGAGCCTTCGGATTCTGTAAATTTGTTATCCCCCCTGACAGTGGCCATCTATGCTCCCTTTGACCTTCTCACTCATACTAGCCCTCTCGCTCGCTTTCCCTCACTCTCTTTCCTTCCCCTCTGGCTGAATAAAGACAACACATTGCAGCAGGTTACAAGAATGCAGTGTGGGCTGCAGCGAGTAATGTAATGAAGTTGGCTTCATAGAAATGCAAGGCAATTAAAACTCCTACGATGCTTCCCTCCTGCCCGGCGGCGGGCAGATGGACTGGGGTGGGGGCTCGGAGGGGGAGAGAAAAATGGGAGCTGGATAGAGAGAATGGAAGCGTTTGTTGAGGAGTTGGACGTAGGAAGTGTGCTGAGTGTGATTGAGCTTATTTGTCATGGGGGCCCCGCCATGTCCCGAGGTCAGGCGGGGCCGACGGGAGCACTGTTCCGCCATCGCTCACCCTCCCGCTGTTTGTTTTTGCTTGTTTGCAGCCTTGATTGGCTTGATTGCTCACTGATTGCCTGCCAATCTTTGGTTAGTTCACATGCCTGCAAATTATGATGGGGGCTTAATGTATTTGGGAGCTTAATGTGAGGATGTGTGCCATCACTTCTTTTTGGCGTGTGCTATTCTGAGCTTCACACGTGCTTCTTGGGAGTTTTTTGACAAGCACTTCCATCTGTTTTCAGTCATTAGGCTGAGCTAAGCTAACTAGCTACGGGCTGTTGCCGCATTCACGAATGTGTACAATGCCCTCAGTACAAGAGCCGTGTCAACAATTCTGCCTTTTTACTGTACACTGTACTGTTCTTTCTTTCTTTGACGAGCGACAGTAATTTAATAAATGAAAGCTTCCAATTATATTTTATATTTACTTTTAATGTTCTAGGCACGGTGGCCACCTGGTTGGCACATCTGCCTCCCAGTTCATATCCGGCCCCGCCTGTGTGGAGTTTGCATGTTCTCCCCGTGCCTGCGTAGGTTTTCTCCGGGTACTCTGTTTTCCTCCCGCACCCTCCCCAAAAACATGCATGGTAGGTTAATTGAAAACTCTAAATTGCCTGTAGTTGTGAATGTGAGTGCACTTTCAGTTCTGAAATATCAATCTCTCTGATCAAACGCCAGATATTGCAATGATGTCATGGGATTGCCTTGAATCACTCACAGTGGAACCTCTAAAGTTGAATGCCCCTGAAATTGTAGAACCTTGAATTTGATCACATTTATGGCAAAAAGAAAAAATAAATACACCTCTTAAGTCACACAAATATATGCAATACCATTCTAACAGTGGTTAACTTGACTGTTAGGAATGTTAAAATGAAATAAAAAAAACATTACACAGTTTTACAATGGCAAGTTTGAATGGAATGGATTATTTCTGTTTCCATTATTTCCTATGGGGAAAAGGGAATTACCGGTACAAAGCCAAACAAATCAGTTTGTGTCCAAAAATGGATTGTGTTCAATCGTAGAAGTTCCACTGAGCGTCCAATCCGATTGCTCCAATGTCATAGCTATGCTCCTCACTTACCGTTTATTTGCATTCTATCTGGGGATAGCTATGATACTCTGTAATGTGTCCTACAGCGTGATAGTCTTCGATTGATTTCTTTCATTTCAGTGACATCCTCACTCAGCATTCATTCCCTAAAAGCGCTTAGTTTAACAATATTAGGTTGATTATTGTGGTTGTAGTTTGCAGTGATGTAGAATTCTTTAACCCTTTTAAAACGACGTGAATCACTGGTGACACTGCGGCGCATGTGCATTTCAAATTACCGTAACTCCTCGCTACTTCGTGCAATTTTAATCCTTCCAACTGCCCCTGAAAGCTGTGAAACTAATAAATATATCTATTATTATGGTGCTAAAAGGGTTAAGGCACTTTTCATTAAGTTCCTTTAGACTGTGCAGGCATACCTAATAAAATGTCTTGTGGGCTTACCAGTATGTGTTATCCAGCAGTGCATGCAAATCAAATCTGCTAGGGTACCCATAATATAAAACAATTCAATCATACAACGGTGTTTGAATGACAGCCATTCGTTCGCTCCGTGTTCCCTGTGAAAAAACAGCCAGACAGTTCCACAAGAAAATGCATTCATATTATTTGGTGAGAAAACAAGATAAACAAAATAAGATGGATGCAGGAAAGTTCCATTTTGCAAAGCCAGTCCAATGATGATGCTGATGATGCTGAGCAGAGCGCTGCAGGCTGGTGGAGGTGTCTGCAATCCATCCCGCCTGGTGGAAGTTTATTATGGGAGGCAGCAGCCTTATAGAACTGCCTCAGTTATTTTCTATCATTCCCTCTTGTTATGAATATAAATATTGGCCAGATGTATGAGAAGGTGGAGGGAGAAGAGGTTATGATGGGTCCAACCTTCAGGAAGTCATCTGGAGGGCAGCAATGCATTCGCTCCGCTTCTGTTTCCTCACCACATCTGGCTCACGTCAGTGCTGACCTACACCCTATAGATGTTGCTGCCTCACACCACATCAGAGCGGGATGTTAACTCCATCTTGTGTTGGTGACCATGGCACCCTTAATGCTGGAAGGTACATACAGGTTTTGCAGCAACATATGCTGCCATCCAAGCAACCTCTTTTCAGGGACATCACTGCTTATTTCAGCAAGACAATGCCAAGAAACATTCTGCACGTGTCCACATACAAGTGTGTGGTTTGGAAGGAAAAGCGTGCAAGTACTAGACTGGCCTGCCAGCAGTCCAGACCTGTCTCCCATTGAAAACGTGTGGCGCATTATGAAGCGCAAAATACGGCGAGACACCCCGGACTGTTGTTCAACTGAAGTTGTGCATCAAACAAGAATGAGAAAGAATTCCACCTACAAAGCTTCAACAATTAGGGCCCTCAGTTCCCAAATGCGTATTGAGTATTGTTAAAAGGAACAGTGATGCTACACACTGGTAAACATGCCCCTGTCCCAGCTTTTTGGGAATGTGTTGCTGACATCAAATTGAAAATGAGTGAATATTTGCAACAAAAAAAAACAAATTGTATCAGTTTGAACATTAAATATATTGTCTTTGTATTCAATTAAAAATAGGTTGAAAAGGATTTGCAAATCATTGTATTGTGTTTTTATTTACATTTTACAACTACAACTACATTGGAATTGGGGTTTGTTGTCACTCACAGACACATTTCTTTTTAAAATGGACTGATTACCAGGCGACATGGTGCTTAAGTGGTTACCAGATCTGCCTCACAGTTCTGATGTTGTGGGTTCAATTCAGGGTTTGACATTCCTGGGTGGAGTTTGCATGTTCTTCTCATGCTTGTGGGTTTTCTTCCTCTCATTTACTAAAAACATGCAGGTTAAGTGAATTGAAGACCCTAAATTGTCTTGCGGTGTGAATGTGAGTGTGAATGATTGTCAAAATCCGCCAGTCCAAGGTGTAGTCCGCCTCATGCCCAAAGTCAGCAGGGATAGGCTCCAGCCCACCCGCGATCCAAATGAGGACAATCACTAAAGGAAATGGATGGATCTAAGAATATTGAAATCTTACTTGAAACAATGTCTGTACAGTTAAGAAAGATTTTAGAATGGTGTCAGTTAATTCCTGCAACAGATTATTTTTCCATTTTCCTATGGCAAACATTTTTCTGACACAGTCAGGGGAATGTACCAGAACAGATTGCGTTCAACTTCAGAGGTGTCACTGCACCAGGAAATAGTCCTCACATCCTCCTTAGCACATACAGCGCTCGTCATTTGCACTCGCTGACACACAGGAAGTGAAGAAATTGTGAGGTAAGACAAAGTGGAAGTTCAAAACAGTCACATACTGTACCTACAGCATTCGATGATCGATCCAACTGTCTCAGTGAGCAAGTTATTCTTGAAGTTCAATCATCAAACAGTTCTCTTAAGGCCATGGATGGGGAATATCTTGCTTCTTGGATTCTGTTACGCTCCTCCATGAGCAATTAAAATCTCTTACCACTCTTTAGTTATGTCTATTTACACGTCGTGTTGTCATCCGCGGAGGGTGAAAAAAGTAACCACTTTGATGAAGTAAGGAGTAGAAAGTACAGATAATTGTGACATCTTATAGTCATGTCAAAGATTTTCTTTGCTGGAGAGCTCTCACTCTGCCACTTGTTAAGGAGGAATGGGAGAAGATGTCATGAGCATCTTGAACAGGTGTGTCAAAGTTTATTTCATCATGGGGCAAATCATAGTCAGGAGCGTGGGCAGACATTTTCAGGGGCAGGTGCTCAAGCCAGAAAAAGGGCCACCCATCGCCAATCAATTACCCATCGTAATTGAGATCAGTGTCGGCGCCAAATATTAGGCTCAGCCATTAGCTCATGGTTGATGAGATGCATGTATATAATACTTTGATAGGAAGTGATGTGACTGTATGCTAATGATCAATATAGTTTCTATTTTTTTGGTTTTGTTTGATTCTCTTTATCTTTATCTCACTGTTAAGGACTGAAATAAATCGATTTATACTGTGATTAATTTCTATATGACGATTGGCACAAGACTGTTTTATCTATTTATCTTATCACAGGCTGTCATGTAGCTCAACTAAACGCCTACCTTTCATTTCAAATTAGAACCCAAATTTGGGTAGCTAAAGATAATGATAATGACTGCGGGGTTTGAGTCAGGGATGTCGGCGATCTTTCTCAACTGCCGGCCTGCGAAGCCCTTTGATACAAATAAACTTAACTCGACAATTTTATTATTATTATGACAATAAAATCAATGAGACAGCTTTTTCCCATTTAGTAATCATTCCTTTATATGCTGCTCTTTATCATGTACCGTGTAGAGCATTATAGTTTACAAAACTACTTGTAAATGTACTACTACTTTTTTGTGTAAATGCTTGCATTGAAATATCTCCTTGACTACATGTGACTTTTGGCCAGGATGCTCCAATGATAAAATATTGTCATTCTACTGCAAAATGTGTTTGTGGTCACACTTTTCTCCTTCTGGCTTTCACATCAGCAAAATTAAGATTTGAACTGACAAAAGACTATTGAACTTGTTAATATGCAAAACTGTCTTTAAATTCTCTGCCAGTCTGACAGTCTGTCTTTCTACTTTAGTGTCTGCTGTAGCTAGCCTGTATGTTCTCCCCTTCTCTCTTCATTAACATGACAACATGACAATTTCAAGTCAGCGAACCGCAAGACACTTTGAAGTTGCGGATTTCATTAGTACAAGACCTTGTATAGGTTTCATGAAAGGCGCTATATAAGATAAACTCGACTGCAATTTCTGGAGAAATTGCATGTGACTGCTGAAATGCTGAATGAAATCATATAGAATGATATGGAATGATATAGAACGATTTTACAGAATACGGAATGATATTTAATAATGTGGAATGATGTTGAATAATATGGAATGATGTGAAATGTTATGGAAGGTTATTGAATGATATTAAAAGATATGAAATGATATAAAATGATGTTGAATAAAATGCAGTGATATGGAATAAAGTAGAATGAAATTGAATAATAAGGTATGATGTGAAATGTTTTTGAATGATTTGGAATGATATTAAACCATATGGAATGATTTCAATGATATGGAATGACGTGGAATGAGAGGAACAGTTTAAAGTTGGAACAGTTTGAATCAGTGAAGAAGTGGAAACGAGGGAAATACAAAACAATCTTAATTTGGGGTTTTATTTGAAAAAATTTGGAATAAATATAAGATGAATAGTTTACTTCTGGTTTACTTAGGGTTCATTGTAGGGCACCTCCTGTTCAAATTTAGCCACTGCCTCTTCATTTTGGGGCACTTCCTGTTGAATTTGGGGCACTTACTGTTCATTAGGGGCACTTCCTGTTGAATTTGGGGACACTTCTTGTTAATTTTGGGGCACTTCCTGTTCAATTTGGGGCAGTTCCTGTTGATTTGGGGGAACTTCCTGTTGAATATGGGGGCATTTATTTTGGGGATCAGCATAGGTGATGGCCCTCATGGGACGGTTTGAAAAAGAAGTTGGAACCGTTTGAGAAATAAGGAAACAGGAGGCAATTATGTAAAAAAGTTGAATTTCAGGCTCTCATTTGGAAATCTAAATTTTTCAAAATTATTTATTACATTATCAATCACCAAAGCATTATCATCTTTGTAAAGGCAAACCTTTTATCTACTGAGCAATGGCACATATTTTACACCAGAAAAACCACTAAACGAAAATGACACAAAAAGTATACGGTGTGTACTAAAAATATTGAGGGTCTCAATTTTACTCACAAATCTTCTGAGTGTGAAATCAGATTAATTGTACCTTTTGTAAGAGTATTTAATTGTTATGCATGTCACTATACACCATTGGCATATATAGATGCACAAAAATACATTATTTGTTGTAAATAAATGTATAATTTTGACCAGTTAAGTGAAATTAGATAAGGCACATCTGATGATCCCTCGTAGGTCAGGAATCACTCCATTGGACTGTGCACGGTGTACCTTCTGAAATGTCCTGTTCGTGTGTATCTAAAAGTTTTTGTGCCACCTGCCAACTGGCCCTTCTTCTCCATTGCCCCGTTTGATGCCGTTTGCTGATGTGTGTGTGATCCAGATGTGGCACAAGAATCCCCCCCCGCCCCCGGAAGAGTTCACTTAGTCCCCCGCGATTTCCCCTGCGAGCCCCTCGCACAGGCCTGACCGCCTGTTGGAGCCATGTAACATACGTGCGTGCGTGTGCGTATGCATGAGTGTCCCTTCCACAACCTCAGTCCCATTCCCTCTCGACTGCTCTCTTCTTCCACTTCCCTTATTTTTAGCCCTCCCCAAGCTCCCTCGCTGCCAGATGTCGTTATCACATACAAATCTGCGCTGCATCACATGAATGGGATCCATATTTTTTATTTCTGTTTCTAGTGAGGCTAAGCGGTACGGAAAATGAATGAATGAATGTATTTAATTATCTCAATATTGACTGTGTTATTTTTCCGCCCCTGGTACTTAAAGTATGGTGATATTTAGTGATTTATTTATTTTTTAAATGATGCTGGCTCCTGCAGCGAGACTTATATAATGTAATAGAATGAAAAGCACAGGTGTAATGGATAACATTCATAAGGCCTCGGGGGCCGCCTGGGCTCACTGGCACAATGAAATTGAACTGGGCCTTCGATAATGTCGTTAGTTTCACCTCTACCTTGTGTCAACCTATCAGCTCCTTCCAGCCACTTGTGTCTTGTCCAGGTGTTCCTTGTTGTCTGGTCAGTTTGTTTGGATTAAGTTCCCTGGTTTCTTTCAGTCCACTCCACCTGGTCCCGCCTCTTAAAGGCACATGTATGATCAGAAACACTAAACTACATGCAGTATTTTCAAAAGATTTTATGGTTGCAATTTTTTATTTATTTTTGTTATTTTTTTATTATGAAATACATCGACAATTTGTTAAAGAAAATTGTGTTTTACTAATTTCAAGTTTTGTGTTTAAAGTATGTGGGAGGGCTAAAAAAAAATTGTTCAGATATGCTGGTGCTCGAGTGAAGTGAAAAAGCCATTTATTAAACTGGAAAAGAGTCAAACAGACAAATACAAAATGAAAACACTCGCAAAGAACATGGAGCAGTAACACTCACGCTGAACAACCTACGTGGTTACCAGCCAACCCGAATGACGTCACTTTTCGACTTACAAACCGTCGCTTGGTCAATTTTTTTGCTTTGTGTTGCGATGCAAAATTTGAGTTATGTGTGAGCTTCAGCTAAACCGCAGTGGAAATGACTTCCTGTGTGTGCTATGGTAGCGAGCATAACTAGGATTGCCGACATGATTGTTTGAAGCCAAACTTTCTAAACTTTTCTTTTTTTTTATGGCTGGTGTCTTCAACCAAAAGTTAAATACATGGATATAATTTATTTGGACAAATATGATATGATGCGTTAGCACATCAGCCTCACAGTTCTGAGCCCTGCCTCTGTGGAGTTTGTGTTCTCTTTCATTGTGTTTTATTATATCTTGTACAATGTAGCGCAATTTGTCTTTATTAAAAACTCAACAAAAATATATGGTGTTTTTTTTAGGGGCTGGACCAGATTAATGGCATTTCAATAAATTAAAAAGCAAATTCCGTTACAAGTTTGGTTGCGAAAAATAATTAAACTTGCAAAATAAGGTACCCCTGGACTGCAATATGTCAGAAAACAGCAGGATGAAACACTTGTTTGTCATTTTCTTCTCCTAAACAGAGCTTAGTTGTGCAGTACTGTACACTTCAGAGCGCCAATAATGTTCCACTCCTGTAGGTGGCAGTAGTGTACATTACACACAACCAGGCGGCCCAAAAAAAAATGAAGGAAAATAAACCATAATTGTACTTTGGATATGGATTGATTTGTAGCTGAACCCAATCAAAATAAACCGTTCTTTTTAGGCCCCGTAAAATACTCTTCCACAAAGTTTTGAAAAAAAATCACTTATGTAGTTTTTGCATAATCTTTTGCACAGAAATCAGAACATTTCAAACAACTGAACTAAATAAATACAGTATAACTATTGACCACCTAGTTTATCCATCATCTCGGCAACACACAACAGAGTACACATTGAACGGCTTACTGAGTTTTAAGACGATATCGGCATTTATTTTCTACTGTGCAGCAAATAAGTAACACAACGGCAAATTTAAAATCTCAACAACAAATAACTAATTACAACATCAAATTAATAAACACAGCAACAAATAATCACAATAACAAATAACTAAACACAACAGCAAATTAAAAATCACAACCACAAATGAAAAAAACTAAACAAAATTAAGCTGCTGGAAGAGGTAGGTTCTGGTGGGGGAGATAAGGCTCATCGCTGATTGGACGAGAGGGAGGAGTAGACTGGATGCTTTCACCAGGAGTTTATTCCATGTCTGGTGTTTTTTTTTTTTTTTTTTTTTACAGTTTCTCTCAATTGCTAAAACACATTTCTTGAAACTTCCACAAATGTTTTCAATACCTTAAACACATATCCCAAAATTCAAGCTACATTCACAAAACCCCTGACACTTCTTGCAAAACCAAACTCTTGACGCATTGTGTTCTGGGTTACGTACGGCGACACTTCCTGCGCCTTTGACTACACTGGGGTTCAAACCCACACTTCCACCGTGTAACCCTAACCCTATCATATAAAATCTCACCTAGGGCACCACTGGCCTGCTCAGCAGAAAGCACCCTCTTTTAAGGACTGCGCAGTGGCGTTTCTTAACGTACATATCCGCACAGTCTTGCTTGTTCCCATTATACATACATAAGGGGTGATACTGGATAAATATACTCAGGACTAATCACAACATTCAAATAAGTATGTGCATGTTGACAACGCATTTGAAAGAGGTTGGGTTGCACAGACGTCGTCGTCCCTCTCGTGCAATCAGCGAGATCTCCCCCACGACTACGTACCTCTTCCTGTAGGTTCGTCCAATCAGCAATGAGTCTTATCACCCCCACCAGTACCTACCTTTTCCGGTAGTTTAATTATTATTATTTTTTTCATTTGCTGTTGTGTTTAGTTATTTGTTGTTGTGATTAGTTATTTGCTGTTGTGTTTTTCACTTCAGGGCCACCGTAATATTCCCACAGAAAGTGATCACAGAGGCTCTGTGTGTCATGTTGATTCTTATGTCACTCTAACCGAGAGATCCACTCTAAGACGCCATAAAAAATTGTTTAATTTACACTACAATTTTCAAGTGTAACCAGCAAAGTTTTCTATGGCATTTTGTAAAGTTTACCACACACATGACAACTGTAAATGCTATGGTATGCATGGTAGGCCCGGAGTCAGCAATGTACCTTTGTAAAAAAAACAAACCATAATACATGTGCACCAGCTAAAAGGAACAATAAAGTAATGTTTTCAAAGTAAGCAACATTTCTTTTTTTTTAAATGTCTGCAGAACTCTCACCTCTCTGTTTTTTCCTTTACAGTCACGCTGCTGCCCTTTGGGAGGGGGCGAGCTGTGGAAACAGGATGTGGCCAGGACAACTGGGCATCTGCCACATGCCATCGAACTTCTGGAACTCATTTGTATTTGCCATGTGTGTCCAAGTGTTTGGTTTCAAGCTAGTATTAGATCAAACCAGTGCCGGTGTAGCTGTTGTGCATGACCGCTTTATAGTGCAGAACGGCAGTGAATTCCGCAGCGTTGAAAAGCTGAAAAGTGCATGCCAATTTGTGCACAACTGTGTGGGTGTGTGTCTGTGTGTATGTGTGTCTGCGTACGTGTGTCTGTTCCCACTCCCATCTGTGCGTAGCCTTCCTCTTTTCCTGGCACTATGCATGGCATCCCTACAGTCTCCATCTTAGGCCCACCCTAGAAGAGGGAAAGATGCAACCAGGCAGTTTGTCTACTTCAGCATGTTCCGTGCATCCAACATTTTGACTATCTATGCTGTTAAAAATTAAATCTTTTGTAGGTCGTCTCGACCATCAGTAAGCATGCACATCAGGGGGCAAGGTGGGCAGTGCAGTTGGTGCACTGTTTTTCTTTCCAATAAACAGTGGTGCCTTGATACGAGTTTAATTTGTTACACTGACCACTAGTTCAATTGACCACGCTCATTACTCAAAACACTCGTATCTCAAATCGTCTTTCCCTGTTGAAATAAATGGAAGTGCCATTAATCCATTCCAGCCACCCCACCCAAAAAAAAAAGCATTTTTGTAAGAAGAAAATAGCAAATAGAATTATTTTTTACAATTTTTTTTTGCTTTAGTCCAATGGACATTGTGCTGTTCCTTCTGGTGTGTGCGTCTTTGGCACCTGGGGGCAGTATAATGCAGATATACTGTACATCGAGCAGGTCTCAGCTCCTCTGTAAGCCACGATAATATTTTGTTGTCTTTTTTTACTATCTGCCAAACTACTGCTTGTTGTGAAGTGAGTTAAGTTCATTGCCACCATAGAGCTCTCGTATCTCAATATTTTGCTGCAAAGTCAAAGCAAAAAAATCGGCCGAACGACAGCTCATATCTCGAAAAACTCCGAAGTCTGGTCACTCGTTATTAATCAAATAAAATAAAATTGTATCTATATAGCACTTTTCATACATTAAAATGCAACACAAAGTGCTTTACAGAGATAATAACATACAATGAAAATAGCAAGAAATATACAATCTCTGGACGTAAGCGGCAAAGCCAAAAACCAACATGAATGCCAGTGACCTTTGATCCCTCAGGTGCAACTGTATTAAAAAACGGTAACATTGTGTTAATGATATTGCCACATGGGCCCAGGAACACTTCAGAAAAACACTGTCAGTTATCACAGTTTGTCACTACATCTACAAATGCAAGTTAAAACTCTACTATGCTGAGCTCAGCTGAGATGGACTGACACAAAGTGGAAAAGTGTTCTGTGGTCTTTTTTTTTTTGGGGAGATCATGGACATTGTGTGCCCCTGGCCAAAGAGGAAAAGGACCATCTGGATTGTTTTCAGCTTAAAGTTCAAAAGCCAGCATCTGTGCTAGTATGGGGCTGTGTTAGAGCCCATGGCATGAAAAACCTCTGTGACATCTGTGAAGGCACAATTATGCTGAAAGGTACATACAGGTTTTTGAGCAACATATGCTGCCATCCAAGCAACATTATTTTCAAGGGCTTCCCTGCTCATTTCAGCAAGACAATGCCAAGCCACGTTCTGCACATGTTACAACAGCGTGGCTTTGTGAGAGTGTGAGTACTTGACTGGCCTGCCAGCAGACCTGTCTCCCATTGAAAATGTATGCTACATTATGAACCATAAAAATACAACAACGGAGACCCTGGACATTTGAGCAACTGAAGTTGTTCATCAAGCAAGAATGGGGAATTGAATATAGGTTGTCAATTATTGTATTCCATTTTTCTTTACATTTTACACAACATCCCAACTTCTTTGGAAATGGGGTTTATATTTCAAAGTCTGAATGAGCAAATACGGCCAAAAATAGAAAATATTAGTTGTAGAGCAGCACAGAACTAGTGGTTTGCATGTCTATCTCACAGTTCTGAGGTTTTAGGCTCAGATCTTGGGTCTGGCCTTCCTGTGTCGGGTTTTCATGTTTTCCCTGTGCTTGGGTGAGTTTATCGAGGAACGCTGACTTCCTCCCACATTCCAAAAACATGTATGGAAGGTTATTTGAACTCTAAATTGCCAATAGGTGCGACTGTGAGTGTGAGAATGGTTGCTTGTCTGTAAGGGCCCTCAATTGGCTGGTGTACAGTCCAGGGTGTTACCTCGCCTCTCGCCCAGTCAGCTGAAATAGGCTCCAGCTCAACCCTGACCTAATGATGGATGGAAACTTTTATTTAAACTCAATTTAAAGGCAAACCCTATTTCGCTACGTAAGAGGGACAAAATATTAGAGACTGCTCTCAGTTGGATGCAGTGCAATTCACCATCACTGCAAACTACAACAGCTATAAATTGTTTAAAAAAATACCTTTCCGAAAGTGTCATTCATAACTCAGCGTTATCTTCCAAAAGGGAGATTTTTTTTAATACATCTCTTGTATTGGATCTCCCTCATGGATTTTATATGGTGTCTGGTGAAGATTTGTGATATCCACAGTTGAGCAATGATATTAACATCTGTTGAGAAAACATGGGTTACTTAGCAACCTGTGAAGTTGAGTGTTCCCAACTATTCGCCATCTTTCCGTTAAATGCATGCGTTGTTATGCTCGTTGACAGCTGTTTTCTGCTGAAGGACTCAACAAATTAAGTCAATAAGGATCAAAGCAAGGAAATTGGCCTACAGACAAGTAAAGGCCAATCTGGCTTGTGTTCTTTATACCAATATGAATAAAAGAAAAAATATGTAACATCCAGGTATTTTGTATAGTGCTTATCCTGTCCATGGTTGTTGGGAGCTGGGGGCCATCTGTCATGAAATGCGTTTTTGTTGACTTGGTTTTGATGAAATTCAAATAGTTTGTTTCATGTTTTGTCAAGTTTTGCTGTGTCACATGTTCATGTCCTGTCTGCTAGTTTGGTTTTCTTCTCCACCTTTTCTCGTCAGCCCTCTATCTTGCGTCAACCAATCAACTCCCTCCAGCCACTCATGTCTTTTCCAGGTGTGCCCCGTTGTCTCTTCAGTTTCTATTTAGGTCCCTGGGTGTGTTCTGTATGTATCAGCTGGTTGTTGTTGCTGTTGTCATGTATCCCCAGGAATGTTATTTGTTGAGTTTATGTCTAGTGTTTTATTTTTATTTTTTTTTGTTACTTTGATTCTTGATTTTCTGGGACTGTATCAATTTAGTGTTTAGATTTTTCCATGGTCCTTTTTTCCTTTTCTGTCTTTGAAAATACTTCTTTTAAGGCTCCTGCATTCCTGCCCTACTTCCCTGTGGTGGGCAGGAATGCAGGAGAACCAGAAATCATAACACCATCCCAGCTGACTTTGGGTGAAAAGCAGGCTACACACTGGACTGGTCGCCAGTCAATCTCAGCGCACATGTAGATGCACAACCATTGACCCTCACATTCATACCTATGGACAATTTATAGTCTTCAATGAACCTAAAAGGCATTTTTTGGGAATGTGGAGAAAAAGAGGAGTGTCTCGAATACCAAACGTCAGAACTGTGAAGCAGACGTGCTAATCACTATTCTACAGTGCTGACCCACTGAGCACCCAATACAAAGGTTAATTTGATCAATCTCCAATAGACTAGTAGCTATCTGAGTTAATTTCACCAAGACATTATACAGTGAGCACAGGTGGGAAATAATGAAGTTAAGTAGATTTCTCAGGTATAGATACTTGAGAATTACATTTTGATGGCGACTTTTTACTTTTACTCCTTACTTTGTGGCGGCACGGTGGGTGACTGGTTAGAGCGTCAGCCTCACAGTTCTGTGGACCTGGGTTCAGTCCCCGGCCCCGCCTGTGTGGAGTTTGGATGTTCTCCCCGTGCCTGCGTGGGTTTTCTCCGGGCACTCTGGTTTCCTCCCACATCCCAAAAACATGCATTAATTGGAGACTCTAAATTGCCCGTAGGTGTGACTGTGAGTGCGAATGGTTGTTTGTTTGTATGTGCCCTGCGATTGGCTGGCAACCAGTTCAGGGTGTACCCCGCCTCCTGCCCGATGACAGTTGGGATAGGCTCCAGCACGCCCACGACCCTAGTGAGGAGAAGCGGCTCAGAAAATGGATGGATTATGTTTTAGATGAAGTGATATTGTTCAGCAATATCTGAATTTGCACATTCATATTTTATAATGTTATTTTTATTTGATTTGATGTTCATGCTCTGATTTTAAAAATAAATCAGACGTTACTCACTAGTTTCTTAGTACTTGAGTCGTTTTAGTACTTAGTACTTTATTACCCTTGCTCAAGTAATTATTTGGAGGACTACTTTTTACTTTTACTTGAGTCATATTTTTTCCAAAGTAACAGTACTCTTACTTAGTACAATATTTGTCCAGTCTACCCTCCTCTGAATCTTGCCAGCAGTCAAACAAAGCGATTGCAGATAAACATAATCTCCTTGGCAGAGTGAACAAATGACATGATGGCAGGCATTATTTAGTCCAAGTAAATACTGCAAACCTCCCGCCAATCAGCAGCCAACATTTAAAGGAGAGTCTCTCCATGTCTGGACAGCCCCTTAGAAGTCACTATGACCTCTCATAAGAGTTTTCCATTCACCATTATTTTATAAGCAACTCCCTGAAAGCTAATTTCTCCTTTTTTACTAGTAGTGTACAAAATAACCTCACTAAAGTCCAGTACTGAAGCAGTTAACCAATACGATACACAAACGGAACGGCAGTGAGTTATGAAAGTGCCCCGAGAACATTGCAGGGGCTGCAGTTCTGCTGCTCCAAACTGCTTTTGTAAGATATAACCTTGATTCAATGAGAGCGCAAGAGTTAATTAATGAATGTTATGTCTGGCCATGTAATAGTCGCTGAAATACACCCTAATCTTCACTCCTGTCCTCTCATCGTTTTGGATTTACGGCGAGGAACATTTGGAACCACCGGCTGCCGTGCTTCTAGTGCAGCCAAACACCACCATGAGATTTTGTACTGTTGAGTATAGTGGTGGTTTTTCATGAAGCAAATAAAAAGGACTGGTCACCACCACTTAGACTGGCTTAACTCGAAAAAAAAAACACAATACAGTCTGGTTATGCGTGACGACAACTTACGGTTACTACAAGCAGTAGTTTGGCAGATAGTGAATATTCTTCAAAAAAGAGGCTTCAAGCTCTTTATTGACGCTCCCAGTTAAAGTTTACTGTCAAACTAAACATCAAATCAAGAGAATAACCCATTATGTATTTAGAACAACCACATAGCCTTGCCTGGTGATAGTCTGTTTAGTTTAATGCTATCAAACAACGCAAAACTCCTAGACGGGCTAACGAATTGCACTTGTGTCATCGTGTTGCGACCATTTAAGCAAGGGATATTTAAACGCGGAGCAACACGTAGACCGACAGTATAATTATACTCACAGGCAATTCTCTATCCTTTGCGAAAAAAGACTATTATTAGTGCAACTTACTGATTCAGTTGTGAAACACTTCTTTGTATGTCTCTGTGTTTGTATTATACTGCCCCTAACTGGCCAAGACACACACACCAGAAAGAGCAGCACAATGTTAATTGAATTGAAGTTAAAAAAATTTACTGTATGTCATAGGTGTCACACTCAAGGCCAGGGGGCCGTATCCAGGCTGCTACATTATTTTATGTGGTCCGTGAAAGCAAATTATGTGTGCCAACATCCATAATTCTTGCTATAATCTGTGCAAAAATGTCAAATTATGTGTCATAAATTATTACATTGAGATATTATAAGCATTTCTTGTTTTTTTAAACATGAACAATAGTTGAACAAACTATTATCCTTCTAATTTCAAAAATACTAATAGTAGTTATCCATCAATTTGTTGTGAACTGTATTTGTAATAATAAGATGAGGTGATTAAACAGTTATATCGTTTCACAGTCATAACGGGCCGGCCCACTGAGGGAAACCATAGCTATAATGTGGCCCACAACAGAAATTACCTTGACACCCCTGCCGCATGCTTTTGTAAATTACAATTTCATACAGTGCTATTTTCTTATTAAAGGTCCAATATTTTACAAAGCCAACTTTATGTATTATTTGGGAGTTGTATTGGCTCTATTGTGCCTCAGTAAACGTGAAATATGAATTAAAGTCATCCACATATTCCTGAATTCCAGACGTTTTTCTGCTGAGAGGCCTGAAATCAGGTCGTTTGAATTCCTCAAGCTTATCTACGTCACTAGCGAAGATCTCCGCCTACTAAAGCAGACAAAGCAGATACAAAACTTGGTCAAACAGAAGTAGCTGTCAGAGGGGCCTTTTCTGGACACTCGTATGACAAAACCAGTGTTTTTTTTTTTATTAAATTGACACTTTTATACTACTGTAAGAGGTCTATGGAGGTCTAACTAGCCAAATTACAGGACCTTTAAAAAACACAAAACAAAGACTTTTGTTGGTCTCGGGAGGCTGGAACAGATTAACAGCATTTCCATTCATTTAAATGGGAAAAGATCATTTGCGATACGAGTGTTTTGAGTTCCGAGTGTCCAAATTAATTAATCTTGTATCTTAAGCCACCTCTGTACTTTTATACATATTTTTTAAAATTAAATATAGTAACACACATTCTTCATCACAATGTAGTCTCATGGATCTAGTCGGGCATTGCCTCACTTGCCCCTAATGTGTAATTACATCTGGTTGATTCACACATGGTCCCTCAATCGGCTTTATTTATTTATTTTTTTTAATGGAAAACAGGTCAGTGGACTTCCTGTGTGTGCCGCGATAACTAGAATAACAACGGGTTGACATGATGATCTGAACCCAAATTTGCTTTAAAAAATTCTTTATCGCTGGTATCTTGGGACAAAAATTCAATCCATCCATTATCTGAGCCGCTTCTCCTCACAAGGGTCGCGGGCGTGCTGGAGCCTATCCCAGCTGTCATCGGGCAGGAGGCGGGGTACACCCTGAACTGGTTGCCAGCCAATCGCAGGGCACATAGAAACAAACAACCGTTCGCACTCACATTCACGCCTACGGGCAATTTAGAGTCTCCAATTAATGCATGTTTTTGGGAAGCGGGAGGAAACCGGAGTGCCCGGAGAAAACCCACGCAGGCACGGATGGGGAGAACATGTAAACTCCACACAGGCGGGGCCGGGGATTGAACCCCGGTCCTCAGAACTGTGAGGCAGACGCTCTAACCAGTCGCCCACACTGTGCCGCCCAAAAGTTAAATACATGTATATAATTTATTTGTACAAATATGATATATGTAAGGAATGAAGCCTAAACATCGAATATTGTCATCTTTGGTAGCTCTTGAAGACATCTTGTGTAAAACATACGACATTGTCTATGTCTTAAGTTCCTAAGGGTGCTTTGTCCCAGTCTCCTGCTATAGGGCTCCTCTATTTACCCGAGTCAAAAGGAAGTGCTTCGACCTGTTTTATCGAATGTGGAAGTCACTCAGTGCAGCAAAGACCGCCATCAAGGCCACTTTTATGCAGATTGTTACAAAAAATGAATGTCTCACCAAAAAGTGTTGGAGATTTTTTATAGTTATAGTTATAGTGTTTATAGTTATTATAGTTATAGTATATAGTTATATAGTTTTATTTTATTTTATATTATGTATTCATTTGTTTATTTTATTTTATTTTATAGCTATGTTTCGATGATAGTTATAGTGTTTTACAGCAATTTGGATATGAGGGTCACGATTTGATATATTTAACTTTTTCGTGACCATCGTTGTTCATTATGCATTGTAGGATACATTGAGGGCACTATATAGGGGATAACCTTCTGTATATTCACTACAGGCCAAATTAGCTAACCTCTATGTATAACTAACTTCATCATCATCATCATCAGCAGCATCAACAACTTTATTAATCAGACTCATCGTTCATTAAAAACATATACAGTATGGTACACAATAAGGCAAAAAAAAAAGACTCATTCACTGCCATTGACATCTTTACAAGTCAAATATCCATGTTAACTGGGAGGGCTGGCAGTGAATGAATTAAAAAAGGCAACAATACCAATTTTACCACATAGGCGACTGGTAATGGTATGGTAATGGTGTGGTATCTTTCCTTCGACTACTCTTTCGACATCTTTGTAGTTTCCAGCAGGCTGGATGGCCTGTGACAGGTCAGTCATGGTACTACAACACACATGCTTGAGTGGTAATCTTCGTTGGTCATCTCGAGTACACCACACACTCTAAGAGCAGTAAGCACACACATAGTGATATTTTCCCATGTCATGTTTCTCACATTTTAAAAATCAGTTAAGATATGAAAAAGCCCTACGTGTGAACCCCAATTTTTGTTGTTTCAAACAACATTGGGCCCTGTTCAGCCATTAGTCGAGTTGCACGCTGTTGAAACACTATCATCCGTTCCCTCAAGGAGGTTTGCGAAAACAGCAAAAAAGTGCGACCGTGTCCTTTTACGGGAGACTGGTCGCAGAGGGAAAAAAACGAGGTGTGCATGTGGACATGCACATGTAAAAGGGATCGACATTGGGAGAGCGATAAGTAAGCAGAGAGACAAATACAGCCAGAGAGAGAGTCAACATTGCATTAGGCACTAAGAGCCACTGCTGGCTCAGTGGAGGCTAATGCAATTGCCACAATAAGGGTGTCTCAGCAGAGGCAGTGAAAAACAACAACAACAAGAGAGTGGAATGAAAGAGGAGAGGCAGGCAAGGAGGGAGGGATAGAGTGAAAGAAGGAAGGAGGGAGGAAGAAGTTGCGCCTCTAGACTCTCATATGGCCAGTGGTTCTCTTGGGATGAGTGCTTGAAAGTCTCATTGTGTGTGTGTGTGTGTGTGTGTGATTTATCAAGCTTGAAGGGAGGAGAGAGCGGGGCATAGGGAGGCAGATGACACCAGTGGCAAGCAGGCACTGTTCACTTCCAACCGGCTGCTTCTGCGTCGCTGTGTGTGTTAACTCCACGTCTGAACTATATGAGATCACAGCAGCCTCTCCTCCCTGCAGACTGTTGGAACAAGGTTGGGGGGTGGACAACACCTCAATTTTTTGGGAGCGTTCTGAAGGAACCGGAGGAAATGTGGAGCTTGACTTGAACTCCTGGATGTGCATTGGCGCTGGCAGTTGTCTTATGCATCTGTCATTCTAGGGTCTCGGGAAGGTTAGTTACCCAGACACTGAACCGGTCACATCCCAAAGGGCCCACTTGGTGTCCAACCACAGCTAAATTCCAGCGTGGACCAACCTGCTTGCACGGTGAGTGGCAAACCCTTATCTCTGACTTTTTAATTCCTTTATTATGGTGTCTATTTAATCAACTTCACATTTGTCTTTTCAAAGTTTTAGTGTGGAGTTCTTGCAGATTGTCAGGAAATTCGATTTTTTTTCAAAATGAAATGAAATAAAGGGAAATTAAGAGCCTATTTGTATTTACCCCAACAGGACTAATTACAGAACTTCAAGATAACTATTTGGACCATTTTTAGGTATGTTCCCGAGTTGTAAAAGTGTCTTGACTTGTGATGACATGTAAGGAAAGATTTTGTAACATTGTTTGCAGCCATTTATAAGGTGAGAAACCATATTCGGTTGGTGTTGCTTGGAGTTCAGCATGGCTCACTATGTGGCATAAGGTTTTTTTCATTTCGCCGCACTCGTCAGATAAACTCTATAACACCCCCTATGATGAAAAATATCTTTCAATAGGAGAAAAACATAATGATAATGAAAATGTGCATTAATATGATATACGATTCTAAACATTTAATAATTTGCATACCCATTCTGATCCCTAAAGGGACTTGGAAATATAATGATAAAAATACAAACGGATGATTGGTCTCCCAATGAGTGGTTAACCGAAGGCAGCATGTAAATAAAAATCAAATCAAAACCCTAATACTTAAATATTAAGAAGTATGTACTGAAAACATGTTTCTTTTTTATTTGGTGATGTATATTTATTTGATTTTTTAAAATCATTACTTGTCATGTAATATACTTATTTTGGTGAAATTCAATATATAGAATGATGATGATAATAACAATAATCGAAGATATGTAGTAAAATGGATTTGTAATGACCCCACTCAATACACTTTATGTCTGCATGGCTTATTATATATTTATCTATTGTCTTGTTTCTTTGACCAGCATTTGTCATGTGTTTGTGTTCTTAATTTTTGTGTTCGGAAAATTAGTTTTAGTTTGACAAACTTGATGCCAAAAAGTTAAGTGCACTGAACCTTTTTTTTTTTTTTTTCTTCACTTGAACAAATACTTGAAATATTTGAGCATGCTCCAAGGCTGTATCTGGCTCTGCAGTGAAATCACTGTGTTGTTCCCATTTGAAAGAGTCATGTTGCACAAGGTAGACACAGTAGACTGGAAAACAAATGATGATCAGTCTGCATTAAGTGGCGTTTTTATTATTTCAAATCACTACAAGCAGCTTTGACCCTGACAATAATGCCTCGAGAAAGGCAAACACTGAGAACATATTGCACTGCTTTACTTGTGGGTTTTGTGGTCCGTAGTGCTAAAAAAAAAAATAATCACATAAAAAGTATCAAGTACACTGTGTTACTGTAGCAGATGTGGACGAGGGCGTTGTCCCAAGAAGAGTGAAGACACATATTTGTTATTTGGGTTGCTAATTTTCCTGTCATCAATCAAGTTCGGGTTCATGTGTTCCCACTCCAATGCACCTGCATGATTCCACACTGCTTTGTTGTTCATCTCTTTGACTGTCCACACGGCCTCTCCCTCTTTCTTTCCTTGTCTAGCAGTTTGCTTGCAATGTTCGCTGCTGTCTTTTAGATCAGAGATTCTCAACTGCTGGGTCAGGACCCGAAAGTGGCTCGCGGACGGGTATTAAAAAGTAATAGGGGGTCCTCGGTTTACGACTGCACCGGCATATAATATTTTGAGGCTACCAACGGTGCACGTTGAACTAGTTTGTGCAGTGGTGGAAGAATAAATGGTCTAGATGTGTGTGTGTGTGTGTGTATCTGTTTGTTTTTCTTACAAATATTTACTGTAATTATGACTTCACTGTGTTAGTGTAGGTTAGTGATAGACTAGACCACATTCAGGCATACTAAGTGATTCGGGTTACATTGCAGCCGTAGGAGTTAGGTGTTGAACCGATTAGTCGGCTAGTTGATGCATCAACTTTACTTCTCTGCATTGACATTTAAAGCTTGAAGTCAACTAATCACTAATCACATGTTTTTATCATCTCGTCTTCCAATCGACTCGCCCGTCTGCTGCTTTCGCTGGACGACAACGCTCCGTGGAGCAGTGAAATGTCCGGCCAACAAGGCGACATAGTCATCACCGGTCTGCACGTGTCAGAGAGTACGAAAATAAGCTGGTTGTAGGTGATAATAGCGGTTAGCCTTGCAAACTTTAGCTATTCCGATCAGCTCGTCTTTAAAGATTCATACCAGAGGGATTCTATCTTTGTCGTCATGATGTTGTGTCTAAAAATGCATGGACAACAACTCTCACCAAATACAATAAAACTACAAGTAAAATAGAAACAGTCATACAGAACTTTAGCTTTTCTACGATGTTGCGTCTCATAACATGCCATGCTATGGAATACAAGATGAGACTGGTTAGCTCTTTGAAGAGAAAAATGCATAGCTCCTCCAACCTACAACAATTACAAGTACATTCAGCCTAAAGGCCTTTTCACACCGTATTCGCTCAGTGTGAAAGGTACCGCGCGACACAGCAGCAAGGACCAAGGCATCCCGGTCCAGCATGCCCAAATTTGGAAGTGCTTATGTAGCAGCCTACCAGGAGGTAAACAGGAAAGTTTTCCTACTGGAGAAGTAGACTGCACCTTAGCAAGTTGAAGGAACTTGAAAAGTTTAACAACTTTTTTGCAAAGGAAAGCTCCCGCCATCGCTGTGCCTTTTTATATACGTCACGGTATGCATTTTCTCTTGTATCCTAAAGTTCGGGACACAAAGACACTGCATTTATCAAAGCGTCCATTTTCCCCAGTACAAGTCCCTCCAAAGAAGTACACGGAAATCACTCCGCCAACCCCTCTCCCATTGAAGGAGCTTTCTGACATCAACGTGACATCCCTCTCAAATCGTACATCCCGCGGGACCGTAAACCACGCTGCCGCCCCCTCAGCACATAGAGAATGAATGGTAAAGTCGAAGGCGCCATTTGCATTGCCAAGTGCGGTGTGAAAAGGCCTTAATGAGTTGTATTTTTAATAATTTGTTTTTATTTGTTTCTATGCCGGTCTGTCAAAATGTGTCTTTACGTGAAACACATCCATGTCGCAAAAAAGATTGGGGAACGCTACACTGTGTTGAAAAAATATTATTGACGTCATACATTAATATGCTTTGACTCGACTTTCATTACATTGTAGTCGATTACAAAAAAGTTGCACTCGTTCAACCCCTGATAGGAGGATAACTTCGTCATAAACTGAGGACACCCTGTACAGTGAAATATTGAACATGCATGCAAGGTTTTACTTGGAAAATAACATCTTAACAGACGTGTGCAAGAAATGTTATAATTGTGTCCTTTTCTTCAGCGCAGCCCTGCCTAAATAGGAATTGTCTCAAGGACCTATGTCGACATCTCGGCTGAAAGACAGGCTTTGTACGTATGTCAGGGAGCAGCTTAGTTTAACTTGGGTTGTTAGCGAAATATAGGAGAGTCTTTGCTGCATGTGCATGTACACGTGCACTTTAGGGGAATTTTTTAGAATTCAAATAATCTGGAAAGGATTTATTTTTGAAGGCTAATGTTGTAAGATGAGTTTTTAATCATATTAAACTGTTTTGGGATCACATTTACAGAATAGACAGTTTTAAAATATTTGTGGGTTGCGTCAATTACTCATGCGTTTTGTGGAGGTGTGGTTGACGTAATGAGTTACGCTCTCAGACAGTTCAAATTGATTTGGACCTGGTATGTTTTTGTATCTGGTACAACTCCAAGCCATGCCAAGGTCCAACACCGAATTAATTAGCTAAGGAACTTTCCTTAAAAGAGAGATCAGTGACAAGATGAGTGAAATTTTGTAACATATAAGCATGCATAGTCATGTTTAGAAACATGATATACATATGTTTTCAAAAGCTATTTTAACAATATATTTTCTTGATTGCTCTTTACTTATTTTAAAGTGGGTCGTGTCTTACAATCTGATTGTCCTGATTCTTTCAGGCCGTCCATGCGTCCTCTGCGGAGAATGTTAAACAGAGGCAAAAGCAATTACAGCGCTCATTTAAAAGCCTTGGGAACCAGGATCAAAATGAAGGGGGCTTTGATAGACCCCTACTGGTCCATATTTACTTTTTACAAGCAACCAAGTTGTAAACAGCCTGCATTGTCGCTGCACGAGTGACACTTTTTACATTCCTATTCACGCACATAAGCACTCACTTGTATGAGGGAGGGGGGAACTCCAGCTAGTGAACGCCGCATAAAGCATAAAATCAAGCATCCCTTAACTAATGTCATAATCAGGTTTGTCGAGCTACGCCTAGCTGTTTTGTTTTTGTTTTGTTTTTGTGGGAGCCGCACACACAGCAGCGGTAGTGGCCAATTGAAGCTATGTGGTTGCGTGTGTGGGGGGGGGAGACAGGCCTCAGTTTGTGCAGAGATGGCATGCTTGGAGTGGGAGGGAGCCTGGGCGTCGGTCACCGAGGTCACACTGTGACACGCCCTTGACTTCCTTACATACGCCATGAACACAAATGATCTCAACAATCAGTCTCTTGCTTCTGTTGGACTTTTTTACAACTTTAACCTGAGGACTTTTGGCAAACAATGCAAATGTAGCGTAGTTGGAAGACAAGGCTTGTGAAAGCATTTTCCTCATACCTCTAGTATTGAACTGGGTGGCTTCTTCTGAGAGTGACTCTCTGAAGCCGTCAAATCTACTCATAATTTAATGAATGCATCAATATCAAATAAATTACAATAATAACAACAAATATCACTCTACTACAACTACTACTATTATTAATAATGTAATAATACAGTGGTGCCTTGAGATACGAGTGTAATTAATTCCATGACCATGCTTGTAACTCAAAAAGCTTGTATCGCAAATCATATTTCCCCCATGAAATGAATAAAAAAGCCATTAATCTGTTCAAACCTCCCAAAAACCCAACAAAAATGTTTCTAATGTGATTTTTGATGTGGAAAATCACACTCTATCAAATTGTACTTTATAAAAACATACAGTAATGACATAATTAAACAGAGTGTAAAGAACTTAAACAGTTTTTGCCACATTTTCTTCTTCAATTTAATGGAAATTGTGCTGTTCCTTCTGGTGTGTGCATCTTGGCCACCTGGAGGCAGTATAATACAGCTATACTGTACCGGTCTCAGCTCCTCAGTAAGCCGCAGTAATATTAGTCATTCTTCGCTAAGGATAAAGAATAGATGCCTATGGATATTGTTGTATTATCTGTATGCACATGTTTGTCCACCATTTGTGCGCAAGCATACGTTGTTTTAAGGGTTATAACACTGTGACACCGACGCTATTCATCGTATGACTCCATATATGTACAGTTGTGCTCATAAGTTTACGTACCCTGGCAGAATTTGTGAAATATTGTTTTTTTTAAATACAAGTGATGACTGAACAACAACCATCATTACTTTCTTAATGGCTATGTTTTGTTTAATGATAATGCTTTTCTGAAATGCTTGACAGTTTAATTTGAATCCCATTAAAATAAAATTAATTAGTTTCGCATGGCCCTTCATGTTTTCTTTAAAGAATTGTACCCATCTTACAATTTCTGCCTGGGTAATCAAACTTATGAGCACAGCTGTGTGCTTTCTCATTTACTAAATAAAAGTAGTGCTGTGAATTTCAAAAATAAGAGCAAGTTAATAAAATGAAAGTATTATGTGTTCAAATAAAGTGCTTAACTTCAGATTAATTATTTGAAAAAACTAACAAAATACAGATAGTACTTCATGTTTTGATCATATGGGTAGAAGCAAAATAATGCATTGTAAAAAGGCATTATACAGCGGTAGAAGGGTTTTCCAGAATTTTGAGGTCTACTTTGGGGGTGCGTATTATACATGGTCGCGTATTTTAAACGAGAAATTACTTTGATTCAGGCTGCAACTGTGTCTGCCATTACAAGGTTGATGCAATAAAAACATTCAAATGAAAAATATTGAAACCATAATTTCTTAATGATTACGATTATAAAATAATTATTATGTTGTGCAATGGAACAAAATGCAGAATTATTTTATCCTATTACATAATATACAGCAATAACTGTCCTGTGGTAATGTTTTTGACAACGTTTTGAAAATATGGAAATTCTGACAAATTTGGACAAATTGTTCTGGAAGTGAATTTCTATAGGTTGCCAGCTCTGTGAATGCAATAATAATTTCATAAATAACATTTCACAAGGGCCATGTTCACTGTGCACGGATAATGATTGCCAGTTGGGAATCATAATGTTTGGTTGGGCGATAGGTTGACACTAGGCTTATGGCACGATTCCTAGGGCCAGTGCCCTTCTAGTGAAGTCAGCTGGCTGCCTTGGGAGGGGCCAGTTGCCCTCTGGCCGGGCCAGTGGCTGGCTCCAACGGTGGGTGCCGTTGGTGCGTGGGGTCCTCTTGCTCTCCTGGGAGTGGTGGTGTGCGGGGGGTTGGCAATGGGGTCCTTACGTCCTCATCTTGGGGGCCGGTCGGGGCGCTCCCTGGATCCCTGGGTGTGTCATGGATGACCGATTCTGCCCGTACCCATTGTGCCCGCACGGCAACTCTGGGATACTTAGTGATGACTAACGTGCATGCTTGTCAATGTTGATTCATTGGCATGTGTCCGTAGACACACGTCCATGTGATTTAGATTTTTGGTTTGGGCCATGGGGCCACTACCTAATTGCTATACACAACCTTGATGACTTGTTACCTTTCTGGACTGTCCTCTCACTTCCACTCAGTTTCTACAGGTGTTTATGTACTTCATAGCCACTCTGACAACACGCCGGTACCACTGCTTGACTCACTACCCCTGTCCTGCCTGTTCTGCTCTGTCCCTTCCTGTCCCATTTGCTACTCATTGCGTCCCTTCTTCACAGGGTGTAGCACTACATTTCCAGACTACATAATTTACACTAGCTCGAACCTGATGATGTAACATCGTTATAGTCATATACCTTTTTATATTGCTACAGTTCCACCTTTATTTCTCTCGTCTCTCTTTTCTTTCTGTCTGTCACCTCAAAACTAATACTGTCTGAATGCATTTTACAATAACTATCCATCACAGTATAAATAACCATAAGCATTTCCTTTAAAAGAGGTATACATATCCTCCATTCTGCATGACCAAGCATCCGAACAGAACAGGTAAAAAAATGAATGAATGAATGAATAAATAAATAAATACATAAACAAAATAAACTTCATAATTTAGCATCATTTATTTTATGCAATAATGATCTATCTATCTAAATGCAATACTACAGTATATAATAATAATTTTAAAAATGCATTTCCAAATTTTTAATGAATGCACTCATAATTTATATAATGGGTAATCTGCTATCCCTACAGTTATGCTTTTAATGTGGGCAAAACTTCCCATAGGTGGAATGTCCAGGTGTCCTCAGATGAACTCGGTAACTGATGCTGCTGTTTCTCTCCTGCACTCTTGCGTCACCTAAATTGACTTTCGAACAAACAAACATAATCTCTTCCATTCTTCTTTCTCACTCCTTCTTCCCCACTGGCCTGCCTTCTTGGCCTTCTCGGGTTCTAGCCATTAGCTAATAGCCAATACAGCCACCGCTATCAGATTTGCAAGGAGATAAGCTTAAAGCAGGCTTCAGTGCACCTCTGCCACTTCTTCTCATACATCATCATCGATTTCTGACAAAGCACTAAAGCCAGATCATTTTTTCATATCTCAATTGTTCTTGGGGGAGGTGAGCCCTCTACAGATAACCAAGCTTTCAGCTACATTTTCAGACAAAATCCCCAAAGCCGACTCAAATCTGCTTAGGTTCCCAATGACTTATTCGATTTTGCATGAAACGACTTGAAGGCCAAATTGCATTAAGTCATGGCAAAGTGGATTTTTGTTAATGTGAAAATGGCTGCTCCTTTCATCAGTCACATGTGAATGCAGACAGGGAGATCGAATGAGCTAAATAATGAAGTCCTGACTCGCCAAAACAACTGTAATGTCTATTTAATATGCAGTAACACAATTGCCTACTAAAACTAGACTTCGTCTTCTTAAATAATGAGGAGAGACATCATAATGTCTATCCATCCATCCATCCATTTTCTGAGCCGCTTCTCCTCACTAGGGTCGCGGGCGTGCTGGAGCCTATCCCAGCTGTCATCGGGCTGGAGGCGGGGTACACCCTGAACTGGTTGCCAGCCAATCGCAGGGCACATAGGAACAAACAACCATTCGCACTCACAGTCATGCCTACGGGCAATTTAGAGTCTCCAATTCATGCATGTTTTTGGGATGTGGGAGGAAACCGGAGTACCCGGAGAAAACCCACGCAGGCACGGGGAGAACATGCAAACTCCACACAGGCGGGGACAGGGATTGAACCCCGCACCTCAGAACTGTGAGGCTGACGCTCTAACCAGTCGGCCACCGTGCCGCCGCATAATGTCTATAAAATGCAAAATTATTAATTATTTACTGTTGTTGCAGTGGACAAACTGTTTGAATAAAGGAGCCCGAGGGAGGATAAAGAGTACGAGTATCCTCATAGTGGATACATAAAATTCACATTACAGTATAAGTCAAAGTAAACTACATAGGTGCCAAGAGATTTGAGTGACTTGAGTTTCATGTTTTTCGAGATACGAGCTGTCGTTCGGCCAATTTTCTGCCTTGATTTACGAGCAAAAATTTGAGATATGCATGCTGTGAAAGCTCCAACTACCGGAGACAAATTCCTTGTGTGTTTTTTGGACATACTTGGCAAATAAAGATGATTATGATTCTGATTCTGATTCTGTATCTTGGCAGTGAACTCAACTCACTTCCCAACAAGCAGTAGTTTGGTAGATTATTATTTAGTAGGCAATTATTCAAATAAGAGGCTTCAAACAGTTTAATGTCACTCTCCCTTGCAGTTTATTGACAAGCTAATCTGAAAACAAAGAGAATTGCACATTGTGTATTTAAAACAACCGCAATGCTTTGCCTTAAGAAAGTCCACTTAGCTTAATGCTAACAAACGAGGCGAAACGCTTCAGATGAGCTTACAAAAAGCATCGGTGTCACGGTGTTATAACCCTTTAGAGCAGGCAATGGATATATGAACACAAACAGTGGAGAAACATATGTAGACACATAGACAACAATATTCACATGCATATATTCTTTAGCCTCATCGAAAAATGACTAATATTACTGCATTTACTAAGGAGTTGTGTTTCTTCCATCTCCATGTATATCAGTATGCCTGTATTTTCCTGCTACTGAGGGGCCAAGGCACACACACACACAATTATCATTATTAAAATGAATTTTAATTGGGAAAGATGATTTGAGATACAATTGTTTAGAGTTACGAGCATGATCACGGAATGAATTAAACTCAACTATCTCCTATTATTACATGTCACGTATGGAGAGGTGCTGGACCTAAAAGCAGGCGGAGGCAGATAGATTATGATGAAGAGTTTATTTAGGAAAGGTAAAGGAGGTGGTCCTTGGTGGGTTGGCAGGCGGTGGTGAGGACAGGTGGCTGGCTTGGCGGCAGGAATGACGTGGATCAGGAACACTGAGAACAAGGAGAGACACAGGAGTCAAAAACTGTAATACTTTGGCCAGGATTTCCGGGAATAGGCAGTTTTATATGGAGGTGGTGATGAGGGCTGATTGGAGACAGGTGTGCGGCTTGAGGAAGGTGCTGAGGGAAGAGAGAGAGGGCGAGAGGGCGAGAGGGCGAGAGGATGCAAAGCGCCATCCAGGCTCCAAAAACGGTACTGCAGTGAAGTACATGACATTATAATTGAATATTATGACATTCTTGTAACATCATCCATCCATCCATTTTCTGCGCCGCTTCTCTTAATATTACATAAATTAATATTGTTGTCTTGTTTTAAAAGTTCTCATGATTAAACTTACTTCCTGGCCAAATTCTTTATTCTTCTATCAGTTTTGACTTAATACTCAGATTCTTATGTTTTTGCGAAGTTCTAGCTTTTTTTCTCAATAGTATGATTTTTTTTCTTGCAATATTATGACTTTGTTGTCTTTATTCTTTGCAGCATAGTTGTGATAGTCCTTTGTATAATATAATGATATCTCATTCTGAAATGTAATTATTATAAATTAAGATCAGTTAACAAAAGCCTCTAATGTATTGCAAGTGTGTGTGCTTGTTTAACCAGTGACACAAGAGTCATGCACATACAGACACAAACATGCACACACGCAGGCACACACGCATACACACTGTGATGTTGGTGTGAATATAAAAATGTCATAAACACTCTATTTGACCTGCAATATCCTTATAATCTGGAGCATAGTAGCACCCTAAAACAAGTTACTTTAGAAAAAAAAACAACTTCATACATTTTAATATTTTGTCATGTATTTTCCATTTTCAGATTTTCTTTCTTTCATTTCTTTTTTCTTTTCATTCTTTCTTTTTTTTTTTACAGCCTTTGGCACGTTCACACTTTTTGTTATCCAGGCAGGTTTGAACAGGGCCTTTTTTTATATTCCCTCCATCTCAACACTTGTTAGAGCAGGATGACATATCACAGTGAGATTAGTGTGACATGCACGGTGACGTCACTGGATTCAGATCTTGGTCTGTCTGTCAGAGTATACCATAGCACATAGTGTATATCAAAACAAGGCACAGTGGTGGCAAAATTACTTAAGTAAAAGTACAGATACTTGTGTAAAAAAATAGTACTTACTAACTACTTATGCTACTTATTACTACTGTGTAGTACTTATTCAACTAAATGTTTAAAAGTATATACTCTGAGTTGAATAAGTATAGAAGTAAAAAGTAAAACTGAATTTTTACTGCCATTTACAACAATACCCATTTTGATAACTTGGCATAATAAGAAAAACAAACAAACAACTAAAAAAACAGTTTCCTTCATTGATTAATTGTGATGCAGTCAACGAGCTGCGTGTTGGCTAATGAGCGAACTTAGCCTGGTCATCACGTGACGCTGGCATCTGCTGACCTCAATCAATCAATCGATCAATCAATCAATCAATCAATCAATCAATCAGTCAATCAATCAAAATCTCAACCGCAGTTCACTTTTTTATGTTGTGCTGTCATCTGTGTTGCTTGAAAAAAAGTACCCAGCCTATTTTGACAAAGTAGGGGGTAGAAAGTACTAAAATTTATTTTCAAATGTAGGGAATAAGAGTAAAATGTCATAAAAATAAATAAATATTGAAGTGCGGTCACAAAGTATTTACTTCATTACTTTCCACCACTGACCAGGCATGCCAGACAACAAGTGTTGAGTTACATGAGAAAGTGCTTTTCACCAAATCCTTATTTCTTGTCACTTCAGGAGGTGAACATAAAGAAGGGCGAGGCAACAGAGCACTAAGAAAATGCCCACTACCACACTTGGATGTATTAGGTTCATTTTTGACACTACTTAATGCCACTCGTCACCATGCATGTTAGATCGACTCCGTTTGGGACTACCAGCACTTCCTCCAGGTTGCACGAATGACATTACACGTTCACAACTTGCGCCTACTTTAGAATAATAGGCTCCATTAGAAGGCAAATTATGTTTCCTGAGACCAACTGCAAACCTGCCTTGAAATTCATGTGAACAAAAGCAGAGTAACATGGAATACTGTTATTCATGGTTAGTCTTGCTGAGCTAGAGAGCAACTTAATAGGAACATTTCATATCGCCATTATCGCAACCAAAATTAGAACAATTATCAGTATGTAATATTTCTAAAAGAAATCAAAAGAAATGAAAATCACAGATACGTGTTTCGAGGACACTGTAAATTGTAATATATAATCATCAATCGACATAAGATTAGAAATTGTAAGCAACCAAAGTTTCCTGGTCATGTGGCATGTTTGCACGGACTCTTGTTGTCAGGCGGAATTTGTGGGGCCCGATAATTTGTAAACCCCCACTAGCCTAGTAGGAGAACAATAAACATTGGTACGTGCAAGCCATGTAAGATAATGCTTAGCAATGTGGGGCAGAGGTCTCGCCTACTCCACACAGCGGAGACTGGACAGGGGGAGTCAGCCAAGTCAGGCAAACACACACTAAG
Source organism: Phyllopteryx taeniolatus (assembly GCF_024500385.1). NCBI lineage: Eukaryota > Metazoa > Chordata > Actinopteri > Syngnathiformes > Syngnathidae > Phyllopteryx > Phyllopteryx taeniolatus. The sequence continues at coordinate 24,431,328 of NC_084508.1, read as the reverse complement.
AAACTTATTGAATTCTTTGTTTTTGACACAAATGATAGCGAGGGTACTCTACAAAAGCATAACTGGACAATAGCCATATTGATTTTTAACACCGATGTACAAAATATTCTCAAAAACAATTTTAATGATTCTTCAAAATGACATTTTATTTAGCTGGCTTTTCCTGGTTATCTAAGCGCATATAAAAAAAAAAAAGTGTCATAACCCAGTCAGACTTGCACTGTTTCACACAGCCGAGAAAAGACAGGGAGATAAGGCAGCAATTATTATAGTAGGAAATAATCTAAATGCGAAAAAGATTTTACGGCAGACTTAATTTGTACATATGAATTTAATAATTTAATCACTACTCTGTGTTAAATATAAAAGTGTCAATGAGGATTTTTGAAGCGATTATTTCTCTCATTATAACATTATATTTATATAATACATAGAAATAGTCAAATAATCTCCTCCTTCACTTAAATTGGATATTTACACAACTATTTAGTCACTAATTCCAGGGCAATAGAATTGACAAATACAGAATTAGACTGAAATAATACATTCCAAGGTCAAGCTGTTGCCATCATAAAACCTTAACTGTACAGAAATGTTATGAGCAATATTTTAAAATTCTTAACTTTCATACCAGAGGAAAAAAAGAAAGTTAAGAACTTGATATTAAGATTGCAACAATAAAATAGCAGACTTAACTTATTCAATCTTAATGACTATTGCCTACAGCAAAGGTGATTCACTGCAAAAAGGAAAACATAATGAAATGAGGAATATATTACTTAAATTAAACAACATTATCTGCCAATGGAACAGGAATATTTGACTTTGCAAAACAAAATCTTCCAAACACATGCGAAACTGAGATATGATCTGATGAAACCAAAGTATAACTGCCTGGCCATAATTCCAAAAAGTATGTTTGACGCAAACACAATACTGCTCATCACGAAAGGAACACCACACCTACCGTGAAGCATGGTGGTGACAGCATCATGCCTTGGGGCTCTTTTTCTTCAGATGGAACCGGGATTTTACTCAGGGTGGAGGGAATTATGAACAGTTCAAAATAGCATAGTAGTAATAGGGTGGGAGGTGGGTATTCACATTTCTCTTGGCTGGACTCCTGGGGCCTGCACCCCCCCCTCCGGTTTCCGGGCGGTGGAGGGATGGGGGTCTGCCCCCCTGCCCCCCTTGGGGCCCCGCCTTCCTCTTCCCTCTCTTGGCGCCCTCGCCCGTCCTTTCTCATGCTTAACATGGGCTGGCTTTAGGCGGGCTGTGACCGTTTTTGGGTGGCTTCTGCGTTGGGCCATCTTGGTGGCTGGGGGCCCCCATACTCTACGGGGGGTGGTGGTGGTGGGGCGCATTGGGTGGGGGGTGTGGGTGATTGGGTGTGGGGGGCGGGGGTCCGGTCCCCATGCCCCTCCCTTCGGGAATGGTCGGGGTGCTTCGGTTGGGCTGGCGACCATCCTGGGTCCTGGGGAGTGGATGGCGTCCTCCTCCAGTCATTCATAAATTCCATAGACAGGCTTTAATTTCTTGTGCTGGGACGACTAATAATAACACAAGTTATATTAACATGGCAACTCACAGGTTCTTACAGGTATTTAGACAGCAAAAAAGAATCCCACTGCACCACTCATCAATAGCACTGCCTTGCTCATTTCCTTCATCCTGTCCTGTCCTGCCCTTTTCTGTCTTCTCTCATCATGTCCTATTGGTTAGTTGTTGCATGTCCTGACCGGGTTAACCAGGCAGTGGAACCTCCAAAGTGGAACACAGTCCATTTCATGAAGTTGTCTAGTTGAATTCCAAGTTGATCGAATTTCATAACCTTCCCACTAGAAATAACGTAAAGTGACTTAAAAGTCCCGTATTTTGGCTATTTGGACCTCCACAGTGACCTTCTAACATGGACTTAGTATAAAAGTATCAATTTCATTTCAAAAAACACCTTGGGGCGGCACCGTGGACGACTGGTTAGCACATCTGCCTCACAGTTCTGAGGACCGGGGTTCAAATCCCGGCCCCGCCTGTGTGGAGTTTGGATGTTCTCCCCATACCTGCATGGGTTTTCTCCGGGCACTCAGGTTTTCTCCCACATCCCAAAAACATGCATTAATTGAAGACTCTAAATTGCCCGTAGGCGTGAATGTGAGTGTGGATGGTTGTTTGTTTGTATGTGCACTGCGATTGGCTGGCGACCAGTTCAGGGTGTACCACGCCTCTCGCCCGAAGATAGTTGGGATAGGCTCCAGCACGCCCGGAACCCTAGTGAGGATAAGCGGAACGGAAGACGAATGAATGAAGTGTCCAGAAAAGGCCCTTCTGACAGATAATTCTGTTTGACCCAGTTTTCTATCCGCTTTGTCCATATTTGGCTCAGACTGCCCCGTTTCCTCTGACTGGGTGCCTCCGTGTAGAAGACCCACTTGTGGGAGCACACGTGGTTGTTATGTTGACAGCGTTGGCATTCACACCAATGGACAATTCGGAGCAAGATGTCAAATTCAAGGCCTGGGGGCCAGATCCGGCCTGCCACATCATTTCATGTGGCCCGTGAAAGCAAATTATGTGCATCAACTTCCAAGATTCTTGCTAAAATACGTACTAAAATTTCATATTGTCATATGTAATAAACAATTACGTGAGATATGACAAGCATTTTTTGTTACAATATCCCTTTTTACAAAAACCTGAACAAACTATTATCCTTGACTTCAAATTTCAAAACTAGTTATCCATCAATTGGTTGTGAATATGTAATAATACTTCATAACATAATACAAATAATAATAAGTCAGTTTCAAAGTCATAACAGCCCTCTGAGGGAAACCGTAACTACAGTGTGACCTGCAAGAAAAATGAGTTTGACACCCATTGATATAGTGTTCACTGAACCCAACATGCTCATTTTTGGAATGTTGGAGGAAGCAGGAGTACCCGGAGAAAACCCACACAACCACCGGAAGAACATGCAAACTCTACATACGAAGACCATACTGAGAGTGGAACCCTGGACCTAATTATGTTGCACATATTGGACTAATCAGCCAGACTCTTTCTAGTCCTATGCTTATTGTGTTTTCCTAAGTAATGAAGCTTTAGCTTGACGAGCTAATCATTCCTTCCTCATCCACAACTTTGCCATGGAAAAAACTAAACCTCCTGATGACCCTCTTGTTCCTGTTCCATAGTGTACTTCAAATCAAAACAATAATAAGCAAAACATTTTTCAAGGGTATAAAAAATAAAGAATGAGGAGAATAAAGAGGTAGAAAAAGAGAGGGATGAAGACGAGCTCCAAAAACTGTGTACCTCCACTCCATGCTTGCCTGACTGCATTACTTACCATGTTACCAGACCACCCAGATCACTGCTTATGAAAGGTACATACTGTATATTAAAAAGCAACAACATACTCTCAAATATTATGAAAGCTATATGAAATGTTAAACATTTTAAATTATCCAAAACACACATGCGTAATAATGAATTAAACTATTAACTTGTTACTAACTATAAATATGAACCGTCAACATTTTAATCTGTAAATAAGTAGCCCATTTTTATCAACATAAACATAAAATCACCTATCAACCAAGTATTTATTAACTTAAACTGCATTGAGGCTACATCATTTTGGTTTAACTCCATATTGTAGCACCTATAGCAGGTGTGCTCAAAGTATGGCCTGGGGGGCACATGCGGCCCACTCGGTTCTTTAATCTGGCCTACCAGGCATTTACATTATAAAGAGTCCTGTAATATTTGTTGCATTCATTTAGCCATTCCTCCCCCTAAAAAAATGGTTAAATAAAATATATTTACCCTTTTATTTATTTTGTGTTGACAGTATTTAGATCACTTATTAAATAATTGGTCAAAAAAAAAAATGTACCGGCATTACCAGATAACTAGCAACCCTTTACTGCTCAGTGACTGTTTTTTTTTTGGTCAATGTCTTTCTGTCTCAAAGTGTTCTCTGTCAATTGACTGTCTGTTGTCGTACTAGAGCGGCTCCAACTACCGGAGACAAATTCCTTGTGTTTTTTGAACATACTTGGCAAATAAAGATGATTCTGATTCTGATTCTGATTCTGATTGATTTATTATCAATAATAAAATTAATAATAGTAAAAAGTAATCTAGTAAAATAAACATAATTATTATATTATAATTAATTGATTAATAAAAATTAACTATTTTACTGAAAATACAAAAGTATTAGTAAGATTATTTACATTTTTTTACATGTTATTAATTATTTGGGTAATTAATTATAATGATATGAATAAAAATAATACAATTAAAATTTAAATATTTACTATTCTATTACTTAAATAAACCATTTTACCTATTTTATGTTCACATTTGAATAATTGCTTTTTTTTAACCTGGTTTATGAATGACTTACTCTCTAAAAATAATAAAAGTACTTTAGAGGTTCTACATAGCACTATTATATACAATTGGGGTTCTTTTGGGGTTCATTACTGGTTCTTTAGAAATGTAATAGTTCGATATAGCACCCATGATTCTATACAGCACCATGGAGTTGTTTAGAGGTTAATAGACCACAGAAGTGGAGTTTAATATCCAAGAAACCGGTGGTCCATTTGGTGCTATATAGAACTATTTGGTAATGACTGGTTCTTCATAGAACCACTAACAATGGGCACCTAAAAGTGGTCCCCCTATGTGTACAAACAAAATAAGTACTAATGTAGAACCTTTATTTTTTTAGAATGTAGCCCATTTGTCATCAGCCCATTTAAAAATCAACTGTGGCCCTTGAGCACAAAGGTTTGCCCATACCTGACTTATAGGACGTTAGGGTAACTTGGTAGGGTCCATTGTACAGTATTTTGTGTTTAATTTTCACAAACTTCTTTTGGCTCCCGCGTAGATTTAAATCCACTGAGCAGGTGGCTTCCTGTGCACGGTCCAACATGGTATTACTTCCTGCCCATTTCTTCTTTCGTCGGATTACATCATCAGATCCACTTTCAAGCAAAGCAAAATTCCTAACGGTCTCCTGTGTCTGTGTTTTCCAGGTCACAGCTGCTGGATGGAGCACAAGAAGCTCAAACAGAAGATGATGCAGACAGAACCGTGGACTTTGGCCGTGGTGGGGAGGGTTCCTGGCACCGTGATTTGACGCACAAAGACACAGAAAAATCACATTGCCAGGGATTTCCACTCCCTCACGGCTGACCGGGTTCACCCCAATTGGTAAAATTGGACAATGGCCCACTTAAGAAAAAAAAAATAATAAAAAAAAATTTTGAAATCATTTTTGACTACACCTGCTCCAACACAAGAGCTGTACCAAAGGTCTGCCATTTTTGTTTGTGTGTAATCTTGCTTCCTAAAAACTAACGACAATGTGTGACGGAGCATTTATTTTCATATTTAAGGACTTTTTTGGCTTCTAGAGTTTCCCCACGTCCGTCTTGTACAACTGGTTGTCTCCTTAGTGCCGTCTGTCCGGCAGATTAGCCAATCCACTCATCTCTCCCTTGTGTCCCTTTGGTCCCCTCTTTTCATGTTCTTGTTAGATAATTGCTTTGTGTTGTTGTTGACTTATCCATACATCCATTTTCTTCTGCTTATCTGAGGTCGGGTCGCGGGGGCAGCAGCTTAAGCAGGGAACCCCAGACTTCCTTCTCCCCAGCCACTTCGTCCAGTTCTTGTGGCGGAATCCCGAGGCATTCCCAGGCCAAGTGAGAGACGTAGTGTCTCCAGCGTATCCTGGGTCGTCCCCGGGGCCGGTGGGAGGCGTCCAGCGGGTATCCTAACCAGATGCCTGAGCCACCTCATCTGGCTCCTCTCAATGCGGAGGAGCAACAGCTCAACTCTGAGCCCCTCATGGATGACCGAGCTTCTCACCCTACCTCTATCTCATCCTATCTCTATCTCTTGGCTGATTTTGATCACAAGCTAGGAAAAACGTTCAAATTTGGCCCAATTGTCAGGTCGTGTGTACCTTGCTTTAGTTAGTTGACAGAATTAGACACAAGCTACACAATCACTTTCCAGAAAACCTTATCGAGAGCTGGCTCATGGATCAAAGTGCAGATGGAGGAATTTATGTATACATTTATTTTGTTGTTTATGTTGTGCAGTGATCCACCAAATCCAGCTGATGGAAGTGTGGTGAAAAGTGTGGTTGTGTGTGGCAGTTTTCACCCAATTTGGCATGTGCATTACTGCCACCAACAGGACTGGAGTTTAATAGTATTTTGATACTGCTGTTCAGGAATGTTTGGCCTACTCAGTGCCATTCTATTTTTATTTTTTATTTTTTTAAAGGCAGACCTTTTGGTACAGCTCTTGTATTGGATCTTATTTTATTGAGCTAATCTTCCTTTTATTTGTGGCTGATGAATCTATGTTGGAATAGTGTTAAAATAGCAACACGTTCTTCTTCATGCACATGACATAAAAAAGAGTGGGACTATTTTGACATGTGAAAAGAAGGTGAGGAATCTCCAGTGCATGCGCATGAGGCCCAACCGCTTGCTTAAGGCACAGAGCTTAGCTAATTGGTGAGCATTGATCCCTGCTATGTTTTGTTCACAGTGGCTAAGTTCAGTGCCTGAGGTGAAATGGTTGATTCGACTGAGAGGATTTGTTCTGGTGAATGGAAAGAACTTGATGATCTCAGATATGGAGGAAGGAGGTGGAGTGAGACCAAAGGGAGGGAGTGATCCAGAGTGTGAGCTGTACTTGATTTAAATGCAACTCTACACCATTTGTGGATATATCTGACAAAAATGATGTATGTCACATATATTTTAAAGCATTTAAGGGTGATGTTGGATGACAAAACTCCACAAGTGCTTTCACAGTTGGAGGAATGTGGTACTGAATGTTGGACTTGTTTAGGTGTGTCCGTGTTCATGTGAGATGATGTCTCTGGGCAGCTGTGCCAGTTTTAAGTTGCCACACGCAGGTCTCCAATGAACAGGAAACTGGCGCGTTGCAATTCTGCTGTAATCAAATCAGGCAAGCAAATGTAACGAAATAGGTTAAAATATTGCATTCGTTATTTAATGCAATGTTCCATCCAACCATTTTCAATAGCACTTTGTCTTCATTTAGGTTGTGGGTGAGCTGGAGCCTATCCCAGCTGATTGGACACATATAGACAAAAATATTCCCACCTATGGACAATGCACAATCTCATTTAACCTAACATACAAGTTTTTGAAATATGGGAGGAAGCCAGAGTAATGGGGTATATGTTGCGATGGCGCGTTGACGGAAGGTCGTGTTGAGTCGAGTCGCGCTGCGCCTCGAGTTGAAAAATGTTCAACTCAGGAGCACCGTCAATGTGAAGTCAGATGCCACGTCCAATAGGTTGGGAAGAACAAAAGAACAAAACGAAGAAAAGTGTGGTGTGGTCACCAGTGCTCGGGAGTGTCCTGTCCATTCAAGAGGAGCTTGAGGTATGTTCACGTACTTTTAATACAATACGGCTCGCAAGCAGGCAACATAATGTTATGTAGCCGAGCAAGGTAGTGCTAGCACTAACGTTTGTATGTAAATGTTGACTCATGCTCGGTTCGGTAAAGGTTCAGTAAATTGGTTCATGCGCGTGAATAAATGTTGACAACAGCGACCATGTATGTTGGCAACGGCAAGCACGGTAGGCAAAGCGGCGGTCACACATACACAATCCTAATGGTCGATGTCGAGGTGCGCTGTTGGAGAGTTGTCGTTGCTATGTCACACTACACGGAAGATATAAAAAAAAATCTGACTTTTCATTTTGCCGTCGTCAGGCTATCGTAGGGCCAAATCGTTGGTTGTGGATTATGTCACACTACAAGAAATGTTGTCGTTCCCAACAAAATTTGTCCAGCACGATCTGGATACTCGGCCCCGTTATGTTATCGGGGCTAAAATCCTGTAGTCTGATCTAGGCATAATGAGGACAAGCACGATAGAAAATGGATGGATTATAATATTGCTCATATTGTATTGAGCAGCCAGCTTCTTTCCCATGTCACAATAAGTTGCATTTCTATGTTTATTAGTTTTCATCCTATTACTTTTCCACTTTGCCATCACTGGTACCCTTCTATGGTGGCATCGCAAAATGATGAAGTATTGATTTACCGAAGATTTAGGTTAAATTCCACTCTACTGTTTTCTCAAAACCTGCAGGAGCAGGGACTCAGTACTATGAACAAACATTCCCTTTATGAACATAAATTGTCTTGTTGCAGCTAGGCTGTCTGAGTAATGATCTTTAGCTTCTTATCCGCAGGCTAATAAATTATTTAGTGCATGCAAGAGCCTAGATCTCCTTCGACGATGGCTCCTTGTATTTCCATGTTCTCTTTTATTGTACTAAAATCAATATGGTTACTTGACCCCCATAAGGAATTTCTGACGCCAGCTGTGAGAGGCTTAAAAATCCGCTCCGGTCTAACACAGGAACATATGTCGTAATGTGGGGGGAATGTTGGGTAACAGTGATAGCATTGGCTCTCTCTGATAAACAATAAAAGGTCAACCTGAGACAGTTGCTTCATCCGTGGAGCCATTGTTGCTGCATTCTGCCAGCCGCGTAGGCTTTAGAAAATCAATGGTTGAAGATATTTCCAGTATTACATGTAACTTGACATCACAATACCCGCTGAAATGAATACTGAGATGTTGTCATCCAGCCAAAATGTCAACGAGAGAAATCAGTTGAGGACATGATGTTGGTTAAAACATCACAATATACCACTGATTTCCAACCACTGTTCCACAGCACTTTAGTGTGCCATGAGAGATTATTATCCAATTTCACATACTAGTCTAAAAATTATTGTTATATTACAACTGTTAACTGGTTACGAGAGGAAGCTGTAGTACCTGGAAAAACCAAGCTTAGATTCGACCCTGCAACCTTTTGACTGTGAGGAGGATGTGCTGACCACTAATTTACTGTGCTGCTCTTGAACCAATATTATGTGATCGATTGATATTGACCTGCTCCAGAGGCACACTTGTGTGCCGTTATACTATATTGTGTTTTTGTATAATAATAATAATATTAATGGTTTCTATAATTATTATGTGATTGTGGTAGTATTAAAAGGGAGTGTGCAAAAACCAAAAAATAAATCACCTTTTGCCATATTTGTTAAAAGAGTCGTAATGATTTGACGGAGTTCTTAAAGGCACTGGATGTTTTGGGGCTGTCCTGGTTCATAGGTACCTGTGCCCCTGGATTGGCAGATCTGGGTGCTGAAGCCCCTTTTTAAGAAGGGGGACCGGAGGGTGTGTTCCAACTATAGGGGGGTCACACTCCTCAGCCTCCCTGGTAAGGTCTATTCAGGGGTTCTGGAGTTGAGAGTCCTTCAGAAAGTCAAACCTCAGATTCAGGATGAGCAGTGTGGGGGTTTTTCCTGGCTGTGCAACAGTGGGCTAGCTATAGGCCCTCAGCAGGGTTGTGGAATTGGAGAAGGCATTCGACCATGTCTCTTGGGGAGTCTTGTGTTTGGAGCTCTGGGAATTTGGGGTACCAAGCCCCCTGTTCAGTCCCTGTACAAGCGTTATCAGATCTTTGGTCTGCAAATAATCCAGTAATTTGGATTATTTTTCTGTGATGGTTGGACTCAGCAAAGGCTGCCCTTTGTCTGCGATTTTGTTCATAACCTTTATGGACAGAATTTATAGGCACAGCCGAGGCGTGGATGGGGTCCAGTTTGATGCCCTCAGTATTACGTCTCTCTTTTTTGCAGATTATATGGTTGTGATGATTTCTTCAGCTCTTGCTGGAGCGGTTTGCAACCGAGTGTGAAGCAGTCACAGAATGGTGGAGTGCCCTCTCCAGGTCGGGAATGAGATGCTGCTCCAAACGGAGGAGTTCGGTATCTCAGGGACTTTTTCACAAGTGTGGGAATAATGGAGCGGGTGTCCGGGCTCTCCCTTAGAGATAGGGTGAGAAGCTCGGTCATCTGGGAGGGGCTCAGAGTCGAGCTGCTGCTCCTCCACATCGAGAGGGGCCAGATGAGATGACTCGGGCATCTTGTTAGGATGCCTCCGGTCTTCCCTGCTTAAGCTACTGCCCCCGCGACTTGACCCTAGATAAGCGCAAGAAGGTGGATGGATGGATGGATGGATGGAGTAGTATATGATGAATATGATCTTTCGCCACATTTTGTGCCTTTAATTTGATACACATTACATGAAACCACCATTCCCGGGGATAAACAACCGATTAGAGACAGAAGGCGTGACATACGATGTATCAATTACCTGACCTGTTACCTCGTTACCCCAGAAAATCACTTTATGAGTCATGGACTGTTATTGAAACACTTAAAGTAAATATTTTATGTTATATTGGTTTTTTTTTTTTGTCTCATAATGACGGTTTTAACAAATATGACTAAAAGTTATTATTATTATTATTTTTAATTGCAAACTCCCACCTAAGAGTTGAAGTCAGGCCTCATGCAGACCAAGGTACCAAATGTCTGTTACAAGTCGCGTAGCAGTTGTACATTAACAGCATATAATTCAGGCAGTTTTCTATTGTTTTTATATTTGACTGAATTATTTAAATCTTGTCAAATTTAGCAAGCCTACTATTGGCAACACCAAAGCACCTAGTGGGCTGTGCCCTCCCGTGCCTACTGAACTGGTATCAGTGTTAGAACTAAAAACTGGCTCAGTTCAGCAGGAACAGGAGTGGAGCCTAATGTCGAGAAGGAGAAGTGACATCACCACCATCCAGAGAGCCAAACGGTCAGTGCTTGAATCACAAACTCCCAACCATCAGATCGCACTCTGTCAGGAGTTCTTGGCCCTCATCAGATTCAAGATGACAGCACTGGGCCCAGAAGTGTTCACAAGGATGTTGCAGCTGCAGATGACTGTCACTGCAGCTATGAATGTTTCTTGAGCTGAACATTTTGTTGCTTGGTAGGTAGCATCTGCACGCTTGTGTGAATACTGTTACATATAAATGCGGTTGATCTGCTTTGCTCTCATGTTTATTTCAGCATCTCTCCCTTGGCAAGCCGGCCTTTCTCTGCACTCGTTCTCTCACTCTGATTTCTCTGTTCTCTAATCCAGGGATTCTCAAAGTGTGGTGCACTTATCACTAGTGTTACACAGGCTCCCTCTAGTGGTATGTAAAATACTATATATATATATATATATATATATATATATATATATATATATATATATATACAGACACTGTAGCGGTACACTCGCCTCTAGCGGTACTCTCGACTGACTTTGATGCTGGCAGCGTGGGATTAGTTCCCACTCAGTGACGGTGTGAATGAGAGTGCGAATGGTAGTCCGTGTCTATATGTGCCCTGCGACTGACTGGCGACCAGTTCAGGGTGTAGTCAGCCTTTCGCCCAAAGTCAGCTGGAATAGGCTCCAGCACCCTGCGACCCTAACCAGGATAAGCGGTGTTGACAATGGATGGATGGATATATATATATATATATATATATATATATATATATATATATGTATATATATGTATCGCCACCCCTGCAAAAACTCGACTGCAGCCACCACTTGTATTCTCTATAAAATAAATTTTTTGTTCATATTTTGGGGTGTCTGTAACGGATTAACTGGATATTGCTTATTACCTATGGGGAATATTGCTTTGGTTTTTGCACTATTCGTTTTTAGTCAGACATTTTGGAACGGATTAAACATTAAAAATAAAGCTCCAATGTATACGTCTTAGGACTAAAAGCTTTCTATTTTATTTTATGAACACTTGGGCCTACTACGCTACTATATCTTAGTTAGTATGTTAGTCATGATGATGATATTTGGCGAGGCAAGTATGTGTTTTGGTGGTACTTTGAGAACCATTTTTCTAACTGTCAAAGGTTCAGATTGAAACACCCAAATCATTGCGAGGTAATTCACACAGAATGTCTCCGATGTCTGTGTAATTGATGCCACCCAACAGTCCATCATGACTGGCCAGGATATGCACCTTCACTGCTTCCCCTCCGCTCATGAGATAAATTGCTGCCGCCAACGGAAAGGGCTCCATCTTGATTTTATAACCCGCAGGAAACTGGAAAGTCATTAGCAGTAAAGATGAATATGCGCTTATCCTGCTTCCCCATGCACTGTGCCTGAGAAGTTATCCTTTATCATGTAGACGGCACAATGGCGTCGTTCGGTAAGGTAGCATGATCACAACCAAATTATTAAGATTAAAGACGAGATTATGGCTAGGAAAGCAATGATGTCATAGCTTTGCCTGAAGATCATTTAGCACTTTAAAAGCGTCCAATCAGAATTATCTGATGTCAGATGCCTGTACTGTATATACTTGCTATGTGGGGAGTTCTATGAAATGTCATGATGTAGATGTATAATAGTGGTATAGTTCTCATTTCTTTTATTGTTGACAGGTATTGTATCATGGAAGGGCATGGAACATGCACCTATCCCTATTCTATCCTGCTTATCCTCATCAGGGCAATGGCGATCTGGAGACTGTCCCAGTTAATTTAGGGCGAAAGGCATACGACCTCCCTGGACTGGTCGCCGTCATAGCCAACACTCACAACTGTGAACAGTTTAGAGTCTTCAATAAACTTAACATGCATGTTTTTAGAATGTGGGAGGAAGCCAAAGTACCCAAATGAAAACACGCGGCGAACATATGAACTCCACACGGGAAGGCCGAAGCTGAGATACTAACACCATACCACAGAACTTTGGGACAGACGTGCTAAGCACTAGGTCACTGTGCTGCCCTTTTTTAAAGTCAATCACAGGGCTCGTAAAGAACATTCACACTGTTACTGGGTGGGACTGAACATAAGCTGCCTGCCCCAAAGTCAGGCGGGTAAATCACTACACTGTCAGTGATCATAGAATTTATTAAAATCCAGTCAGATTCATGTCATCACTATGCTGTCCACAGCCTCTCGGTGGATATTTACTGTATATGGTACAGTTGCTTAAGCTCTGTTGCGGGACTCTAGTTGAACTTCTGATTGGGAGCTATTTTTTTTCTCCCATAGGAAACATTCTCCATTACAATCTGATCCTGGTTCGAGGCAGCACGGTGCACTACTGATTAGAACATCTGCCTCACAGTCAAGATGTTCTAGATTCGAATCTCAGCTCAGGTGCTCCTGGGTGGAGTTTATTCTCCCCGTGCTTGAGTAAGTTTTCCCCCCAGGTACATTCCAAAAACACACAGGTTAGGTTAATTGAAAACTCAATTGTCCAAAAGTGCAAATGTTGAGTCTGAATGTTTTTTTTTGTTTATATGTGCTCTGCAATTGGTTGGTGACCAGTGCAGGGTGTTTCCCACCAATTACACAAAATTAACTGGGATAGACTCCAGCTCTATACTGCATCTTTTAACCTGTGTATCCACATGTTGCTATTCACACAACAGAATAACAGCTTTTTGTTCAACTAAACAGGACATAAATTGAGAGAAATTGAGAAGATCATACTTTTTTGTCACATTTTTTTGTTCGTGCTGTAAGATTTTTCTCATGTAGAATTTGTGCCTTTGTTTAATAGAGGTCGGCAAATACTGATTTCCATCCATCCATCCATTTTCTGAGCCGCTTCTCCTCACTCGGGTCGCGGGCGTGCTGGAGCCTATCCCAGCTGTCATCGGGCAGGAGGCGGGGTACACCCTGAACTGGTTGCCAGCCAATCGCAGGGCACATCGAAACAAACAACCATTCGCACTCACAGTCACGCCTACGGGCAATTTAGAGTCTCCAATTAATGCATGTTTTTGGGATGTGGGAGGAAACCGGAGTGCCCGGAGAAAACCCACGCAGGCACGGGGAGAACATGCAAACTCCACACAGGCGGGGCCGGGGATTGAACCCGGGTCCTCAGAACTGTGAGGCTGACGCTCTAACCAGTCGGCCACCGTGCCGCCAAATAATGATTTAACTGACATTCTAAACAAGTGGCGGCACGGTGGCCGGTTAGAGCGTCAGCCTCACAGTTCTGAGGTGCGGGGTTCAATCCTCGTCCCCGCCTGTGTGGAGTTTGCATGTTCTCCCCGTGCCTGCGTGGGTTTTCTCCGGGTACTCCGGTTTCCTCCCACATCCCAAAAACATGCATGAATTGGAGACTCTAAATTGCCCGTAGGCATGACTGTGAGTGCGAATGGTTGTTTGTTCCTATGTGCCCTGCGATTGGCTGGCAACCAGTTCAGGGTGTACCCCGCCTCCTGCCCGATGACAGCTGTGATAGGCTCCAGCACGCCCGCGACCCTAGTGAGGAGAAGCGGCTCAGAAAATGGATGGATGGATGGATGGATTCTAAACAAGTGTAACAATCAGTTAACCTCAAAGTACAATCTAGAAACTATATGACTTAATTGCTGACATCTTGTAATGTGATGACTTTAGAGGTTGATATAACACGTTGTGATGTATTATGACCTGCCCGGGGACTGTGCTGCATGGTATTAATGCAAATTCAAAATGTTGTTCCTTCTATCTATTTTGTGTGTGTGTCAGTTGAATTTGTCTGGTAAACATCACGAAGATTGACAGCTATGTATGTCTGAGAGGCATTGTTTAATTCGATGTGCATTTAATATTAATGCTGCATCTGCTCCTTTAGATGCAAATACATGAAATAAACCTGGAATGTTTTTTGGGAGAAAAAAAAACAAATGTGTCATTGTTTTTTATTCAGGAACAGCGGGAAGTGTATTAAAAACTGTTTTAAAAAGAAGAGGGCGAGAATTACAGAAGTAGCTTGTGAGAGTTAGTATGTAAAGTTATGTAAAGACTTGTCTTTAATGGATTTAGTGGCGTGAAAATATGTTAAATGAGATGGATAGTTTGTGTGACGTGATAGAGGAAGTATGGATCCAATGAAGTGTCAAGGAAATAAATAAAAGCTTGTTTTCCATGCATGCCTTTTAGATCTCCTCTGTGGTGTCATCAAAAACATGATGACAATATGGGTTCTCTTGTTTTCATGCAAACAGACACGTACACCCAAGCCAACGTCTGCTTTTCTCCCTTTCGTCTCCATGGCAATGTCACAGTGTGTTTCATCTTCAGGCCCTCAAAGGCTGACCGTATTTCACCAGGGGGCTGCTTTATTGAGCCTGAGCTGCTCTCTTCTCCTGTTCAATCAGCATCTAGGGGTGCGGGTGTGGACGGTCCTGTCCCGTGAGCTTGGCTGATCCCGAAGAACAGGAACATCTGTTCAACCCTCCAAAGTTAGCAGGGCGGCGACTCCTGCAGTAAACACAAGTCTGAAGGATGTTTGGTTTACAGTAGGAGTTGAAAGAACAAGCCTGATTGATTTCACATGTACAATAGGATGCTTTTCAACATTACAGGAAGTCATCAGTCATTCATGTCATGAAATATGTACAGTCTGAGAGTCATCATGTGTTTATGTTATTATAAATTTGTGCGGCTGTACATAATCCATCCATTTTCTATTGAAGACTAAAGAACCACGCTGACAGATTGGATAACCGAGGAAGTTACTTTCTTCTTCACTGTTCAAACTAAATTCATGGTGGCGTATTGTATTCACATGGAAAAATCCATTCATCCATTTGCCATAGCACTTGTCTTCTTTAGGGTGGCAAGCAGTGTTAGGAAGATTATTTTGGAAATATAGTTGGTGACAATTACAAGTGGCACTGTCATAGTAGTGTAACTATTTCAATGACTTTGTCAAAGTAATATAACTAATTACATTTGATGACATTTTTTATAACTTCTTCATTTTGAATAAATGCATCAACAAGACCCTTGGATGTTTCCTCTAAAAAAGTGAATGAAAACCATTGATCATTATTTGGGATTTAGCCACATATTTGTTCTCTACACAAATAATAAACAGATTAAAAAAAACATAAGGAAATGTAAATACACAATTAAAAATGTGTTTGTTGCATTATATGTGTACAGCATGTGGAAACCATTGTACCATGCCATGTTGACCTGATGACAAATGTGCACAATTTAGACATGTTGTTCATATGACAAACCAGATGAGTAAGAAAAGTCCAAAATTATAACGATGAAACTGTTCCGAAATCAATGCTCTTTCTTATGTGTTCAAAAGTGTAACTATGAGTCTAACCTTTTAAAAATCTCAGACAAACAAATAGATTGCACCATAAGGTGGTGTTTGGAAGTCATATTTGGAAAAAATGTGTCACGTTTGAGAATTTGTCAAAATGGCATCTGAGAGAGCCAATCACGAGTGTCCGCTTTAGAATTAGGAAGTAATATGAAAAACAATCTGAGCTTTTGCAGCTATTTTTCAAATGTAACTCAAATTGTAATAATGGAAATTTTAAAAAGCAACTTTAATTTTATTACACATTTTCTCCCAGTATTGTAATGGATAACAATTATATACATTTTGTAATTAAATTATTTAATTTTACTGGTGGCGAGTGACTGGAGTCTATCCCAGCGGACTTTGGGCAAGACATGGGGTACACTCTGGACTGTTCGCCAGCCAATCATAGGGCACATACAGACAAATAGTGTACCCATTCACATTTAGTCTTCAATAAACTTCACATGCATGTTTTCGGAATGTCAGACCAAGCTGGAGTACCCAAACTAAAATCACACCACTACTATATATATATATATATATATATATATACTTTTAGGTCTTCGCCGTGGTCACTTCGTGTCCAGTGGTATCCAATTGATAGTTTCTGTGGTCCACCTTTTGTCAGCTCTTCGGGCAACGTCGCCAGCCCATTTCCATTTAAGGCTTTTTATTTTTTGGATGACGTCGGTAACTCGCGTCTGCTGTCTTATCCAACTGCATCTTTTCTTGTCACGAATGCTTATTTTCAACATTCGGCGTTCCATGTTCCTTTGGGTTACACGTAGTCTTTGTATAACTTTGGCATTCGTAGTCCAAGTTTCACTACCGTAAGTGAGGACTGGTAAAATACATTGATCGAAAACTTTTCTTTTCAAGCAAATGAGAAGATTGTTCTTGAATATAACACTTCCATAAGCCTGCCAGGCAAGCTTTATGCGGCGTTCAACTTCAGTGCTTGTATTTTCCATCCATTGTTACAAGTTATATATATATATATATATATATATATATATATATCCATTCATCCATCCATCCATTTTCTGAGCTGCTTATCCTCACAAGGGTCGCGGGCGTGCTGGAGCCTATCCCAGCTATCTTCGGGCAGGAGGCGGGGTACACCCTGAACTGGTTGCTAGCCAATCGCAGGGTACATAGAAACAAACCGCAGTATACTATACTATATACTATATATATATATATATATATAGAGAGAGAGAGAGAGAGAGAGAGAGAGAGCATTTTTAATACAAATTATATTATTATATTATGTTTATTGTTTTGTTGATCTAATTATTTTATGTAAAAATATTTCATCCATCCATCCATTTTCTGAGCCGCTTCTCCTCACTAGGGTCGCGGGCGTGCTGGAGCCTATCCCAGCTGTCATCGGGCAGGAGGCGGGGTACACCCTGAACTGGTTGCCAGCCAATCGCAGGGCACATACAAACAAACAACCATTCGCACTCACAGTCACACCTACGGGCATTTTAGAGTCTCCAATTAATGCATGTTTTTGGGATGTGGGAGGAAACCGGAGTGCCCGGAGAAAACCCACGCAGGCACAGGGAGAACATGCAAACTCCACACAGCCGGCGCCAGGGATTGAACCCGGGTCCTCAGAACTGTGAGGCTGACGCTCTAACCAGTCATCCACCGTGCCGCCAAAAATATTTCATTTTCAATTGGGTCAGAAAAAAAGAGGCATAATGTACGTGTACAGTATATTAACAAGGCTGAAAGCACAGTCACTGTAAATGGCTGACATCCAGCCCTTGGATAAAGATCCATGGTAATTCTCCCCCAAAGTCACAATGAACAAAGAGCATTTTAGTATGCTAGGAGTGATTTGTGATGGACTATCTGATTGATAATTTTATTAAACAATAAAGATAATAGCTGCAATTGGCTGGCGACCAGTTTAGGATGTACCCGCCTCTCACCCAAAATCAGCTGGGATAGCGCCAGTCCAGCGACGACTTAATAGGCAAGAGTTTATAGGAAATGGATGGATAGCTGGATTAGTGTTACTAAGATAATTTGCATGCCTTTACTTACATACAGGGAATGTCTTTCAGGTGTTACATGAAAGAAGCTTCATTCCCAAGTGTGATTTTCTTTTTTTTTTTTTTTTTTACAAAGAAGGTTAAATAGGATATTTTATTCCACTTGATTAAATATGCATGTCGGAATGTTGAAACTTGAAGAGGAGAAACGGAAAAGGATGACACGAAAAAAAAAATAATAATTTCTAATCGAGTAAATTATGTTTTACCATTCACGGCCTGTGTCTCCGTGGGGGTCACCACCATTGTCAGAACTCTGTAAAGTCGGGATAAATATTTTTACTCCGACTTCGCGACTTGACCTCCCAGTTTGAGTAGCGTTCCAGTGCACTTTTCCTGGTCGGAGGTCAGAGAACTCAGACTTCCCACTTTTCTGGAATGCAGCATGAATACAAGGTTACTGACAAGACAATGAGATTTTTCTAACCCTATTCTTATTTTATTTATACTTAAAATGTTACATGAAATAAATCTAAATATAATCTAAACAAAAACACATGACAGTTTTCAGAAGCGAAAGAGCCACTTTCAAGTGGTAGAGTAGAGCAGAACTGCAGTGTTAGCAGAGATTAGCATGCGCTAACAGTTTTATATTCACAATTTCACAGTTTCAGAAGTGGCTCATATAGTTGTGGTCTTGCCTCGATATAAAATAATGAGCCAAATATTTTGAAAAAAAATTACTTTTGGGTCAGCCATACGTAGGCATGTCGCTTAGCCATGCTGCCACAGCTCTCCACTCCCTTATTAAAGTATATACGCATCTCATTGGCACATAACCCATGTGACAAAAATCACAAGAAATACTGTACAATGATGATTGGCTGATAGACCCATGTGACCAAAATGCTGCATTATGATGCGGAAGTGATGTGGACAAAACGCCACTTTGCCGGATTTTACTGGGTAAGATAAGGGGGGTAAAGTTAACCGCGCGATGAAAAACAGAAAATAAAAAATAGAGACAACTAATATGAATTGCAGGTCACATCGATCAAAGACACTTCGACTGCACCTCGGGGTCCTGAGTCCTTCCCGGGCTATAGCGTAGCCACTACGCCCGTCAGAGCGTTATTTCACAATCGATCAGGAGAAAGGCACCCTTCGCACCATTGCCCCCAACCTGCCCCGTCAGGCCAGGATCGGCTGCCAGTGGCGAGACTGTGTCCCGGCTGCCCGTGAAGAGTCACCACCACCTCTGCGAGACGGTCCGGTGGATTTCAAGCCATGTTATGGCTATTTAGACCTCCATAGAGGCGGCACAGTGGATGACTGGTTAGCACTTCTGCCTCACAGTTCTGAGGACCCTGGTTCAAATCTGGCCTCACCTGTGTAGAGTTTGCATGTTCTCTCCCTGGCTGTGTGGTTTTTCTCCGGGTACTCCGGTTTCCTCCCACATCCCAGCAACATGCACGGTAGGTTAATTGAAGACTCTAAATTGCCAGTAGGTATGAATGTGAGTGTGAGTGTGAATGGTTGTTTGTTTACATGTGCCCCGCGATTGGCTGACCAGTTCAGGGTGTACCCTGCCTCCTGCCTGCAGTCAGCTCGGATAGGCTCCAGCACACCCGCGACCCTAGTAAGGATAAGCGGTGTGGAAAATGGATGGATAGATCTCCATAGAGTGACTCTCTAACGTGGACTTAGGGTTAGTGTTAATTTCATTTAAAAAAACACCTTGGTTTTGCCATTCGAATGTCTGGAAAAGGCCCCTCTGACAGCTACTTCTGTTTGACCCAGTTTTGTATCCTCTTTGTCCATATTTGGCTAAGACTGCCCCCTTCCCTCTAGAAGAAGGGTCCCTCTAGAAGACCCACTTGCTAGAGCACACGTGTTTGTTATGTTGACAGTCCTGGCATAGGAGCAGAGAGTTAGGCGGAGATCTTAGCTAGTAACATAGATAAGCTTGAGAAATTCGAATAACCTGATTTCGGGCCTCTCGACAGAAAAACGTCTGGAACTCAGGAATGCGTGGAAGATTTTAATTTGTATTTCACATGTTTACTGAGGCACCATAGAGCCAATATTACATCCCACAGACTAGAAGAAGTTGGTTTGGTAAAATATGGCACCTTTAAGCATATTTTAACACTTTTTAGTGAGTGAATAGAGTGAGTAATGTTAAAGGTTGTGCGAATAGCTCCACAGCAAACAACCATAATGATTCCAACTCCCCGTTACACTTGGCCTCATCACAACATATCCCTCCGCCAATACCATTTCATTACTATAGTCCCAAAAATGGAATTATAAAGTAGGTCCACTCCATGCAAATACAGACATCAATGCAAAAATAAATCATGTAATGCTTACTTCCCTCTCTTCAAATGAAATGTTTACATTTTAAATGAATACATATACGCTCAGAAAATGTACTCATCTCAAATCATCTTACAATATCACTACGCGGAGGAAAAGAAACTAACAAGCGTTGCCATGATTATTTTATTTATTGTTACTTGGCTGTTTCTTTACCTGCGTTGCCTCTAAGAGTGTTCCTGTGTTGCTGACTTGAATTTTTGGACTCAAGCAAAGGAGCCACTGTTCAGGGGCAGAGCCAGGGGATGGCTAGGGGTTGTCACGACTTAAGGGCGGTCACCCCGATGGCCACCCCCTTTCTGCATGGGCTATCTTCCTTAAAAAGAAAATCCGGTCAAATTGATATTCCCCTTACCCCCCAAACTCCCCACCAACGTCCGCCCCTGCTGACCATCGGATTTCAAGGTGAAAAAAGTTCAATCCGCAACCCCCCCCCACCACCCTTTCCGACAACTGGTTTTCATAGCCACCTCAGTGAATTTTGAGATCCATTAATGGATTCATTCTATCTCTTATTTCGCATTGGGGAAAGCCAAACACATGGAAGGGATTGTGTTCACATTCTGAGGGGAAGTTGTGTAGATCTCTGCCTTCTCAATATGTGCCCATAAGAGCCTCACAATACATAGTGTATAAACTAATCCCCTGTTAGGAATCTAATGCTGATGATGTAGCGCTTTACGCCTTAAACAGGAAGTGACTGAACAAAATGCGCCTGGTGCTGTTCCCCTGCAAATGCTGTATAACAAGAATTAAGTTTGGTATGTGCTCATGCAAAATTACACAGACTTTAAACTATAGACTGCTGTAATATCACCCCATTTATGTGTAGACTACTGTTTTGTTGGCCTGTGTTACACAAAGATTGTGCAACATCACTTTAAACGTGGGACAGCCATTATACTGTCTTGAATGGAGTGAAAAGGGTTAGAAAAATGTTGATGAGGTCATAAATCATGCAGAAAGAAAAGCACTTTTCCCACATAATCCTCTTGAGACGCTTTGGCGAGCAGCGGAGCCAACCTTTCAGCTCTCTTCCTCTGTGGCTGGACTGAAAGTACACGGATCCAACATTGGGTTGACTCGCAAGAGATTCTTCAATCAGGTGGTCATTGGAAGCAAACAAAGCAGGGAGAAAAAGGTCTTGTAGGCAGATGTTCGATTTCCTTTCATAAGGATGTGCACTAAGTATGCCTTCGCTGTTTTTTGCTTGACCTTGTTGACCCAAACATGATGTCAGAATCCCATGGGAAACTTGATTGATTGGCTATAATTGTAATCACAACATTTGCGCAGCCATTTCGTGCAAGAAACATAAACATGGACAGGGTACATTGGGGACAAATGGGTGGTCCACCTCAACACAACAGACAGATAATAACGACATGACACCTGGTTATTGTGTCTGCATTGTATCACTGCAAAGACATACACACAAAAGGGGTTTATGAGTGGATCCACTTTGAAGGGTGGCATGCAAATTAATTGCATGCTCATTTTTAGATCTTTTTTTAAATAAATAAAAGGGAATTTAAAAACAATTCATATTACATGGGCAGCACGGTTACCTACCTAGTGGTAAACATGTCTACCTCTCAGTTCTGAGGTTCAGTGGTCGATCCTTGACTCCGCCTTCAGTGCTTGCGTAGGTTTTTTTCGGAGTATTTTGGCTTCCTAACACATTGCAAAAACATGCATATTGGGTTCATTAAAGAGTCTAAGTGGTCCATCGGTGTGAATATAAGTGTGAATGGTCGTTTGTCTGTGTCTGCCCTATGATTGGCTGGTGACCAACTTAGGGTGTACCCCACCTCCTGCCTAAAGTCAGCTGGGATTGCCTGCAACTCATCTAAGGACCTTAATAGGACAAAAAATATAAATTAATAATATCTATTCCCTATACCACTTATCCTGTTCTGGGTCACTGGGAGCTAAAGCCTATTCCACCTGACTTTGGACAAAAGGCAGACATTTATTTATGGAGCATTTTAAGAACAACTGCAGCTGAACCAATGAAGTGCTGTACATAAAGACAAATTGAACGTATACACTGTATAACGTACAACCTATCAGGGGCGTGCAGAGACTGCCCCCCCCCCCCCCTACTGGTGCTACAGCATTGGCCCACTGGCGACAACATACAGGGCAGCTGATGCTCCGCGGAGTGACCTCAAATAGGGTTTAATTTTATGCCACCGATGGGGCGGGATTTCCGGCAAAATATTTCTTCAAGTACTTCCCGGGCCCACAGTCGCGGTGTTGTCAGGGTTAGATTTTTGTACACACTATCTGCTAGTCAATGCTACAGCATGCTCCTGAAGTGAAATAAAACCGTTCAACTTTCAGCGAACAAAAAGCACTGCTGTCGATCATTGATGTGTGCCTTTGTGTGAGGCTTCTATAGTATTACCCTGTGAGAACGGCAGCCCCACAGCACATGACACCGCTGAGCGAGGCAAAGGGCAAAATGAAAAGCAATGAGGAGAACTTTTACGAAAATATTGTCACGTAAGTATCTCATAACTCTTTTCAACTGTGCATCTCCGTGCTTTTCCCGGTGTACGTACTGTTTCAAGTTTAAATAGAATCTTACGCAGGATGGGCACATACGATTGTTACTGCTGTAAGGTCGAGAGCAATAAAACAATGAGTCTTGCAGTTGCTGACTTCCCCCAAATGATCAGTTTACTATTCACGTTCTTCAGATTTATATTTGTTAACCTTCCACTGACAAACCGTAAAACCCTCTTTTAAATGCCGGATATGAGCTCAGAATGTTTAGTGTGCAAAAACAGGCGATGACAAGCCCGGCTGGTTGCCGTCTTGCTCACTGTCCCTAATCAAGTGGTCGTCCTCACAGATTAAAAAAAAAAAAAAAAAATGGCTTGCTACTTGAAATCACCACGAAAAGAGGAAAAACAAGACAATGTTGTGCTGATGTAGTCTGCTTTGCTAAGACATTAGTAAAATGTAAATGATTGTGTCGTTCTCTTGACCAAAGAATGCATGTGCTCTAGTGAGCTGACATTATTAGCTATGCTAGTTACTCAGTAGACGATCGGTCCATATGGAACTCATGTATTGACGTGGATGAATTTGCTTTAATGATACGACTCAACTCGACTAAATTTTTCGATGTGCCTTGAGTGAATTGTAAATAATCCAGTCATTTTGCATAGGGATAAATGGACCACAAGTGGTGGTGCGGGATCAGTCCTTCAAACTGGAAGTGTGTGGCGTAACCTCCATTGAAAGAAGTTCTATTTTGAGAACAATATTAGGGTGACATCAGAATGGTCCTCCAATGGGAGAAGGGCTGGCGAAATTATTTCTGTGTGCTTTTCTTGGCGGACTTGTTCTCGGGAAACGAAGAAGCCTAAACTCTATGAGGTCCTGACGAGCCATTACAATGGGGTGCACCCATTACTTTTTTTTTTTTTTGCAGCTTGTCTCATTCTCCTGCCCCTCCTCCTTGAACGCCAGGGGCAATTGCGGTGCACATACAGTATAGACAATAACCATTTATACTCACATTCACACATAAATCTGTTGGTCTAACTTTCATCATTTTTGGGATGTGGGGGAAAACCACAGTACCCCCAGAAAACAAACCCAGCATAAGGAGAACATGCAAACTTTACGTAGGACAGCTGAAGCCAAGAATCGAAGCCCGAACCTCAGAACTGTAGGACAGATGTGCTAACCACAAGGTTATACTGCCATTTTTGTCAAATGTCCATTGCAATACCATATTTTTGTGAAACATCATAAAGCGGAAAAATCTACAATCTGGTAATTACAGTCTAGTCTTTAATCACATCTTGATTGTTTCATTTCAAATCCATTTCTGTGGTGTACAAAGATGCATGTCATTGTCCAAATACTTCAGGACACTATAATAAAACTGTAACTTATTGATTGAGTGGGAGAAATAACTTTGTTTATAGTGAGATGTGTCAGGTTCAGCATTTTCAACACGTACGTGAATAGCCAAATATGGCTCCTTCCCACATTGCCGTGGTAATGTGAATTTTAGAATTTTCTGGAAAAGAAATACATAGTTAATGTTAAATCTTACAACCAACTGTAAAAAAATAGATTATGTAACTGGTATGTTTGTCATTCATGATCTTTGGCATACAGCAATGGTGTGTATGTCTGAGCAAAGCACTCAGAATTGTGTTTTCTTTCCCATGTGCATGTAGGATGGTTTGCACTGGAGGAATTACAATCAGTGCCCTGATTAGTGTGGTGGCTTTCATCTGAATCATTAATCTCTTGTAATGGCACATGATTGCTCCACAGTGTTGTTTTTAAACTCAGCCCGTGTACTTACTGACAAATGAGTCTGCAATGTAGCCTTCTGCTTTCCTGACCTTATACTTGAGTAACCCTACTAAACAACTACACAAAATTTGGCCATGGTCCACCATAGGTTTCCAAAAAGCAGTGATTCCCCATTACTGTTTTCCGGCATATTTGTGTGCCGTGTGAGATCATCAGTTGTGCTGTGGGAAATTATCCAATTTAATTAATTTTAATTTAATACTGTCGATACATTATTTGTTTCAAATAATGTATCGACAGTATCTTCATCTATCTATGCCAGTAATGTACAGTGACAGGCAGAACAAATCAAATCATAACCTGATTATCTAGGGATGTCCATCTTTTTCACTTCCGATCCAATACCAATATTGCAGCCTTGGGTTTTGGCCAATACCGATCTCAGTCTGATCCGATTTCAGCAATAATCATACATAATTTACTTATTTTATAGTATGAAATGTTACAAAAGGCACGTATGAGAAAAACTGACCCATTTATTATTAACCAATGTGTTACATAAAGTAACTGCTATGCACGTCTTGACCTCTGAGGGGCAGTGTGGTGGACACAATGAAACTTGCAGTAACAAAGAAAGTAGTTACGATCAAATATTGTCATTATAGCTCGTTTTAAACAAAGTTTGAAGAATATATGACAGAGAGTATTGTTATATTTCCTGTTTATATGGGGTTATACAGCATTTGTGTGCCAATATTCATTATTTTGAGAGATATAATTGCCTCGAGATCGATGCTAATTTTTGTTAGCTCGTCAATGGTGTTAGCTTTGAGCTAGTGAACAAAAAACAAAGAAGAAAGTAAGTCTGTGATGTATTTTAACATACAATAGGTGTAATTCTTTTGTTATGTCGGTTTGGTTTTACAGTGAACTTCAACTTGAGTGTCAATAAACGACTTTAAACAAGCAATATTCACTCTTACCTCTTGCCACTATGTTAGTACCTTAGCAACCTGTTGTTGTAATGACGTCAGCACGCCGCTGCTGGATAGAAGTACTGGAGAGTAGCATAGAATAGACTTCTTGTATAAAAGTGGTCAAATCTGAGATTTTAGCTATAATCCGATCCTTGTGTTTTGCTGACATCGACTGATTTCCGATCTCAAAGATCAGATCGGGACACTCCTATATGTATCACTTTTTTGACATTTTCGTGAGGTGATATGCTGTGAGATTTTTGTATTTTGTATTAATGTGCCTTGGCTCAATAAAGGTTACTGCTACAAAGGTTACTTCTCATTACTGTGTAGTTCAAAATTCTATATTCATACAGTAAGACGCTGGTGTACTATAGCGAGGCAAGATTTTGGAACTTCAACATGGTCACTTCGTTAGGTACGGTAAACTTGCCCAATGTAACAATCCCCTCCATGACATTTATAGGAAATCAAACCCAGTTCATAATTTTACCACCAAAGGAGGCACACTTTCACAATCTCAAAAACTCCAATTCAAGAGCTATGTTATAAATGCTGCCTTCACCAAGATAATGTTGATAACATTAATAATAATGCTCAGTTTGATTGACACTGTCAGGAAGGTATTAATGTAAAAAAAAATTTAATTGTAGTAGTTTGCAATGGTGCAGAACGAGCGAAATCACATTTGTCCTCATTAGGGTCACGGGAGAGCTGGAACCCCTCCTAGTTGAATTTCGGTGAGAGGTGCAGTAAACCCTGGTCTGGTCGCCAGTCAATCGCAGTACACATATGTACAAACAATCATTTACACTCACATTCACAGCTATGAACAATTTTGAGTCTTCAGTTAAACTAACAATGTTTTCAGAATATGGGATTATGTGGGAGTACCCAGAGAAAACCCACGTAAGCACACGAAGAACATGGAAACTCCACACAGGAAGACCATAGCCGAGATTCACACCCTGAAACTATGAGGAAGATGTGCTCACCACTAATCCACCATGTAGCTCATAAACTAAGAATTTAAAATTTCAAAAAAGGAAAGGGTTACTATGTACAGATTGTGTGGCTTTGTTGCGCTAAAGACGGATTTTACCCATCCAAATAAGCAAATGTGGTCATTGATGACTTTTTTTTTGTATCAGGACTCATCCTGAAGTACCCCGCCCTCCTAACCATAGCACGTCTGCCACATTAGCTAAAATCAAAGAGTCTACATACCGCCTCAAGCAAACACGAAAGCCGCACTGCTAACGGTCGCCGAACAAGTCAACGAAATTGAAAAAAAACACCCGGACTCACCCCTCATTATTCTCGGGGACTTTAACAAAGCTAAACTCAACCACGAACTCCCTAAATACAAGCAGCACATCGACTGTCCTACCAGGAAAAATAATACTTTAGACCACTGCTACACTACGGTAAAAAAAAACGCATACCGTGCTATACCTCGTGCAGCCCTGGGCTCGTCTGATCACTGCTTAATTCACTTAATACCGACGTACAGGCAAGAACTTAAATGCGCAAAGCCTACAGTGAAAACAGTGAAAAAGTGGACCAATGAAGCAAAGATGGAATTTCAAAGCTGTTTAGACTGCACAGACTGGAGTGTCTTTGAAAATTCAGATGGCAGCCTGGATGAATATACGGACACTGTCACATCCTGTATCAGTTTCTGCGAAGAGGTTTGTGTACCAACAAAATCATTTCGCACATTCAACAACAACAAGCCGTGGTTCACTGCTAAACTTAAGCAGCTTCGCCAAGCTAAGGAGGACGCATATCAGAGCGGGGACAGGGCGCTGTATAATCGAGCTAGAAACCAGCTGACTAAAGAAATTAAGAGGATCTATGCAGCAAAGTTGGAAAATCAGTTTAGCGCAAACGACTCTAAATCAGTCTGGCATGCATTCCAATCGCTGACTAATTACAAGCGACGATCCCCCCAAGCTGAGAACAATAGCACACTAGCCAACGACTTGAATACCTTCTACTGCAGATTTGAAAAGGACAGTTTCACACCACACACGCACCCGGCCGCACTCGCGACCACAATCACACCTCTGACTTCTGCGTTAACCATCCATGAACAGGATGTGAGACGCATCTTCAAACAACAAAAGATTAACAAAGCGGCAGGCCCGGACCATGTGTCCCCATCCTGCCTCAAAGTCTGTGCGGACCAGCTCGCTCCAGTCTTCACTCAGATCTTCAATAGATCTCTGGAAATGTGCGAAGTTCCATCCTGTTTCAAACGCTCCACCATCATTCCAGTCCCCAAGAAACCTGCAATCTTGGGTCTGAATGACTACATGTCGCTTTGACATCTGTGGTCATGAAGTCCTTTGAACGTCTCGTGCTGGACCACCTCAAGAGCGTCACAGGTCCCCTGCTGGACCCCCTGCAGTTTGCCTACCAAGCGAACAGGTCTGTGGATGATGCAGTCAACATGGGACTGCACTTCATCCAAGAACACCTCGACAGTGCAGGGACCTATGCGAGGATCCTGTTCGTGGACTTCAGCTCACCGTTCAACACCATCATCCCTGAACTCCTTTCATCCAAGCTTCTCCAGCTCAGCGTCCCACCTGCCATCTGCCAGTGGATTTACAGCTTTCTGACGGGCAGGACACAGCAGGTCAGGCTGGGGGAGGCCACCTCATCCACACACAGCATCAGCTGGGGCGCCCCAAGGTTGTGTCCTCTCTCCGCTGCTCTTCTCTCTCTACACGAACGACTGCACCTCAGCGCACCCGGCTGTCAAACTCCTCAAGTTTGCAGATGACACCACTGTCATCGGCCTCATCAAGGACGGTGACGAGTCTGCATATCAACATGAAGCGGAGCGGCTGGAGCGGTGGTGCAGCCGACACAACCTGGAGCTGAACACGCTCAAGACTGTAGAGATGATCGTGGACTTCAGGAGCCATCCTTCGCCACAGCTGCCCCTCACGTTGTCCAGCTGCCTTATGTCAACCGTCGAGACCTTCAAGTTCCTGGGAATTACAATCTCTCAGGACCTGAAGTGGGCGACCAACATCAAGTCCATCCTCAAAAAGGCCCAGCACAGGATGTACTTCCTGCGGCTTCTGAGAATGCACGGCCTGCCACCGGAGCTGCTGAGACAGTTCTACACAGCGGTCATCGAATCAGTCCTGTGTTCTTCCATCACAGTCTGGTTTGGTGCTGCTACAAAAAAGGACAAACTCCGACTGCAACGGACAATCAAAACTGCTGAAAGGATTGTCGGTATCCCCTACCCACCCTTGAGGACTTGCACGCTGCCAGAACTAAGACAAGGGCGTGCAAAATCCTCTCAGACCCTCCGCACCCCGGTCACCAGCTCTTCCAGCTCCTTCCCTCAGGTAGGCGCAACCAATCAATGCAAACTGGAACTAGTAGACATTCCAACAGCTTCTTCCCTCTTGCAATCAACTTCTTAAACAGCTAACCTATAATTCCATTAAAACAAGCTGGCAATTTTTTGACTTGAGTTCGTGGTCACATTTCTGTGGGGCCAATTATGTATTACTTGTGCACTCACTGTAGTTGTCTCGCCATGCTGCACTATTTGCATATACTGGCCACTCATGCCAGAGTAGCATCTGCTCCATTTGCACACTGATTGAGGAGTATCTGTAACATTTGCACAACCAACATTGTCCCAGATTATCGCACTACTCGTCACTTTAAACCGCATACACTCCTTGAAGTCTCAGCGCCCTTTGCACAATGGTCATTGCACCGGACTATTGCAATATTAGTCATTCGAACTGCTAGAGGACTCTGCATCTTTTTGCACAATTGTTTTTTGTCCATGTCTTTATGTCTCCAAAGTGTTCTGTAAATTGACTGTGTTGTACTAGAGCGGCTCCAACTACCGGAGACAAATTCCTTGTGTGTTTTGGACATACTTGGCAAATAAAGATGATTCTGATTATGTCTGCCACATCACAATCAAGAAATCTCGGATCACGCCCTCCTGTGGAGCATGTTCTCCCTGTGTTTAGGTGTTTCTTTTTACAGGTACAGCTACTACTTCGTCGTGCACTCCAACAACATTTGTGGTAGGTTCATTGAAGATTCTAAATCAATGTGAGTGTGAATAATTGTTTGTGTATATGTGCCTTGCAAATGGCTGTCTCACCCTCCACCCAAATGAAGATAAGTGCCATAGAAAATCGCACAGGTTCACATCAAAAGATTAGACTGACTGAGGCTAACTGGTGAGCAATAAGCAATACTATACATACAGTAGATGTTTCTGGCAAAAAGTCCAAAATGTTAGCTCATACCTATGTCAACTATTATTGATAATTTTATGAAGGACTTAAATGTAATGAATAGATGAAAGAAAAGCTGTGTTTTAGAATGTTCCATTTAATTTGGTGTAGGAGCAACCCAAGATAAAAAGGTCTCAGGGAATCTCCAGTAACGCCGAATAGCTCTTTCAGCTCACAAAACAAAATTGCTTTGCTTGTAAGCGCCCAGCAGGTAAATCCCAACAGGAGGAGAGGTTTGACGTGTGAAGAGACACTGGAGCTCTGACAAACAAAGAACACACTTTATCTCCTCTCTCTGCTCTGTCCAGATAAAGAGAGTTGACTTGCAGCAATCCATAGTTGTTTAATTCCCCTTACAAGGTGTATAGATCTCTGCTCAAGGTTGCAGTGACAATGTGAGGAAACTTGCAGGTCTTTTAGCTGAGAGAAAAAGTCTGCAAATTATGTCGGACTAATGTACAGCAGAGCATGAGGATTCAACAGGCAGAACCACGGCCACGGTGCATCATAACTCCCAGTGCAGGGGGCTCCCTCTGAGGAAACACTGGAAACAGTAAAGTATTACTAAGAGATATTAATCAAACTAAAAATGTGTCGACTGAAATGATAAAAATATAACAGACCTAAAAAAATAAAATCTGGCTAAGGATAAGATCCAATAAATATTCATGAAAGAATGGAGATAAAATAACAGAAGAATAAATCCTAGGTAAAAGTAAAAGGAATTAAGTACAACAAATAAATATTGGTTAAAAGCTCAATTTAAAAGGTGGGTCTTGAGCCTGTTCTTAGAAACAAGAATATTCTCTGTGGCCCTGAGGTTCTCCAACAGGCTGTTCCATGTATAACTGAAACTGAAACATAGAACTCGAGGAATGACTAAATGGCCAGAGAATTGAAAGCTAGTGCTTAAATGGAACTCAGGACCAATGACTAAAACTTCAGTTCTTCCGTCCTCTGGTTGGTCAGAGAAAAACTTGTTACAGCTAAGCCATTGCCTCAAAAATGGTTTGCTCCACCCCTCCCGTACTGGGCTCTCAGCACTCTCCATACTCAGAGCAATACCTTTCTTCCAGTGATTTGCTGTGAATGCCTCGCTTGCACCTGGATATTGGGCACATTTCTTAACCTAAACCACTCTATGCTATTGTCATTGCCAGTCCTCATTGTTTGTGCATTTCATCGTAGGTCACTGTTTATGTTGTTAGGTAGGAGTTGGCTGCCATTTTTTCTCTCGCTACAATAAACAATTCAGATGATCAGACAGTACCACTGTCGTCAGTTTGAAATGGATTGACAGAAGTTAGTTGTTGTGTATGTGATAATATTCTTGGCAAGGTGCTACTGAATAGTTTACTGACTGGCTTAGACATTTCTAGCCCATTTTTGGGAGGTGCTGAACAATCCTAAAATGAATCCCACCACACCTAAACCCTGGTCTGCAGTTATATTGCAGTTTTGTATAGTATTGTTGGTTTCTACAATTATAGCGTGATAGTGTTGGTATTTACTGTTACAGGTGGATTAAGTCAGGTAAGTCCTCACTGAAGGTCCAGGGACCAAATGCACAGCCTGCTGTCGTCTCATATACAGTATGGTTATGGTTAAACTAGCCAGTGGGGTCTGTGATGTTATGGGAATAAAGTTTTATTTTTTCAAGAAAAGAGTCATAATCTTTTGAAGAAACAAAAAAAAAACTATTTTGTTGGGGTAAAAAGTCGTAATCTTACGAGGAAAAAAGCTAGTTTTTTTCAAGATAAGGTATTAGAATTTTATAAATCAAAGTTTAACAAGGGAATAGAGTCAAATTTAAACAATCGAATTTAAAAAATATGACTATAATGTATTCTCGTAATATATCAAACTACATCTTATATTCCAGAACAAAAGCCTTTATTCTCTAGAAAATAAAACTATATTCTCAAAAAAGTATACCTTTTGTTCTAAAAAAAAAAAAAAAAGACTTAATTCCTTCAAGAACATGCTCCCCCCCCCCCCACCACCCCTTAATCCATACACCACCCCCCTCCCCATTTTTAGAGTTTATTGCCACACCGGTCCCCATACATTTTGTGCACTATTTTTAACTAGACGACATCATTTATTGCAAATTGTTTTGCGGACTCCTCAGCTATGTTTTGCAGATCCCAGTTTGAGAGCCACTGCCTTACACAATGACAGTTTCAAGTGAAGTGTTTTTGTTCTCCTTTGGAGCAAATGTGCCAATTGGTGATGTAATGCTAGTGGCAACATGTCACCCTCCAGTGTACTGTAACTTCTTGCCTTCCCTCCTCCAGCAGACAACACATCATTAGCTGTCTGCTGAACACCTGGAGGCGAAGCCAGTGAGGTAATCACGGAGGCCCCAGCCACGTCTGCACGCAACCGTCATTAACCCATCGTGCCTCATTTGGAACGCAGAAAGGGCCTTGTTGTTGTAAGGGTAGAAGCAGAGAGAGAGAGAGAGCAAGAATTGGTGATGAGCCCATGACATGTCAAATAAGATCGAACAAATGTGTGTGACCGCGCCACTAATAATGCCTGGAATTTGCTGTTCCTTTTTCATCATGTCGCGGAGAGAGCTGGAGGGCTGCCAGCGTCAGGGATGAGGGAGGCTTATCCTCGCCCTCAACCGTAAAGGTGTAGGAATTCAAGGGAAGGGCAGAAAGGCACTCACACACAGTCACACAGCACTGACTTTGTTCACTTTGTTCCCTCAAACACAAAAAAAGACCCCCCAAAAAATTGTAAATAACTGATAAAGCAGATTGGTAGCTCTTGGAATTATGCTATTTTTCATGACATAATTATGAAATGTAGGATATCCAGGGATATCAAATTTGAGGGTCTTTTTTTCCAGAATCAATGGTATTTTAACTTGGCCTTGTGCATGAAAGTATTCCTAGTGCTTCACTTTTTTCAACATTTTGTTGTTACAGCATTCCAAATGGACTAAATTGATTGATTGATTGATTTTTCTGCACCACACACTTCATAATGACAACAATGTTTTTTGCAAATGTATTACAAATAAAATCCCAAGAATTCAATCAGTGTTGGAATAAGAGTGTACCAAACAATAGGCGGAAAACGTGAAGCACTGTGAATACTTTCCAGATGCACTGTATATACAATACACTGCTCATTCTGCTTATTTTTCATTACTTGGCATTGTAGTACACCACAATATAAATACATTCTGCCTTTTTTCTATTCTCATCCCTGTGTGCTAATACAGTCCACTTTGCTGCTTTAAATAATGCAATTTCCCCATTGCAAGACCATTAAAGACTTATTCTATTCTACATGGCAGTAGTTATCAAACTGAGGTCCCCAGACCCCCAGGGGTCCTTGAGCCATAGCTTGAGGGTCTGGAAAATAATTCTCATCCATCCATTTTCTGAGCCGCTTCTCCTCACTAGGGTCGCGGGCGTGCTGGAGCCTATCCCAGCTAATATCGGGCAGGAGGCGGGGTACACCCTGAACTGGTTGCTAGCCAATCGCAGGGCACATAGAAACAAACAACCATTTGCACTCACATTCACACCTACAGGTAATTTAGAGTTGTCATGCATGTTTATGGGATGTGGGAGGAAACCGGAGTGCCCTGAGAAAACCCACGCAGGCACGGGGAGGACATACAAACTCCACACAGGCGGGGCCGGGGATTGAACCCTGGTCCTCAGAACTGTGAGGCAGATGCTGTAACCAGTCGTCCACCGTGCAATGAATTATGTTGTATCATTTAAAGGTACCGTATTTAATGCAGCCCTATGGGGGGCACAAGTCAGTGCAAACTGTAGGCCGGTCCCAAGCCCGGATAAATGCAGAGGGTTGCGTCAGGAAGGGCATCCGGCTTAAAACCTTGCCAAACAAATATGAGCGTTCATCCAAAGAATTCCATACCGGATCGGTCGTGGCCCGGGTTAACAACGTCCGCCACCGGCGCCGTCAACCTGCAGGGCGCTGTTGGAAATTCAGCTACTGTGGGTCGAAGTCGAAGTCAAAGAAGAAGAAGAAGAGGTGGAAAGCGGGTTCTTCGGCAGAAAGAGAAGAGGAAAACACAGAGCCTAGAACTGAATGTGGGGACTTTGAATGTTGGGACTATGACAGGAAAATCTCGGGAGTTGGTTGACATGATGATTAGGAGAAAGGTTGATATATTGTGTGTCCAGGAGACCAGGTGGAAAGGCAGTAAGGCTAGAAGTTTAGGAGCAGGGTTTAAATTATTTTACCATGGTGTAGATGGGAAGAGAAATGGAGTCGGGGTTATTTTAAAAGAAGAGTTGGCTAAGAATGTCTTGGAGGTGAAAAGAGTATCAGATCGAGTGATGAGGCTGAAATTTGAAATTGAGGGTGTTATGTGTAATGTGATTAGTGGCTATGCCCCACAGGTAGGATGTGACCTAGAGGTGAAAGAGAAATTCTGGAAGGAGCTAGATGATGTAGTTCTGAGCATCCCAGACAGAGAGAGAGTCGTAATTGGTGCAGATTGTAATGGACATGTTGGTGAAGGTAATAAGGGTGATGAAGAAGTGATGGGTAAGTACGGTATCCAGGAAAGGAACTTGGAGGGACAGATGGTGGTAGACTTTGCAACAAGGATGCAAATGGCTGTAGTGAACACTTTTTTCCAGAAGAGGCACGAACATAGGGTGACTTACAAGAGCGGAGGTAGAAGCACACAGGTGGATTACATCTTGTGCAGACGATGTAATCTGAAGGAGGTTACCAACTGTAAGGTAGTGGTAGGGGAGAGTGTGGCTAGACAGCATAGGATGGTGGTGTGTAAGATGACTCTGATGGTGGGGAGGAAAATTAGGAAGACAAAGGCAGAGAAGAGAACCATGTGGTGGAAGCTGAGACAGGACGAGTGTTGTGCAGCTTTTCGGGAAGAGGTGATGCAGGCTCTCGGTGGACGGGAAGAGCTTCCAGAAGACTGGACCACTGCAGCCAAGGTGATCAGAGAAGCAGGCAGGAGAGTACTTGGTGTATCTTCTGGCAGGAAAGGATAGAAGGAGACTTGGTGGTGGAACCTCACAGTACAGGAAATCATACAAGGAAAACGGTTAGCTAAGAAGAAGTGGGACACTGAGAGGACCGAGGAGAGGCGAAAGGAATACATTGAGATGCGACACAGGGCAAAGGTAGAGGTGGCAAAGGCAAAACAAGAGGCATATGATGACATGTATGGCAGGTTGGACACTAAAGAAGGAGAAAAGGATCTATACAGGCTGGCCAGACAGAGGGATAGAGATGGGAAGGATGTGCAGCAGGTTAGGGTGATTAAGGATAGAGATGGAAATATGTTGACTGGTGCCAGCAGTGTGCTAGGTAGATGGAAAGAATACTTCGAGGAGTTGATGAATGAGGAAAATGATAGAGAAGGGAGAGTAGAAGAGGCAAGTGTGGTGGACCAGGAAGTGGCAATGATTAGTAAGGGGGAAGTTAGAAAGGCATTAAAGAGAATGAAAAATGGAAAGGCAGTTGGTCCTGATGACATTCCTGTGGAGGTATGGAAGCATCTAGGAGAGGTGGCTGTGGAGTTTTTGACCAGCTTGTTCAATAGAATTCTAGTGCGAGAGAAGATGCCTGAGGAATGGAGGAAAAGTGTACTGGTGCCCATTTTTAAGAACAAAGGTGATGTGCAGAGCTATGGCAACTATAGAGGAATAAAGTTGATGAGCCACACAATGAAGTTATGGGAAAGAGTAGTGGAGGCTAGACTCAGGACAGAAGTGAGTATTTGCGAGCAACAGTATGGTTTCATGCCTAGAAAGAGTACCACAGATGCATTATTTGCCTTGAGGATGTTGATGGAAAAGTACAGAGAAGGTCAGAAGGAGCTACATTGTGTCTTTGTAGATCTAGAGAAAGCCTATGACAGAGTACCCAGAGAGGAACTGTGGTACTGCATGCGGAAGTCTGGAGTGGCAGAGAAGTATGTTAGAATAATACAGGACATGTACGAGGGCAGCAGAACAGCGGTGAGGTGTGCTGTCGGTGTGACAGAAGAATTTAAGGTGGACGTGGGACTGCATCAGGGATCAGCCCTGAGCCCCTTCCTTTTTGCAGTGGTGATGGATAGGCTGACAGATGAGGTTAGACTGGAATCCCCGTGGACCATGATGTTTGCAGATGACATTGTGATCTGCAGTGAAAGCAGGGAGCAGCTGGAGGAACAGTTAGAAAGATGGAGGCATGCACTGGAAAGCAGAGGAATGAAGATTAGCCGAAGTAAAACAGAATATATGTGCATGAATGAGAGGGGTGGTGGGGGAAAAATGAGGCTACAGGGAGAAGAGATGGCAAGGGTAGAGGACTTTAAATACTTGGGGTCAACCGTCCAGAGCAATGGTGAGTGTGGTCAGGAAGTGAAGAAACGGGTCCAAGCAGGTTGGAACGGGTGGAGGAAGGTGTCAGGTGTGTTATGTGACAGAAGAGTCTCTGCTAGGATGAAGGGCAAAGTTTATAAAACAGTGGTGAGGCCAGCCATGATGTAGGGATTAGAGACAGTGGCACTGAAGAGAAAACAGGAAGCAGAGCTGGAGGTGGCGGAAATGAAGACGTTGAGGTTCGCTCTCGGAGTGACCAGGTTGGATAAAATTAGAAATGAGCTAATCAGAGGGACAGCCAAGGTTCGATGTTTTGGAGACAAAGTTAGAGAGAGCAGACTTCAATGGTTTGGACACGTCCAGAGGAGAGAGAGTGAGTATATTGGTAGAAGGATGATGAGGATGGAGCTGCCAGGCAAGAGAGCTAGAGGAAGACCAAAGAGAAGGTTGATGGATGTCGTGAGGGAAGACATGATGGCAGTTGGTGTTCGAGAGGAGGATGCAGGAGATAGGCTCTCATGGAAAAGGATGACGCGCTGTGGCGACCCCTAACGGGACAAGCCGAAAGGAAAAGAAGAAGATTTAAAGGTACCGTATTTTAAATATTTAGACCTCCGAAGAGTGACTCTCTAACCTGGACTTAGTATAAAAGTGTCAATTTCAACACTTTGGTTTTGTCATACAAGTGTCCAGAAAAGGCCCCTCTGACAGCTAGTTCTCTTTGACCCAGTTTTCTACCTGCTTTGTGTATATTTGGCTAAGACCCCTTTCCTCTGATTGGTTGCCTCCGTGTAGAAGACCCACTTGTGAGAGCACGCTGGCTCAGGGGCAGAAAGGGAAGGCGGAGATCTTCCCTAGTGATGTAGATAAGGTTGAGAAATTGGAATGACCTGATTTCAGGCCTCGAGAGCACAACTTTTTTTCTTGAAAAATATGATTTAATTAACGTACTGTAACATTACAACCTTTTTAAAAAAATGCATTTGTTATCATAACATTATGACATTTTTGTTTTAAATTGGCATCTTTTTATTCCTATGACATTTAGGGGCACGCAGAGTAATGTTTCAATGGCATTAGGATTATGAGGGCGTCCTTGGAAAAAGTTTCCCCCCATCAAGGGTTCCCTGGAACCAAAAGGTTTTTGAACCGCTGTGTCATTGCATAGTTGTTGTTTTTTGTTGCTGTCAGTATAATGAATGTGATAGAATATAATCAGGATCCATTGTCTCGTTCTTGACTTGGTCAAGTTTATGTGGTTTTGACTGTAACCTACCAGTCCCACTAAGTGAGCCTGAGGTCCATTTGTAAATGTTCGAATGTGGTGGTATGCCTGCATGGGGCTGTGTTATGCATGCCACCTCAAGTATGAATTGATATGCATTCTGTTGTAACCTGCTTGACACAGGCACATAATGAATATTTCATGTTTTATGACAAAAGAGTCACCTTTGTAATCGTTTCAGGTCAACTTTCGCCTTTCCTCAACGCCTCATTTACTTGTGGCAGTTATCACAGACGAGCCTGTGCGGTGTCATGATGTCACCGGAATGCATGCATGCGCGCTAAAACAGTGGAACATCTCAAGAGGTGTCATTAATATGCCATAGCGTTTATAGTTTGCATTAAACATAAAAGATGTGGATGATTAATTGTTTTATTTTATCACATATGCCTACGAGCTAGCTTGTGTAACTGATAAACGGTTGGCTCAGGAGAGAAAATGTCAGTAATTTTTGTGAACTTTTTAACAGGAAGTGTTACATCAGACATTTACACCAGACCACCTGTTCTTCCTTAATATACATTATATTAGAAGGTTACACAATGTTTACATTAGGAATTGTCTTTTTTTTCTTACCTATTATGCCTATAGAAGGTTTTAAAAGGAGCTAACACGCCTTAATAATTTCTCAACAAAAAATATGAGAATCCATTCATTCATGCATCCATCCATCCATTTTCTATAACCCTTGTCCTTATTAGGGTTGTGGGTTAGCTGATTACTATTCCAGCTCAAGAGGACGAGAGATGGGGTTAACCCTGGACTGGTTGGCAGTCAGTCGCGGGGCACATAGAGAGAAAAAGCCATTCAGACTCACATTCATATTCACACCAATGGACTTCAAGGACTTCAATGGACTGAACCTAACATACATGTTTTTTGGAATGTGGAAAAAAAGCCAGAGTACTTGGAGAAAGACCAAGCAATCACAGGGAGAACATGCAAACTCCCCACAGGAGGGCCTGAGCCGAGATTCGAACCCAGGACCTCTCGACTCTGAGCCAGCCATGCTAACCGCTATGTCTTATTGCTCAATGACTGTGTTTTTATGTTTTTATGTCACAAAAGTATTCATTGTCAATTAACTATGTTGTCGTACTAGGCTACCGGAGACAAATTCCTTGTGTGTTGTTGACATACTTGGCAAATAAAGATTATTCTGATTCTGTTTCTGATACTGATTCTGATTCTGATCTACAAACTCCATCCACTTTTTAGTTAATGCATCTCGATAGTCCGTTATATTAATTAATGGAGTACATTGCGACATATTACATTTACAGTACATTCTTTTTTTTTTTTTTTTTTACTTTTGGGACTTTTTTTTCCCAGCACATTCTCATGATCCATCCATCCATCCATCCATTTTCTGAGCCGCTTCTCCTCACTAGGGTCGCGGGCGTGCTGGAGCCTATCCCAGCTGTCATCGGGCAGGAGGCGGGGTACACCCTGAACTGGTTGCCAGCCAATCGCAGGGCACATAGGAACAAACAACCATTCGCACTCGCAGTCATGCCTACGGGCAATTTAGAGTCTCCAATTCATGCATGTTTTTTGGGATGTGGGAGGAAACCGGAGTACCCGGAGAAAACCCACGCAGGCACGGGGAGAACATGCAAACTCCACACAGGCGGGGCCGGGGATTGAACCCGGGTCCTCAGAACTGTGAGGCTGACGCTCTAACCAGTCGGCCACCGTGCCGCCCATTCTCATGATATTTAGTAAAATTTTGTTAATTACTTAATACTTTGTAGATGGGTGGTCCATGGACCTAGAACAAAACCCTTACATTTTAATAGACTAATTGAATTTTAATTGAATCTATTTAAAGTTTTTGTTGCTGCTGTCTGTTTGCATGGGCGTCCAAGTATGACAGTACACCCATCAGATCCAGATGGAGTAATGAAAATGATGCAATGAAAAAAGCTAGTTGGCACCCACTTTGTAATGCACAATACTGCCACCTACAGGTCTGGAGTGGAACAGTTTCATGCGACATGTCTTGACTTTTAATCAGACTGACCTGTTTTTGTTTTTGTTTTTTTGCCTTGGTGGAGGTCTGCGCTCCACTGACAGGGCAAAGCTATAGGTATACCTGTGCAATCAAATGAGCTCTAATGAAAGAACAGGTAATAAATCTCTGTTTTAACTGACATTGAGCTGTTTGAGATTGATGTGAACAAAGACACCTTGAAGGGATTATTTAAAACTTGACTTTGTCAAGATGATGTTAATGGAATCTTACATTCATGAATCATTTTGAGTCTTATGGAGCCTGTCAAGGTTTCAATGACAAAACCACCTTCAGAGAAATAGAAAAGGTGGCATCCTGAATATCACATGGAATGTTTATTAACATTAAACCAAAAACAGCATTAACACTTAATGTTACAGTGCAATAAAATGCATCAACATTACAAACATTTTCTTACTAACATAAGGTATAAAAAAATATATTTTCCTCCTCTTATATACATTTTTAAATTGTGTAAAATCTACCTGATTGATGTTTTTTTTCTTCTTTGTTTTAGTTCAAGTTGTGTTTACCTGAAGGCAAACCAAGTCTGAGGAAACAGTTATGTGTAGCACCCTTCTCAGGTCCTGTTTGCATAGGAGGGGTACACATTGTGGTCTAACCACTCGAAACTGAAAGGCAGCTGGTAGTAGAACTGAGCCTACATTTCTTCGACACTTTGTGGGCCTTTTTTGGGGTTGGCGGCGGGGAGGTGACACTCATGTTCCTGACCTTGTTAAAACTGTTCCTCAGGCTGTCCTGCCTGCTCTCTGATGTGCTGCTGGTCTCCTTGGAGGCCAATGCCTCAGGGCGACAAAGGCAGCAGCGACACAGGAGCTGAGCCATGGCTCTCCTCATCTCGCTGCTGCCTAGGGCGTAGATGATAGGGTTGAGGCCTGAGTTGAGGACGGCCAGGGAGATGAAGAAATCGGCGCTGAAGAGCGATGTGCACTGGCGGGACTTGCAGAAGAAGTCCACAAGCAGCAGCAGGAACAGCGGCCCCCAGCAAAGCAGGAAGACCCCCACGATGGTAATCACTGTTTTCAGCAAAGCCAGGGAGCGTTTGCGACACCGCTGGAGGCCCAGTTGTGCGCTCTTGTGCACGTGACTGTAGATGGCACTGTAGAGCACACCTATAGCCAGGAGAATGAGGATGAAGATGATGAGGGAGAACAAGATGTAGGTCTTGGAGTAGAGAGGGAGGAGGGTGGAGCATTCATCCAGGCTGCACACACAGTTCCAGCCCAACAAGGGAAGGAAGCCGATCACCAGCGCCAAAACCCAGCAGAGGGCCACCAGGCCGTAGATCCTATAGTAGGTGCTCCTGGCTGACTTCTGAGGCAGTGGCTTCATTATAGTCATGTAACGCTCCACGGCAATTAACAACAAACTAAAAATGGATGCAGCCAAGGCAACAAACAGCATGCCCTCACGGAAAAGCCAAAGCACAGGCGTCAACTTGAAAGTTTGACTACCGGACATACAGATGTTTAGCAGGTACGCTCCACCGGTCAGGAGGTCACTGAGGGTGATGTTGCCGATGCACACGTACACCCAACGCTGACTGCGGCGAATGCGGGAAACAACAGCCACCAACACCAGGGAATTCTCCAGGATGATGACAATGCTGACAAAGAGGAAGAAGACCATGGAGGCGCTGATGTGGTTCTGGGAGTTTGAGACGGTCCTGTTCTTCAGACGACCCGTATGGTTGTAATGCCATAGGATCACGTGGCTGATCTCGGAGACGTTCGCAAGGGAGGTGTTGCTAGGGAAAGCGGTTAAATTATACAAGTGAGGGCAGGAGGATGGGGATGTGAGGGAGGAGAGATGATCCATGGCTGCTCTTGAACTGGAAGGATGAGGATCAGAACCTTGATGGGGTGAGCTGGGAATGAATGCAAAACTCCTGTAAAGACAGGCTATCGTCCCACTCAAACCACTGGACAACACACTCCTGACAAGACAGAGAACAGAAAAACCATCAATGCAGGAAGAAGCCAAAGCAATACAATAAGCTGATAATTGTATGG
Source organism: Phyllopteryx taeniolatus (assembly GCF_024500385.1). Lineage (NCBI taxonomy): Eukaryota > Metazoa > Chordata > Actinopteri > Syngnathiformes > Syngnathidae > Phyllopteryx > Phyllopteryx taeniolatus. The sequence continues at coordinate 24,389,640 of NC_084508.1, read as the reverse complement.
TTAATTCCAACCAAAAAAATAGTGAGTAAATATGATTAGAGTTGACTTTTTATACCCTACCCACAGAGTCATACTAAATGTAATTATTGTTGAGGGTACTTGACAAGGCTTATTTGGTCAAAGTGCAATACATGTGGAGAAGTACTGTATACCTGTTATTTAACTATACTTGGCTCACACTGTACTGACAAGTATATGGAAATATAGATCAATTTAATACTTTTACTTATGTACATGAATTCAGTTTTGATGACCAGTATACATTTTAAGTATAGCTGACTTTTACTTACTTACTTAAGTATCCTTAACTTTATCAAAAAATAAAGAGTATATTAAAAGCAGCCTCTTTTTGATGAAAATGTGCATATTTTTGGTCCCAGTATGTCCCTGATAGCACCACTACTTGTATTGTAATTAAAACCTTAAAATGATTATTCAACAGCTATTTAAAATTTTAAAGCCTCCCTCATGTGGTGAACACAGCATGGCCCAGAAGCAGATGCAGAGGGCATTTAAATCACAGCAGGATGCACTTGTACTATATCTCCTAAAGCAAGTTGCATGCAGAAACAAACAACGTGTGCAGTATCAAACATTTTGAATAAATATGATCTTTCTTCTCAGAAATCTATTTGTGGAGTCCAAAATCAATTTCTCAAATTTTGTCTGAGGTCACCAAATGCTATTATTGATCCTCGAGACAAGAGAAAATTATATCACTCTAAATACAAGTGGGTCATTTCATAAATCCAAATCTTTTCAATCTGAATGAAATAAAGTAGCACATTTTGTGCTATGAATCACAATTACGAATCAGAAACAGACGAATAGTGTGCAGTGACTACTTACTGTGGACAGTTCTGTTGGTGATGCTAAGTGCACGAGAAGATGCACTTGTCGCTGACTACTGATTTCTGCAGCCCATTTTGGATGGGGAAGTAACCCCGAGAAAGTTCACACCCATCACACGTGTGTGATATGCAACACAGATTGCCATCATGTTGTCACATTTCTTGCACCATATCGTGAAGATGCTGAAAGGTGAATTGTAATCATTTTATCTCTCAGGGGTATTTTAACTGTGACTTCTATGCACCGTTTTTGTGATGCATTCTGACTAACATGAGTTCCCACTGCGATTTTTACTGACTGCAGATCAAGTAATATCACCCAAGTTGCCCAATGAAAATGTATTTTCCATTTCTAGTAAAGTCAGATGACTCAAAGCTTTTGAGTATATGTGGCAAGACACCTACTTGCACTTACGAAACTGGGGCACAGAGCCAAAACCTCAGGCATCAAACTATTCTAGTGTTCTTCCCCAATATTTCTCAGAAAGTACCAGAGAAAAACAAGAAGCCACCATTAGATGGAGAAAGTGCCCTTCCCTGTTGATTATAAGTCATCACTACATCTGTGGTGCTGGTTTCGCCATAGTGGTATTATGCCTGACTCTTAAGCCATGCACTGCAAAGTTGACTTGGACAAAGTGTCAGGAACGACACACGCGTCACAGGCCCTTTGCAATTGACCACAAATTAACATCGGACTATTTTAAAATAGTGCAAAATCTAAAGTTAAAGTCACTTTTCCAGTTTTTGTAACCTCTGCATGGCAGATTGTAATAATATTTCTGCAGTGTGACTATATCTCATAATGTGCTTTAAGGTAATTTTTTGGGAGTATGTAACAAAACAAGCAAACAAGATGAAACCATTAACATTATGGAATTAAAATATTGTTATTATGTCTGTCCTCACAAATTATTGTTTGACATCACAAAACACATTTTAGTCCTACAACTGGCAGCAAATGTAGTACAGAACATTTTATTTGCACTTTGGTAAATTTGTTCCATTGTTCCAGCACTTTTATTGTGGGTGAGCTGTAGCCCATCCCAGGTGACCCCCTTGATCACCAGCTAATCGCAGGGCACATGTAGATTCACACTCACATATTTTGAGTCTAGTGAAACTAACATGCATGTTTTGGGAAGTCGAGGTAGCCGGAGTACCCAGAGAAAACCCACACAAGCACAGGGAGAACATGTAAACTCCACACAGGATAATGCGAAGCACAATTCTAGAACTGCGAGACACACATTCTAACCACTAGTACACCATACTTAATTGATTATTACAATAAATGGTATTGTATTAGTTTGTCAAGGAAGACATTACATTTTGTTGGAGAATCCAGATCTCCAACAAAATGTGTGAATTGTGGATTTATTTGTTTGTTTGGTCATTGCTGTCTGCTTGCATTGGGACCAATGCGCCAGTGACCTATTTTGAAGAAGAAGAAGAAAAAAAAAGAAGCTTGCTGTGGCTGTGTGTGTCTGTGTGTGTGTGTGCGCGCACGTGTGCATGCGTGCGTGCGTGGCCCTGAATTCCCACTTTGTAACGTGCATTACTGCCACCTATAGGACTGGAGTGTAACAGTCTACCATGTATTTTACAATAGTACTTTGTGTGTGGCAGTCATTTCCCAACGCACGTGACTGCTATCGACAGCAGCCGAACAGTATCACCTAACATTTCACGATCTATTTCCCAAATGGTTAAGATAAACATGTTTAGGACCGGCGGCACGGTGGGCGACTGGTTGGAGCGTCAGCCTCACAGTTCTGAGGACCGGGGTTCAATCCCTGGCCCCTGCCTGCGTGGAGTTTGCATGTTCTCCCCGTGCCTGCGTGGGTTTTCTCCGGGCACTCCGGTTTCCTCCCACATCCCAAAAACATGCATTAATTGGAGACTCTAAATTGGCCGTCGGCATGACTGTGAGTGCGAATGGTTGTTTGTTTCTATGTGCCCTGCGATTGGCTGGCAACCAGTTCAGGGTGTACCCCGACTCCTGCCCGATGACAGCTGGGATAGGCTCCAGCACGCCCGCGACCCTAGTGAGGAGAAGCGGCTCAGAAAATGGATGGATGGATGTTTAAGAAGAAGAAGAAGAATCATCTTTTATTGTCATGAACATGCATGCATGCACACGAAATTTGTTCTCTGCATTTAACCCATCACAGTGAACACATACACATGTTAGTGGAACACACTGGAGCAGGGGGCAGCTGAAGCGCCCGGGGAGCATTTCGGGGTATCAGTGTCTTGCTCAAGGACACCAGGACCCTTGGGCCTTGGTGGAGCTCTGCAAGGCTGGATTTACACTGCAAGGTTATGTCAACAAAATCCAGGGTTTTTTTTTTGCTCTCAAGGGGCAGAATTCGTGTATATAATAGACAAAAACCTGCAAGGAATCAGACATGCCCTGCGATTGGCTAGCGCCCTGTTCAGGGGGTACCCTGCCTCTCGCCCGCAGTTAGCTGGGATAGGCTCCAGCATACCCGCGACCCTGGTGAGGATTGGCGGTGCAGTAGTAATGGATGGATGGATGGATGGAATCAGACATCTTCAGATTGGAATGAGGCCTCTTCCAAATGTGGATAAAAACCTGATCTGCCAATGCAGGTGCAACACACAGGACTAATTTATCCCAAACTTGACATCATCGAACTACACTTTTTGGTATAAACACCCACGTCTGACCAAACAACACAAATAAACACATTAAAAACACCCGCTGTTAAACTACAGCCAAAGCACAGAAAAATTAATATGGTCTAATTATTGTAGCGATTATGTATGAAATAAGAATTGTAATTAATTTAGGATGAAGTAATAAGCCGGGAGCGACGTTTGCGTTACTTCCGGTTTATCGTAAATTTGACTTGATTGTTAAAATGAAACTAATGTCTCGAAAAGGGCGCCACGTCAAATTTTTCAAGTTTAACTTTAGGCAAAATGACAACAAACCTTTCTAAATCAGTCTCATGATCTGCAGGTTGCTACACTCTACAATATTTTGAGTCCTAGGTTACAGAGGTTTACTCAAATTCAGAACACAGAAAAAATATGACCACGAGTGGAATTTTATGGTATATTTAATGAAACACACAACTACAAACTATAACAAGCAAATTGTCAGGATTCAGGTTGTAAGTTGGACCCAGATGCAGAAAGGACAGGGAGATGAGTTTGTGAATAAAGGTTTATTGCAGCTTGGAAGCGAACAAAGGAACTCCGAGAACTAAATCCGGGATTGGCAAGGTTCCAACGAGGTCCGGTCTGGCAGGGTAGGAGTCCGCGTTGTCGGTGGGCCGCAAGAGGTGAGCACTGGTTTGCAGGGAGCAAGGGCAGATGGCAGACTGGGGACAAAGAACAAGAATTAGGTAGAGGTAACTCACTAGGTCTTCAGGAAGCAAAAAATGAAAATAATGAAGGGGTGCCAATAATAGTGAGCAGTGACTGTATGTGTCAGTTTAAATGTACAAAATGTATCAATATCAGATACGGGCATCCGAATAGGATCTGGACCTGCAGTGTACAGTAAATCCAGCCTTGGAATCATTCTGGTTTTACTCTCTATTTTCCATGCAAGAAGAAAAGTTCAGAAATAAAGAGAAAAGAATCAGTATGTAAAATGAGTGACACACCTATTTGACCTACATTTGGGGCTAATGAGGCATGACATTTATGGGCCTCTCCCCTGAAACACAAGTACCTCATTTTAGATGGAAGTTCTCCTTTTTTCGATTTTTAGATTTAGAAAAAGACACAGCTGAATACACTTGAGTGACACATCATTAGGTACAGCTTTACATTTTATGTTGACAGAGTCAAAGTTTACTATTGTGCTTGTATTTTGCAGTTGTGTCTGCGAACTGCACTGCATTACACTGAGAGCTCCTATATTTTGATACACACTTCTTAGAATGATCCAGTGCAGTTTCTACATCACTACAACCACAAAACAAACATGGGCATTATTATCTTGATGGGCTCTTGTTAAATTGTGCCCGTATATTACGTGTCTAATAAGTGTAAAACTATGTCAAATAATACTATGACATTGAAAGTACTCTAAATGTCATAGTAGTGCTGCTTTGAGACTGCTGGTGTAAATGGAATGAGGAAAACAAACAAGCAACTGCAACCCAAGGCGTGAACAACACTCTGTTGACGGTTGAAAACGCCCTCATTCTCAACATATAACTTCAAACAGCACTTTAACCACAAAAGTAATGTCAACCACAAGTGTGTCTTAAACGTGCCAACGTTAAGGCTGATGAATGTGCAAACATGTCTTTGGGACAACACATGCACAAAACTCATTATTGTTTTTTTTGCTGCATGAAACTTGTGCATTCAAGGTTGAGGAGATAGTGGTGGTTCAATCTCTTCTGTAGACTATTGCATAATTTGACTACTCTACAGTATCTCAGCATCAGGCTTATGTGAAATCTACAAACCTTCAAATCAGTGATGTTCGTGCAAGATGTTGGCCAATACAGTAAAGTGAAGGAGAGCAACCCATGGAGCTGGCTCACACATGATGACATATTGCCGTGAATGTTTCCATTTGTTTGAAGAAGTCAACATCCTGTGGCCAGAAAGTAGCATTACAATGTTTTGCCTGAAAATGAAAAATTGTGTAGCTTCATCAAATGACCACTAGAGGTAGTGATTTAAAAAAAAAAAAATAATAATAATAATAAAAAGAAAACAATATTGACAGATATAATATGGGGGGGGCAGATCGACATTTTTGACAGACTAGTCCAGTCACATTCTACACATTTTGTCGGGGGGCCTACCTCAGAACGGCGGTCATAGAACCGCCACTGGTTTAAAAGTAATAAAAGACCAACAAGTAGGGATTAAATACTCCTTCTTACTTTTTTTTATAACATTCAGAGTTTCATTAGTTGTTGTTTTTCCCTCATCATTGTTTTAAAATAACATTTTATCCAACAAAATGTTACACGTCATGTCTGTCCTGTTTTTATTTAAGTTTGGTTACTACCATTGTTCCACCTTTTAGTATAATATTCCCACATGTTAAAGCAAAAATAAAAATAACGCAAAGTCAATTTTAAAAAAAAACATAGATAATAAATTAAAGCTACATGTAGCAATAAACAGGCGCTCAACTCTCATAATCATGGAAAATCATCCTAATGATTATGATGTTGCTCCGCCAACATTAGAATTTAGACATGTAAACAAAAAAGATGTAATTATCATCGCCCATCTGTCTAGGATGCCTGCTGATTGGGGCTCATTTGGACAAATTCCCATGTGTGATCCCAGTAATTGTCCCAAAGTGGCGGCTTCAAACCAAAAAGAGGCGAGTTCCTGTTTAATTTCTGGCATGGGTCTCAAAGACTTTTTCGTGCATCCTGTTTCATCCATCCATCCATTTTCCGTACCGCTTATCCTCACTAAGGTCGCGGGCGTGCTGGAGCCTATCCCAGCTGACTCTGGGCAGAGGCAGGGTGCACCCTCAACTGGTCGTCAGCCAATCGCAGGGGACATAAACAAACAATCATTCGCCCTCACAGTCACACCTACGGGCAATTTAGAGTCGCAAATTAACCTACCATGCATTGCTTTCGGGATGTGGGAGGAAACCGGAGTACCCGGAGAAAACCCACGCAGGGACGGGGAGAACATGCAATTTGAATTTGAACCCCGGTCCTCAGAACTATGAGGCAGATGTGCTAACCAGTCAGCCTGCATGCCCCTCATCTAGTTTCATGTCCAGTAAATTTCGTGTCGATTGGTGAAACTGGTGTCAGAGGGCTAATTTTTCCAACTTGAGTAAGTTGGGGACATCTAACATAAAACTTACACCTGCGCAAAAAAGGTGAGTTTTTGATATTGTTGAAACCCTCAAAAAGGTTTGTTGAAAAAATTATAGTTAAAACTGCAAGCAGCGATAATTGGGCCCTTGCACCCCTGTTTTTTGTGGTAAATTCTCCTAAATGATCATTAAATTTAATGCCATGGTCCACCCACATTAAATGGTGTAGGCAAAAAAAAAATTTGCAATTTAGCGATGCCCATCTGTCTAGCGATGTTTACTGTCACGTGATTACATCCGCTCAAGGGGGCCCAACTAGGCGTTTGATGGTATGTAAACAGTATACTGCACTTGATCACATTTCTTAGCCCATAAAAAGATAGATTAATAGTTAAGGAAGAAGCAGGTTGCTAAAGAGAGAGGGCTTATGCAAGAATAAAAGTGAAAGTGTGGATATTTTAAAGGCATCTCACGGACTCCATTCATTTTAACTTACCTAGTGTGCATGTACGGACCGTTCGTTGTGCATTTTGGTTCCAAACTTTGCTTTTTCATCCACAGTCGCATTATACATTAGGAATATAGTTACGTATTGATGTAAAACACAATATTTGATGCTTTATGTACTTTTTCATCCACAGGGACATTATACATTATGAATATAGTGGTGATCAGTACCCAGATGTCGTCACGTGACAGTGAACATCTCCTGGCCTACTTGCTTCCGATTGGGCGAATTCCCAAGTACGAGCCCTGGAATTTACCCAAAATGGCTGCTACGAACCAAAATGGCTGTCTTCGTGTTAAATTTAATAAAATAAATAATAAATAGCAAACAATAATTCTACATTTCAGTAAAATACATAGATTTACATTGGGTTGGGCCTAGTAGTGTTACGAGTGCAGCCCAGTCATTGAAATAATAGCATCCTAGTAGGCCAAAAGTGGCACTAGTAGTGCAAAAATGACACATTCGATCGACTCGTGCACTGAATTGTCTTACTAGTGACAACAAAGATCGCACTAGATCATGGACCTTAATCGAGGATCTCAAACAAATGTTCAAACGGCTTCCATAACGTCCTGAATGTAAAATTCGTCACTTGCTATTTAAATCCTGCATGGAGCGCTGTTTTACCAACCATGGCTTGTGAGCCGCACCACCACTGTCAATGCTGTAGGGGGCACTGTTTTCCCAAAGCAGTACCTTTGAATGCAACAGCGCGCACTCGTTGAACACACAAGCTTTTTTTCCCTTCAACTTTTTTTCCCCCCTCTACGCTTAGTCAGCCTGGCTGGCGTTATTAAGGCAGAAAAGAAAGGAAGTGGCGACAGGCTAGCTGTTAGCCGACCAGTTACCAGTCTATTTACCCAGCGACAAATGTACTTTTGAAAATCTTTTATACCAGAGACGCCTCTTCTTCGTGTCGCCGAGGCGTACAAGGAAGCTACCTTTTTTCTTTTTTTGTCAGCTCCTTTTATTTTTTTGTTTCCGCGCCGATTTTAAGCTCGTTGTCTCATCTTTGTCCGTCTCCGGGGTTGTTAGCCCCCCACAGACTCCAAGTCGGGTTGAAACCAAACCGAATACAAACAAGACACGGATATACGAGCGTGTTGGTCATTGGTGTTTGATTTTTTATCAGTCGCTTTAATAGTGGGGAATACAGTGAAGAGCAACACAATGCAACAAGCAGCGAGGAAAGGTACGTTCTTGTTTCATTGTACGTTGGCTCAATGTGACACATTGTTTGGGACACAAGTTTTAAAGACAGCGACCCTACCACGCTGAATAATTCCTTACTCTGGAAGCATATGGACGTTTACAAATGTCTCTCGGTCAATGTAATGACAAAGAAGCAAAGGGAAGTGATAAATGCAGCCTACACGAGTGTATTGACTCTTGTGAAGGTCAGTTAACTTAGTCAAAACTGTCATTGTAAATAACTTGGGTTACCAAAATGTTAGCGTCTTTGCAATGTGCGCATGAGTTCGTTGTCTCTCCCAACTTGTTGCTCAACGACGTTCCCAGACGGTGCACAAAAAAAATAAAATAATTTAAATTAAAAAATGCGACTAACACACTGATAGTATTTCCCAACATTGATTGGACCGCGGCACACTATGTAAAAAATTCTCACGGCACACCTGAGTCCATACAAAAATGCCACAAAGAGTATAAGTAATAAAATAATGATGGATACAAAGGTTTAGTGGAAGAGCATCGAATTGTTCAGCCTGTCACTATACGTCAATAGCGTTGATAGATGAATGGACGTTGTTTGTGGTAAATAGTTATATTTAGACCAATTAAGCGAATTTTGCAAATTTCCTGGACCACACTTGATAATCTCTTGGGTCTCATTAATGTGCCAGACACAGTGGTTGGGAATTACACGTTATTGGACTATGCTTTTACAGTATTGTTGATGGTGGTGCAGGTACACAACAAAGAAAGGAAGGAAACTACATTTCAGTTAGTTATTGTTAGTTACGGAAGAAAGATCACATCATTTAATATCCATCCAGTTTTTATAGTGCTTGTCCTTATTAAGGTCACAGATGAGCTGGAGCCTATCTCAGCTGAATTTGGGCGAGAGGCAGGGTACACCCAGGACTGGTCACCAGTCAATCGCAGGGCACATATTGACAAGACGACCATTCATACTTGCTTTCACACCTATGGACAATTTAGATTCATCAGTGAACCTAAAATACATTAGATTTTTGGGGAATTTGGGAGGAAGTCGGAGTACCCGTAGAACCAGAGTTTGCAACCCAGGACTTGCTTGAGTTAGAAATCACTGCATCGTTAAAGTCGGCACCTTACATTGCTATCATATACTGTTGTGCACCAGCATGAACAAAACACCTCTCCAAAATCAATCGGGAATAAAATTCGCTATAAAATTGCTGATTTAGTACGCAGTTATTGAACGGACACATTGCCGTTGCCAGCCGTACCCAGCGAAGTCTGCACTCACGCCGAGCGCCTGACAGGAGAAAAGGTTTTAGTCCTTAACAAACGCTAAAAGACTGTGATTGTGCCATATTCGCAAACTCTATTTCAAAGGTCTAAGAGGCGTGAGTGATGCAATTATTAAAATAAGTGATGAGCTAACTAGAAATTAATCTGCACGCACACTTACCATTGTGGCTGACATGCTTCCCTCTCCACTGTTGAAGCATTACAGCTATTAATTTTTAACAAACCAGGCCTATTCAAATATATCTAACCCAACTATTTGAACTCATTTTTGTCTAAAAACGTACAGAGCTTCAATGTTGAGGCGACATAATGCCGCAAGGCTCCCACAGAGTCAAGAAGAGCGGGAATTATACAACACTGCTCGGAAAGTTGAAGCGTTCAAGATAGTTTATAGATTTGCTCTCAAGCTATTTTCAACAATTTAGATTGGTTAATAAATTGTAAAAAAAAATAACTGACCATGTGGAGACTGACCCAGTATTGAAACATTTTGAAATTGAATGTACAAGGCATCCGCTCGACAGCAACAGTATATGATTTGAGGATGTATGGTGGGATGCAATGTGGTATTCTACCACATTGCATTATTATTCAGGTACATCTTTTTGTGTATGTGTGTTAATGATTTTGGGTAAGGTTGTTTTAACATGTTTTGACTCATTTTGTAGTGTCAGATAAGGCATATGGAAAGGAAGTTATTATTTATGTGCACATAGCATCATGTTTGTGGTCCGAATTAAAAGAATGTTGACTGTTGGCACTGATATCCATGCACAGCCCTGAAATGTTTAACATGACTCAATAGAACCATGTTTATGTTTAGGTTAAAATAATTTCCACTGAGACATTAAACGATTGCCTGGGCTTTAGTCTATTTACACTACCTTTATCCAAGGTGCTTTGTTTATACTCAATATTAAACTTGAAGTTTTTCCAAAATGATTTTAAATTTTTTTTTTAAGAAAAACATCAAAGCAAAACAAATGGTTCCATATAAGCTGCAGGACCATGTACTTTCATTATGACTAATGTCCTAATGGTGGAAAAAAGAAATCATATGCAGGAGCATTACAATTACGCACACGCATGCACTTTGCTTTGCTAGATCATCGCCATCTTTGTTACTACTTTTTCTGTTGCTTTGATTTAGCCTGGTCTGAAATGATGTTTTCCTATAACCCTTGGTTGGTCACATGCTGTGTTCACATCCAGAGCAGCTTCTTCGAATCACTTGAGTTTGTGTTGCTAAGCTCACAAAAGAACTCAAAATGAAGGTTGTTGCAATTAAAGGATTTCCTTAAGATAGAGTGCTTAACATGGACTAGTTTTGCCTCAAAAACCATCATCATTTGTAACGTTACATGAGATGTCATCCAGTCATGCCACAACAGAAGAGTACCAGTGCTGGCAGTGTAGTAATAGGCATCGAACATGAAATTGAATTTAATTGAAATTTAACATTTGAAATATCTCTTACATTTACCTCGTATATGCTAATGTGAATACCATCTGAAAGAGCTAGATTCGGCTGGAGAGATTAAAAGTGGCGCCCAATGAACTAATTTGCGCAATTTATTAGGAATATGTCGTCACGCAACACAAGAAGGCACGCTCAGCAACTGCCACTCTTACTGTTTTTTATTTTATTCTTTTGTAAGCATGGCCTAGAAGTGTTTTTCATTGAAATATTTTATGTAGTTATGACTTTAGTACTGTGTTAGCGAAGGTTAGTGATA